>NW_006408643.1:4262176-4296884 GCF_000296735.1 Chrysochloris asiatica | reverse complement strand
AGAGAGAGAGAGAGAGAGAGAGAGAGAGAGAGAGAGAGAGAGAAGCAAAACCAGTGATTTTATGTATATATCAATCAAACAAAGTTTATTATCTTACAACTGTAGAGTTCCCAGATCCCCAGCAGAAGAAGAAGTGAGCAAGTCTCTCCAGTGTCCATTATATTGGAAGAAGACCACACCCCAACGAAGCATCCTTTCAATTGATTGGCTGCTCATAACCTCTCATCATAGAGCTAACTTCATCACCCTTGGAATAAGCACATCTTGACTCCTACTAAACCTCTGGAAATCCTGGCCTAGTGAATTTGACACAAAACCATAACCATTACCCAATCTTTTGTTGTTAAATGCTGTCAAGTTGGTTCTGACTTACAGCAACCCTGTGTAGGGTTTATGTGGCTACCAATCTTTACAGGAGCAGAGAGACTGGTGGGTGTGATCTCCTAACCTTGAGCTTAGCCTTCAGCACCACCAGGGCTCCTTTTTCCGTCTTTTGGCCCCCAGAATGCATAGCCTTCCCATATGCAAAACCCAGTCACCCCTTTACGTCATCCCAGATGTCTTGAATCAGTTTCCAGCACAGAATTTCATCTTCTAAAGCATCTCAATCAAATATTGGTGAGACTTTAGGTGTGTTGCATCCTGGGGCAAAAGTCCTCTTCATCTGTGAACCTGTGAAATGTAGATTACAAGGTATCTGCTGCCAAACTACAATGGCAGAACAGGCACACGATAGACACTTTCATTACAAATGGGAGAAATTGGAGGAAGAGAAGGACTATTATAAAGCAAGTCCAAAACCCAGTGAAACAAATTACATGAGCTCTCAAGGTTTGAACATAATCTTCTTTTCTGAGCCCAACTAAGCGGTGGCCCTGCCCTATAGACTCTGGGGGTAGCCATATTCTTTCAATTGTGTGTAGAAGTCCCTTGGCCCTGGCCTTCTGCTTCATCTTCTAGACCCACTGGGATGGCAACTCTGAACCTTGACTTTGGGCATCTGAGTGGCGAGTTTAGTCACTCGGTTATCCAGACCTTGTTCTTCTGCCTAGGCCTTAGCAGCCCCGCTCCCTTAGCTTTCTGCATCAGCCCAAGCCCCTGGCTGCCCCCCACTCCACAACTGAGCTGGCGAAGCTCGGCCTTTTCCTTTGAAACCCTGAGATCCAGAAGACGGTGGCCCCAGCCTTTGAAACCCCCAAGACCCTGCTTTCCCTGCTCCTTCCAATGTTTCTGCTGATTGTGGAGCTCCTCCACGGCTAGACCTTTTTTGTTGTTGTTGTTGTTGTTGTTGGGAGGACAAAGCTGTAGCTCCCTGACTTGTTTCCTGTCCCGTAGAATACCAACTGGCAGAGTTCTTGCCTTTCATTCTTTCTCTGTCCCCTTCAGCCTCTGCTAATGGGTTTTATGCTATAATTGGGTAGATCCATTGGTCACAGGCTTAATCTATTTAACAAAAGATGTGTATCCACATCCTTGGTGAACATTCTAGGACACATGGCTTTAGTTTGTACAAGAGAGTTTTCTAAACCCTTAGGTTCTGTTTTCATATTGCATGATTTGTTAAAATTTTTTTAAAAAAGAAAAAGTGGTGGGTAGGTGTAAAGAGTTATGTCTAGGCTAGGACTTGGCTTAGTGTTAGGTTTATAGGTTAGGACTAGGGTTATTGTTAGGGGCAGAGGTTAGCATAGGACTAGGAGCAAAGTTTGGTCTAATTAGGTTTATTTAATTTATTTATTGAGATCTAGGTGATTTCTTCATTTGGAAGTTCTGTAACTACATTATTCTTTTCACCTTATTTTGTTCTTGTTGCAAACTGGTATATCTGGTTCCCTATTTTCAGTCTTGTAGGTTGTTTTAGAGTCCTGGTCTGACGCTGTAGGATAAGCACTGGACTGATAACCACAAGGTTGGCTGTTCAAGCTCACCAGCTGCAACTATACAAGGGTGCTATGAGTTGGAACCAACTCGATGGCACTTGACAATAATCGCAACAGGTTTGAACTCCCTTTAAAATTTTTTGTAAGCTTGGTCCGGTTTTTATAAATTCGTTTACTTTCTGTTTTTCTGGAAATGACTTAATTTTGCTGTCATATTGGATGGACAGTTTTGTCTAATACATAATCCTTGGTTGGCAATTTTCTTCTTTCAGAGTTTTGTATATATCATCCTATTGGCTTTTTGGAGTTCTGGTATGGCACTGTGGTATAAGTGCTGTACTGCTAACCACACAATCAATGGTTCAGACCCACCAGTTGCTCCTTGGAAACCCTACACAGGGTCTCTGTGAGAGGAATTGACTCGATGGCACATCGCAACAATAACATTGTCTTCTTATCTGTGTGGTTTCTGCTGAGAAACCAGAGCTTAGTTCTCCTTTCTAGTTGACTTTTCATGTTTTCTGAGCTGCTGTCAAAATTCTTTCCTTGTCTTTGATTTTGAAAAGTTAGATTCTATGTCTTGGTGATTTTTATTTTGGGTCTACCTTGGTTGGAGTTTGTTCAACTTCTTGAATGTTTATCTTGTGTTTCATGATGTCAGGAAAGTTTTCTTCCAACAACACTTTGGAAGTTTTCTTTGTTTTTGTCTCTTCCTGTTCTAGAATCCAGTCACCCATAGATTATTCCTCTTGATAGTTCCCACATAAATACTAGGCTTTGTTCCTCTAGCAGGTGAATATTTAGACATTTGTCTTCAAGCTCACTAATCGGCCTTCCATTGATCCACCTCTACTTCTTTACCCTTTCAATGTATTCATTTACTTCTGAAATTTTAGTGTAAATCTGCTTTCTGATTGCTGCTTTTGTATGGTTTCCATAATTACATTTCTTTTGTAAATTTGTTCTTGTAGTGTCCTGCATTCTTCTAAAGTTTTGTCTGTGTTTTCCTTGATTTCATCGGTAGTTTACTTGATCGTTTTTCAATCTGTTGAATTTAGCCAGTAGTTCTGATACCATTTCTGATATTATCTTTCCTGGCTTTGTCTTTTGGTCTCTTGTTTGAGGCCTGCTGTCTTCTCTGAGACACTATGGTATTTTATTTATATACAGTTGATGTCTGTATGTTGGTGTGTTGATGTGGGAGAGACTGGAAGTGTGCACTCAGTTCTTTGTCAGTTCACTTTTGGGTAATGTATTTCAGGACAGGTTCAGGGCCTTCAGACGTGAAAGTGGGACCCCCCCAGCACCTGAACTCAAACCAGGCAGAGCAGAGGCTGTGCAGGACGGGGTGCCACTGGCAGCTGGGCTGCTGCGGTGGGGATTGGCCATGCCCCTGGCTACCAGGAGGGCTTGGGGTACAAGGGAGACCCACATCCTGTGCTGCCAGGCCACTGGATTGACAACAGCCTGAAACATTTTAGCTCAAGATAACCTTCCACTCTAGGCCAGCTGACAGCCCGCCCATGCACACTTTGTTTTTAAGCCCGTCTCTTTCCTCTCACAATTTTCTATAAGTGGAAAGGAGAAACCATGTGACTCCTATTTAAGATCTTGCTTAGAAATCTCCTCAGCCAGATAGCCAAGTTCATCGCTTCCAAGTTCTACCTTCCACCAAACACTTTACCGTAACTCAGACTAGTTTTTGGCCACTTCATTACAGCACCGCCCTTCCTCCATTGTCCAGTTACATGTTCATCATTTTCTTTTAGCGACTCACCAGAAACACAAGATGTCCACATTTCTAACAATGTTCTGTTGCTGGCACCTTATGTATCTCGAAGATGATGGCGACTATCTCTGTAGCTCTCCTCGCTCCCTCTGAGCCTTCACCAGAATTGCCTTGGATGCTCCTAATTCGGCCAACAGTTTGTCCAAGGCGATCTAGGTTTTTACTGTTAAGCACTTTAAAATGTTCCCATCCTCTACCCACTTAGCCAATTCCAAAACTGCTTCTGTATTTTAGGTATCGGTTAGAGCAGCACCCCAGGCTCCTGGTGCCAAACTGCCCTGGTTCTCTAGTGCTGCTATACCAGAAATACCACAGGTGGTGGCTGTGACATACAGACATGGTTTTCCTCATAGTTTAGGGGGCTAGAAGTTTGATTTCATGGCTTCAGGGAGAGCCTTTTTCTCTGTTGCTTCTGGGGGAAGGTCCTTGTCTCTTCAGCTTCTGCTTCCTCCTGGTCCCCTGGGGGATCGCCATGTGGTTTGACTTCTCTTGCCTCCAACCATCCCTTTCCTCTGCTCCCTTGTTTAATCTGTTAAATCTCAAAAGAGACTGGACTCAGATGCAGTCTCTACTAACCCTGCGTCATGAGCCCGACAAAGACATCCCCTTCCCAAACGGGATTATGCTTACAGGCATAGAGGTTAGGGTTAGCACCACCTACTGTGGGTGGGACACAGTCCATCCATGGCAGAGCCAGTCGTCTTTTGAGCAAAGCTCTGCTGGTTCCCTCACCCAGGGCTTTATCTTCCTTCACCCGTCTCTGTGCTGCTTTCGGTGAAATGAGCACCTCTCACCCCTCCCAGGACCTGTAATAATTGAAGTAGTATGTGCAGCGCTGTCATCTCAGGAGGGTGTTTGGATCCTGCCACTGGGCTCTAATCGGGGTCAGTGGTCCCACCCATGTGGAGACAGCTCTTGGGGTTTGAAGGATTACTCGGCACATGAACAAAAACCCCAGATCACCATAGAAATGTTGTGAGGTCCTGCAAGGTGATTGGGTTGTGAGTTGCTGGCTGGCTGTGACTCTTCCTGGTAAAGTCTCAGGCGCCTGCCTAAGTGACGTGGTCAGGATGGCCCTGGGCCAGAGGCACCAGGAAGCGGGAGGAGGGGCCTCCTTGGTCATCGACAGAGTTGGCAGGCATGGTGTCCTGGAGATACTTAGGTGAAATTATGAGCCATGTAAAAGGACTGAGCCCTGCATCTCTCCTATGTTCGTTTTCTGGTTTGGAATCTCCTTGTAACACCAGTGGATCTGAGCTGTAGCAGACAGCCCCGAGAAGCCACTCTTTTCGAGTGTACACTTCGGTGTTTGCTCGTAGGAGCCCCACTGAGTCCGTTCTGACAAAGCGACCCTAAAGGACAGAGTAGGGTTGTCCCACCAGGTTTCTGAGGCTGGAAATCTTTGCAGAAGCAGACAGTGTCATTGTTTTCCCATAGAGTTAGCAGCTCAACACTTACTGCACTGCGCCCCCAGGACTCCTTGGTTATTGTACAGTACATCTAGTAACATGATGTACAATGGGATAAGCATTGGACTGGTAACCGGTGAGAGTGGCTCCACAGGAAAAAGATGGGCTATCCGTTCCTCTAAAGGTCAGAGGTTCGAAATCCCTGTCTAGGGGCGCTGTGAACAGGATTGATTCAGTGACAGTGGGCTGGGTTTGGGGGTTCGTAGTCATGTCAAGGGTCCTCCTTAGGGCTGAGAACTGGCACAGCACAGAGCTGCTTCCTGTGAGGTGCTGCTCAGATGTGCCTACACCCTCCAATCTGGCCGCTGTTTCCGTTACCCCTGTTCCCCGGCGCTCTCTACTTCCTTGCTGGGTTCTATCATGCATTGCGATGGCCACCTGGGATTCTGAGACCATACTTAGAGTTCGTACCAGGAAGTGACAGAGCGCAACTTGGGGTCACGGTCACCAGGCGACCCCTCGGGCAGCGCATCTCCTGGAGGACTGCACTTGTGTTCTCCGGCCCCTGCTTCCTAGAGAGCTGTGGCAGAGGCCACACAGGGACTCGTCTAACCCCGACCCCCTGTAGCCATTAGTTATCCCCGTCACCTCTCCTTCCCCCACCCCCAGCCCACGCATCCTTGTGGGTCCTCCACAGTGCACAGTGCTTGTCCTTCTGAGTCTGGTTCCTCTCACTCAGCATCCGCTTTCCAGGGTTCGTCCAGATCGTAGCGTGTATCGGGACTTCAGTCCTTTTTATGGCTGCATGATAGTCCACTGCGTGCCTGGGGTCCGTTCTGTTTCTCCATTCACCTGTAGGGGGACCTTTGGGCTAGTGCTACCTTTTAACTCTTGTGAACATGCTGCTGTGAACATGGGTGTACATGTGTGAGGACATACGTTTGTAATTCAGCAGAATTGCTGGGTTGCATGGTAACCCCATGATTCATACTGGGTTGCATGGTAACCCCATGATTCATACTTTCAGAAACTGTTGACCTGTTTTCCATGTGGCTGTGCTATTTCCCTATCCCACCAGCAGTGTGTGAGGCTTTCAATTTGGTTTAACCTTTTCAACTTGAATTCAGTAAGCAGTGAGTACCAGAAGCTCTCCGGTGATGGGTTAAGCCAGGAGTCTGATACCCTGTGGCCGTGAGTTGGTGAGCTGCTCAAGGCATGAGATGCCCTTAAATGTCCTTTATAAGCCAGGCCCAACTCTAAGACAGACTTGTTTTTATGACCGTGATTATGGACATTTGCTGGTAAAGACATTTGTGAATTTTGTTAAATGCTGTCAAGTCAGTTCTGATTCCTAACAACCCTGCATAGACTTTTGAAAGAGCACTTAGTAGGTTTGAACTGCTAATCTTATGGTTAGCGGTCTAGTACTTATCCTGGAGTGCCACACCAGGACTCTCCCCAAATCCTGCTCCCTAGCTTGTCATCTTGGCAGAGTCTCCCACTCATCTGTGTGTCAGAGAGGTGGTCCATCAGTGCTGTTGCGTCTGCCTCCAATCATGGTGATCCCATGCAAGTGGAATGAAGCGCTTTCGGGCTCTTCACCTTCCTCTTGATCACTTCCAGGTCACACTGTTGTGATCCGTAGGGATTTCATGGGCTGATTTTTGAAAGTCAATTGCTAGGCCTTCCTTCCTAGTCTGTCTTAATCTGGCAGCTTTGTCGAAACCTGTTCAGCACTACAGCACACACAAGCTTTCAGGGACAGATGGGGGTGTGGGGGTGTGGACATGTACAAGGTGGATTGGTTGGGAATTGAACCTGAGTCTCCTTGTGTGGAAGGTGAAAATTCTGCCCCATAACCACTACTGTCTCTATGGCAAATACAGATCTTTTTATTTCAGTGAGTGCAGATGGTTGTTGTTGTTAGGTGTTGTCGAGTTGGTTTAGACTCGTAGTGACCTTATCCACATGCCTGGTACTGTACCAACCTCACAACCATTACGTTTGAGCCCATTGCTGCAGCCGCTGTGCCAATTCATGTTGTTGCGTCCTCATTTTCACCGACCTCCACTTTACCAAGCATGATAGCCTTCTCCAGGGACTGGTCCCTCCTGATAATATGCTCAAAGTATGAGAGACAAAGAGTCTCACCATCCTGGCTTCTAAGGAGAATTCTGGCTGTACTTCCAACACAGATTTATTTGTTCATCTGGCAGTCCATGGCACTTTTAATGTTCTCCAACACCATAACTCAAATGCATTAATTCTTCCATGGTCTTCCTTATTCACTGTCCATCTTTCACATGCATATGAGGTTATTGAAAATACCCCATGGCTTGGGTCAGGTGCACTTTAGTCCTCCAACTGACATCTTTGCTCCTGAACACTTTAAAGAGGTCTTGTGCAGCAGACTAGCCTAATGCAATACGTCGTTTGATCTTGACTAATGCTTTCCTGAGTGTTGATAGTGAATTTAAGCAAAGTGATGTCTTTGACAACTTCACTCTTCTCTCCATTTATAATGCTGGTGTTTAATGATCCAGTGGTGAGGATTTTTGTTTTCTTTACATTGAGATGTAATCCATACTGAAGGCTGCGTTGTTTGATTTTCGTCAGTAAGTCTTTTGAGTGCTCTTCACTTTCAGCAAGCAAGGTGGTGTCATCTGCATATCACAGCTTCTGGGATTAGAGTATTACCCTGGTGCACACCTTTCCTCATTATAAACCACTCGGTGTTCCCGTGTTCTGTTCAAACTACTGTCTCTTGGTTTATGTACAGGTTCCTCATGAGCACAATTAATTGCTCTGGAATTACTCATTCTCCACAATGTTGTCCATAGCTTGTCATGATCTGTACATTAGAAAGTCTGCATAGTCAGTATAGCACAGGTAAACATCTTTCTGGTATTCTCTGCTTTTAGCTTAGTTCCATCTGACGTCTGCAATGGCATCCCTCGTTCCACGTCCTCATCTGAATCTGGCTTGAACTTCTGACAGGTTCTTGTCAATGTACTATTGCAACTGGTTTTAAAATATCTATAGTAAAGTTTTACTTGTGTGTGATACTGTCTGATGCTTTCCACGTTCTGTTGGGTCACCTCTCTTTGGCTTGGGCACAAATACAGATCTCTCCCAATCAGTTGGCCAGATGATGAGTGAGTGCCTCCAGTGCCGCCTCACTTTCTTGAAAGATTTCAATTTTTATTCCCTCAATTCCCGGTGCCTTGTTTCTGGCCAATTCCTTCAATGCATCCTGGACTTCTTCCTTCAGGATCATTGGCTCTCGTGATCATATGGTTCCTCTTGAAATTGTTACACATCGACCATTTCTTTTTGGTACAGTGACTCTGTGTATTCCTTCCATCTTCTTTTGATGCTTTCTGCATCATTCAATATTTTGCATAATCCTTTAAGTTACAAAACCAAAAATCTGATGTGTGTAATTTACTTACCCATTCTCCTATTAATGAGCTTATTTCTACGCTTTTGTCTTACAACCCATGCTATAGGGAATGTCTGCTGCTTCCTTGTTGGGGTGAGCTGCTGAGTAGGGAGACTCAGAGGATGTAACGGTTTGATGTGTGTCGCTGAGTCGTCTTCAGAAAGGTGGGGTGTCTCGCCAAACAGACTGGTGGTGCTGGGGTTGTCATTGCGCCTGACAGCCAGCTTCTATTCATCCTGGTACTAATTCACTTCTTTTTGGAATTGTTACTGAATAGCTTTTGTCCACTTATGAAATTGAGGCATTTTTTCCCCCTCTTTTTTTTTCTTTATTTTGAAATCTGCATTATTGAAATCTTGGTCCAGATAATTCCTTGTTGTGGGGTGTCGTTCTGCACACTGTTGGATGTTGAGCAGCATCCCTGGCCTCCTACCATTCAATGCCAGTAGCAGCCTCTATCCGAGGACCACAGATGTCCCCAGATACTACCTCCTGGCCCCTCAGGGAAAAAGCTGCCCTGGTTGAGAGTCACTGCTTTATAATAACCCTTTCTATCTCAGGGTTATTAACACCTTGCCTTGTTATAATTTTTTTTCTCAGTTCCTTATTCATGTTTCAGCTTTATTTTTGATGTGTTATTGCATAAGATGTTTTAAAGGTGATGGCCAAATTTGTCTTTTCCTTTAAGCCATCTGAGTTTGTGACCTACTCAGAGGATGAGAGATACACCGGTCGTTTTTTTTCCCCTTGGAGTTCATGGGTGGTTCAGTGCAATCTACAAGCCGCCTGGTCGGGATCAGAGCTTGTGTTTCCAGCTGTCGCTAGCACGCTGCATGGCATGGGATGGCACTAGGCAAGGCACAGGTCTAGAACTAGACAAACTGGGCTTTAATGCCAGTCCCTCTGCTACTAGCTGTGTGATCCTAGGCAGTTACTGCACTGCTCTGTGTCTCAGTTTCCTCCTCCGTGAAATGGGCTCAAATAACAGCACTTGATCACAGAGTTGCTGGGGCGATCGGACATGGTAGGGGCTTAATGCAGAGCCTGGACATGGTGGCGACTGCTGTCTTCGCCTTCAGTCTTTTCATTTTTAGTGGACATTTTTCTTTTTCTTATTGAAATCCTTCATTTTGTAAGAACAATCTTGTTGTTGTTAAGTGCCGTCAAGTCGGTCCGACCCATAGCGATCCTGTATAGGGTTTCCGTGGAGTGGTTGATGGGTTTGAACCATGGACTCTAGGGTTAGTAGACCAGTGCTTCTCCTACAGTGCCACACCCGGACCTTAAAGACTGCAGCTTAGGAAACACCGTGGGACGAGGTCGCTATGAATTCACAAGTAACACCATCACCGCTGCTCTTTATTAACCCTTAGGCTTTATCAGGACCCCTGGGGTGGTGCTGCAAGAGTAGCACTGGACTGTGAGCCACACGTCGGCAGTTCAAATCCACCAGCTGCTCCTCGGAAACCTTATACAAGGTTCCTGTGAGTCGGATCCAGCTTGATGGCACTTAACAACAACAGGCGTTATTAGGGTTCACCTTTGTCCCTCTAATGCCCCCTTTCTGGTCCAGGAGCTCTACCGAGATCCACAGTGCATTTCCTGTCATGTGTCTAGTCTCTTCCACTCTGTCAGTTCTTCAGTCTTCCATGTCTGTCTTGACCTCCACATTTTGCGGAGCATGGATGTGGATCCAGTGTTGTGTAGAGCGTGCTTCCATTTGGGATTGTTCAGTAGGCATAAGATGTTCATGTGTCTCATGGGGACCTTACCCTTGATTACTCGGTTAGGGTGGTGTCGGCCACACCTGTACAAGGGTCATGGATTGAAATAGTGTCCACTTGGCTAGGCCATAATTGTCAGTATTCTGTAATTAGTCTCCAATATGTGTCTTTCATCATTATCCTCTGGGTTGTATCTCCTCATCTCTGTGACATGGATCGGCACAGTGGTGGTGACAGTGGGCTCAAACATCACAACTGTGAGGATGGCGTAGGACCTGGCGCTCTTTCATTCTGTTGTGCAGAGCGAACCCCTGGAGGGCACATAGCAACAACAGTGATGATGATGAGGGAGGGTGGGGGCAGTTATGCTGGGCAGGTATAGGGTACCATCTCTAGGGTTAGGTTGTATCTTGAGTCAATCTTTTTGGAAATGTAAAAGGGAATAAGCAAGCAGAGAGAGACCAGAGGGATTTCCTCCACCAAGAAAGAAGAACCCCTTTGGCACTGGTGTCCCTGTGCTGCAAAGCTCCTAGACCCAGGGGCAGATGAATGACAAGGACCATTCACCATCCTCAGAACCTACAGCGAAAGCCGTTCCCTGGAGCTAGTGCCTTGATTGGACTTCTGACCTCCTAAACTGAGAGAGGATATGTTTTAGGGTGTTAAAGTCAGCCTCTTGTGGTAGTTCTGTTACAGCATCACGAAAGAGCTAGGTACTATAAGAGAGCAGGGGAGATTCTGTGGCCATGCCAGGATCCTAGCCTGGGGCGCTTCCTCCTGTGGGCTCTAATGGTGATGTATTTTCCTCATTCCTTCTCCAGGTATGAATGGGAATTCACCTGTGGGGAGAGCTGTCCAATCTCTATTCTGTTCTGTGGATTATAGTCCAATTCCATTGTTATTTAATCAGACGGGGATGGTGATGCTTACAGGGTAGAATTCATCCCTTCCATGCCGTAGGCCCAGGTTCAGTTCCTGGCTAATGCATGTCACGTTTAGCCACATCCGTCTGTCACTGGGACTTCTTTGTTACTGTGATACTGAATAGGTTTCACCTGAGCTTCCAGACTAAGATAGAATACAGGTCTGGAAATCCACTTCCAACTATTAGGCCATGAAAACCTTGTAGATCCCCACCTATCACGGGGTTTCTCTCTTTTGGGCATGGGACCACCCTGAATTCAGGTGCTGACTCCGGCATTGGACAACAACAAATTGTTATTTATTTTGTTGCTCCAACTGCCTCTTGAGAGGCAGGTATCAGACCGTTGTGGGCACCATCTAGGTCTTCTGGCCTCGGGAGCAGTAGTCAGGGCTGGGTGTTGAGCTGGCCTGGCTCAGGAAGCTGTGCGAGCAGGTGGGCGACCTCTTCCTGTGGTCCAGAGGTCACCCAGCTCGTTCTCCTGTGCCAGCTGTTGGCCTGCCTCTCAGCTGACCCTGAGGTTCCAGCAGCCGGGAGGGCCAGAAGAGATAGGAGTAGGGGGCCTAGGCCCCGCCTCTTGGGCCCAGGTTGGGCGCTGTTCTTGGAACCCCTTCTGCCCTAGCTCTGCTTCTTATTCCCCCTCAGTCTGCCCTGGCCTGTACTTTGCAGAGGGGAGTGTAGCCTAAACCCCTGTACCTGCTACCTTCCAGAAGGATCCATGGGGCTTGGCGTGGGCAGACTAAGAAGAGGGGACTGACTGATGGGTCTTTGTCCAGGTGTCTGTGTTGGGCGCTGTGGGGCACTAGTGAGGTGCTTACAATGCTGCAAGTGGACTCTCCTCTCAGTCTATTCTTAGCGCCCCAGATTCTGTGCACCCCACAGCTAGGTCAGTGGGCAGTGCTAGGTGGCAGCGGGAGGCAGCCAAACCAGCCTGCCCAGCCTTGCTGTTTGTGTTTTAATCAATAGGTTTGAATTTTTAGAACTATTCCAGATTGACAGAGAAATCCAGCAGGTTGCATAGGGACTAGATGCATGCCCAGTTTCCCCTGGTTTTTGCTTTAATATTGTGGTAAAAATATATAAAGGAACCCTGGTGACACAAGGGTTAAGTTTGTGGCTGCTAACCGAAAGACTGGTGGTTCAGATCCACCACAGTGGTTCTAAACGGATCCAGCGGCTCCAAGGGAGATGGCTACTCTGTGCCCGGGGGCTTGTCATGAGTCGGAATCGACTCGAAGACACCAACAGCAGGGCAAGAGCAGCTGAAATATGTATGAGAAACCAGTTGCTAACTCAATAATGTAATAGTAATATAACAATATAACAAAGCATTTGCCAACATAGCAGGATTGGCGTGTATTCATTCATACAGTTCTGTGGCATGGGTGACAGTCATTGTGCTGGGCAGCCATCATCACTGTCTGCTTCTACATCAGTCTACCACCCTTCTGAGAGACTCAGGGCTGCCCCTTTCTCCCTCCCTGCCTCTCACCTTTGGCCACCACCACGGGCTCTGGTCTCTAAACCGTTGCCTGTTTCATGTACAGTAGTTTCCTTTGGAAGGACCCCTGGTGGTACCACACAGGACAAAGACCTGGCAGCGTGCTCCTATACAAATGACAGGCTAGAGACCCTGTGTGGCAGCTTGACTCTCTCACGGGCCAGGAGGAGGGATCCACGCAGTGATACCCGACAACCATAGCTTCTGCTTCTATTTTTCAACATCTTACCCTTTGTGTGGGACATCTGTGACCATTTAATGAACCAGTTATCATGATGGTGGTGGTGGTGATGTGCTGTGGAGTCGGTTCCGACTCATAGTGACGCTGTACAGGGTTTCTGAGGCTGTAAATCTTTATGGGAGCAGAAAGCCTCATCTTTCTCCCACAGAATGGCTGGTAGTTTCGAACTGCTAACCCTGAGGTTCGCAGCCCGATTCGTAACCACTACGCTACCAGAGCTCCTTAGTGAATCAAGTCCATATTTGTGTCTGGGCGATACCCAGGCTATGGGGTAGGCATGGCTGGAGGACTCTGGTTTGATGGTGAGAGGTCTTGTCCTGTGACTGATCAGCAGGTATGTGTGTGTGTGGGGTGGTGTCTTCCAGGAACGGTGAGTTTGCACATCTTGCGGTTCTTTCCTGAATTGTATAAATGGCTTATCCATCTGGCTGCTAACCAAAAGGTTGGAGAGGTTCAAGTTCACCCAGAGGTGCCTTGGAAGAAAGAACTGGCAACCTCCTTGTGAGAACTCAGCCTGTGTAAACCTGATGGAACGCAGTTCTACTCTGACACACGAGTCGGAGTCGATTTGTTGCCAGCTGCTTTTTGCCTGGAGCATCTCAGGATGCTGTGGTATCTGCTATGCTGCTGTCTTCCTGAACTCGGCCTCCCCCCAGCATAGTGAAGATGGGGGCTTGGAGGAGACAAAGCTTCTTTATGAAAATCTCATGATGTCTTAAGGTTTCCAGAAACTTCTTTTGTTTAATTGACTCATTCACTGAGGTTCTAGGTTCCTTAGGTATGGTGTTTAAAACCAGCAGTTCTTGGAAGACTTGAATGGGTAAAGTGTGTACATTTCTGGACCTCTCAGGCATCTGGAAATGTCTGAAGGCAGGCAGGTGCCCCCAACTCCCCACAGCCTTAGAGTCCGAAGGAAAGCTTAGGCATGCAGCCCTGGGAGTTCATTGTGCTTTTGTTTTGCATATTTTAGGTACTGTCAGAAGGGCTGAAGAGAGCTGATAGATCCTAGGTCATTCCTGGAATCTCCTGTCCTGTGCCTCCCCCATCCAGAACATTCCAGAACTCCCGGGTAAGTCAACTCTGCCATTGACCACATGTGGCTGCCTTCACCTGAGTCACTGCTCCCAGGGCTCCTCCAGGATGCTGGTGGACGGGCGAGCAGGCTCTGGGAGGAGGGGTAGCCTGGCCCTAGCTGGGTGGAAACGCCCTGGAGCCATCTTGTATCTACCTCCTGGGGGTCCGTGTCCCAAACCTGCCACATCCGAGGACACTTTGTTGTTAAATGCTATCCAGTGGGTTCCCTACAGTGCTTATCCTATAGCACCACACCATTTCTAGAGGACATGGGACATGTTGCTGTTGTTGGTAGGTGTCGTCAAGGTGGTACCAACTCATAGCGACTCTGCACAATAGAACAAAACACTGCTGGTCCTG
This sequence comes from Chrysochloris asiatica, assembly GCF_000296735.1. Classification (NCBI taxonomy): domain Eukaryota; kingdom Metazoa; phylum Chordata; class Mammalia; order Afrosoricida; family Chrysochloridae; genus Chrysochloris; species Chrysochloris asiatica. The sequence continues at coordinate 4,282,545 of NW_006408643.1, read as the reverse complement.
GGTCAACCTCACAATTGTCGCTACACCTGAGCCCATTGCTGCTGCCACTGTGTCATTTCATGGCATTGGAGGTCTTCCTCTTTTTCTCCTACCCTCCCCCCTTACCAAACATAATATCTTTCTGCAAAGACTGGTCCTTCCTAATAATATGTCCCAAGTATAAGAGACGAAGTCTGGCTCTCCTGGCTGTACTTCCAACACAGGTCTGTTGGTTCTTTTGGCAGTCCATGGTACTTGCAGTATCTCCTCCAAACCCATAACTCAAATGCATCAATTCTTTTACAGTCTTCCTTAGTCACTCTTGAACTTTCATATGCATATGAGGTTATTGAAAATACCATGGCTTGGGTCAGGTGCACCTTAGTCCTCAAGCTGACATCTTTGCTCTTCAACACTTTCAAAAGGGTCTTGCGCAGCAGATTTGCTTAATGGAATATGTCGTTTGATTTCTTGACTGCTACTTCCTTGAGTGTTGATAGTTGATCCAAGCAAAATGAAGTCTTTGACAACTCCAGTATTTTCTCCATTTATCTGGATGTTGCTTTTTGGTCCAGTGCTGAGGACTTTTGTTTTCTGTACATTGAGATGCAATCTGCACCGAAGGCTGTGGTCTTTGATCTTCATCAATAAGTATTTTAAGTCCTCTTCACTTTCAGTAAGCAAGGTTGTATTATCGGCATCTCACAGGTTGTTAATGGGTCTTCCCTCCAATCCTGATGCCACGTTTTTCTTCATAGAACCCAGCTTCTCGAATTATTTGCTCAGCATACAGGTTGAATAAGCATGGTGAAAGAATACAACCTGTCGCTCACCTTTTCTAACTGTAAACCATTCAGTGTTCCCCTTTGCTGTTTGAACAGCTTTTTCTTGGTCCATGTACAGGTTCCTCATGAGCACAAGTAAGTGTTCCGGAATACTCACACTTCGCAATGTTGTCCATAGCTTGTCATGATCCACACAATTGAGAACCTTTGCATAGTCAATAAAGCACAGGCAAACATCTTTCTGATATTCTCTGCTTTCAGCCAAGATCCATCTGAAATCAACAGTGGTATTCTTCGTTCCATGTCCTCTTCTGAATCTGGCGTAATCTCTGAAAGCTTTCTGTTAACATATGCTTGTAGCCGTTTTTGTGTTACCTTTGTTGTTGTTGTCAGGTGCCATCGAGTCGGAACCGACTCATAGCGACTCCATGCACAGCAGAACGAAACAATGTTCGATCCTGGGCCAACCTCACCACCGCTGCCACACTTGAGTCCATCAATGATGCCACCTGGCCGATCCATCTCGTTGGGGGTCTTCCTCTTTTTCTCTGACCCTCCACCCTACCCAGCATGACATCCTTCTCCAAGGATTGTTTCCTCCGGACTACATGTCCAAAGTAGGAGAGACGAAGCTTAGCCATCCTGGCCTCCAAGGAGCACTCTGGCTGCACTTCTTCCAAAACAGATCTATTGGTTCTTTTGGCAGTCCATGGCACTTTCAGTATTCTCCTCCAACACCACAACTCAAAGGCATCAATTCTTCTACGATCCTCTTTATTCACTGTCCAGCTTTCGCATCCATATGAGGCTATTGAAAACACAATGGCCTGGGTCAGGCGCACCCTAGTCCTCAAGCTGACATCTCTGCTCTTCAATACTTTAAAAAGTTCCTGTGCAGCAGATTTGCCCAGTGCAATACGTCGTCTGATCTCTTGACTGCTACTTTTTTCTTCATAGAACCCTTTAGTAAAACTTTACTCACATTTTACCTTTAGTAAAACTTTACTCACATGGGAGTTGAGTGATATTATCCAATGATTTCTGCATTCCATTGGGTCACCTCTCTTTGAATTGGGTATAAATATGGATCTCTTCCAGTTAATTGGCCAGGTAGTTGTCTTCCAAATTTCTTGGCATAGATGAATGAGTGCCTTCAGTGCCATATCAGTTTGTTGAAAGATTTCAGTTTGTAGTCCGTCAATTCCCAGTGCTGTAAATCTTTGCAGGAGCAGGAAGCCTCATCTTGCTCCCGTGGAACAGCTGGTAGTTTTGAGTGGCCAACCTTAAGGTTAGGAGCCCGATTCATAACCACTACGCTACTAGAGCTCCTTATTAATGAATTATACTGTGTTCAATTCAAAGAGTTAATCATTGAGGACTAAATCTGAATGTAAAGAAAAAATCATCACAACTGGGTAAGTAGACAACGCTATTCAGTGGAGACTCTACCTTCCCCGCACACTCTGAAAGTAAACTCCCTCTTGAAAGCCTGTAAGCCAGTCACTTCGTGCCTTTATAGCCCCCTTCCATTTTAGGTAGCCAGTGTCTCAGTTGCCCATCTCTGTCCAACCCTGTGTATACAGGGGATATGTTTGATTCTTGGTTGATATTTTGAGGTACTACATTCTTTAGTATAGATCAAGTTCATCAAATTGTAGCAATTTACATTTGTTTCCTTGATCAGATTTCTTTATCGATATCCTTTATTCGAGTTCTGATCATCAAGCCATCAAAGCTAGGTTAAATGGGTACTATCTGCAAGGAGCTCTGGTAGCGTAGTGGTTACGAATCGGGCTGTGAACCTTAAGGTCAGCGGTTCGAAACTACCAGCCACTCCGCGGAAGAAAAATGAGGCTTTCTACTCCCATAAGGATTTACACCCTTGGAAACCCTGTACAGGGTCGCTATGGGTCAGAACCGACTCGAAGGCACTTCACAACAACCACATCTGCAAGTTTGGGTGTTTTTGTACCTCTTCCCTCACTTCATATCAGCTGGACACTTCACTCTTGGCTCTAGCCCTCTGCCCATGGGCAACTCTCACCTTCCATCTTCTTTTGATGCTTTCTGCATCATTCAGTATTTTAGCTATAGAATCCTTCAAGACCGCAAGCGGAGGCTTACATTTTGCTTCAACTCCCTCAGCTGAGAAATGCTGAGTGTGTTCTTTCTTCCCTGTTGGTTTTCTAACTACAGATCTTTGCATACTTCATTATAATATTTAACTTTGTCTTCTTGTGCTGACCTTTGAAATTTTCTGTTCAACTCTTGTACCTCTTAATTTCTTCATTTGCTTTGGCATCTCTACGCTGGAGAACAAGTTTCAGAGTCTCTTCTGACATTCATTTTGGTCTTTTCCTCTTTTCTTGTTTTCTTAATGACCTTTTGCTTTCTTCCTGTATGATGTTCTTGATGTCATCCCACAACTCTTCTGGTCTTTGGTCTTTTGTGTCTAATGCATCAAATCTATTCTTGAGATGATCTCTAAATTTAGGTAGGATATATTCAAGGTCGTATTTTGGCTCTCATGGACTTGTTTTAATTTTCTTAATTCTGAACTTGCATGTTAGCAAATGATGGTCTATTCCACAGTTTGCCCCTGTCCTTGCTTTGGCTGATGATTTGGAGCTTCTCCACGATCTCTTTCTACAGATGTCATCAATTTGATTTCCGTGTATTCCATCTGTTAGGTCCGTGTGTATAATCTTTTATGTGGTTTTAAAAAGGTGTTTTCAATGAAGTAATAATTGGTCTTGCAAAATTCTATCATGTGATCTCCAGCATTGTTTCTATCACCAAGGTCGTATTTTCCAACTACTGATCCTTTCTGTTTCCAACCTTTGTATTCCAATTGCCAGTAATTATCAATGCATCTTGATGGCATGTTTGATCAATTTCAGGCTGAAGAAGTTGGTTGTTGTTGTTAAATGCCATCGAGTCGGTTCTGACCCATAGCGACCCTGTATAGGTTTCCAAGGATCCACTGGTGAGCTTGAACCACCAACCTTGTAGTTCAAACGACTTTGCAGTCTGGCTCATTAACCCACAGCACCACACCAGGACTCCGAAGAAGTTGGTAGAACTCTTCAATTCTTCATCACTGGTTTTAGTGGTTGGTGCATAAGTTTCAATAATAATAGTATTAACTGGTCTTCCTGGTAGGTGTATGGATATTGTTCTATCACAGACAGCATTGTACTTCAAGACAGATCTTTTTTTTTGCCAACTTCTAGATTTATTTATTTGTTTATTTTAGCTTTTTTTAAAAAAACACTTAGATATTTATAATAATTTACACCACCAAAGGGCACATTCTGCAAGTCTGCCTCCTGGCTGCCAGTTCTCAGTCCCCTCTCTTTCCATGAATCTAGAGTCCTTATCTGCTCCCTCTCTCCATGTCCCCATCTCTGCCTCCATCTCTGGTGTCGCTGCTTCTCTGGATAAGTTCCCACATTCCGCTTGTGCTCTTCTCCCTTGATGGTCCTAGGGTCCTCTGCTTCTGAACTATAAGATTAACTACTCCCCCATTTTTGTTACAAAACTTCTACCTTTACAATTGTGACAGTTGCAATTAGTCATGATAACAATTACTATTGAATCATAAGAAAGTTATCCCCGTTTTTTTTTTTAACCAGACACATCTAGACAAGATGAAAACTATTCAGTGGGGACTCTATCTCCCCTCGCACACTCTGAAACTAAACTCCCTCTTGAAAACTTGTAAGCCACACACTTTGTGCCTTTATTGTCTCCACGTTTTAGGTAGCCAGTGTCTAAGTTGCCTGTCCCTATCTACCCTGTGTACAGAGGGGCTAGCATTGATACTTGATGTGAAGACTCCTTCTCTCTCTATTGGTATTTAGAACTACTACCTCTATGTGGATAGGCTAAATTCATCAAATTGTAACAATTTACCCTGGTTTTCTTTATCAAAAACTGTTGTGGTTTGTTTTTTAATCTTCCTCGAGTCGAGTTCTGATTAACAATCCATGAAGGCTAGGTCAAATGGGTGCTATCTGCAAGTTTGGGTGTTCTTGTGCATCTCCTCTCACTTCATATCCATTGGATGCTTCAGTCTCAGCTCTAGCCCTCTGTGGCTATGTCCTTGTCCATGGGCTCAGCAGTCCCGAGGTCTCAACCACACTTTGGACCAACCAGCCCTTCCTCTTCTCTCTGTCATCTTCAGATCAACAGGAATCTATGGAACATGGTTGAACTCAGCCCATTTCTTAATTGCCGCCTTTCCCCCTCTACCACTCACTCACCAGTTGACCAGTGTGGGTGCCCGCAAGCTTACATGCCTGCTCATGTGGATTTCAGTCTTAGAGGGGTTTTGAACGGATCTTGATTGTACATAGTAAAGCATGTGATTGTCCGATTCAGAATGGCCAATACCAGTCCATTTCAGCTCACTAATGCCTAGGATAGTGATGTTTATACATTCCATTTCATTTTTGACAATTTCCAAGTTTCCTAGATTCATGCTTCTTACATTCCATGTTATTTGGATTATTAATGGATGTTTACAGCTGTTTCTCTTCATTTTGAGTTGTGCCCCATCAGTAAATGAAGGGCCCAGGATTTAACTCCATTCACGTCATCACGGTCAGCTCTACTTTGAAGAGGCAGCTCTTCCCCTGTCATATTTTGAGTGCCTTCCAACCTGAGGGGCTCATCTTCCAGCACTCTATCTGACAGTATTCTGGTGCTCTTCATCATGTCTCAGTATTTGACCTTCCCGAGCACAGGCATGTCCCTTGAGCTTCTCGTGGAGCCTGTCGAGTTGCTCTTTTCAGTTTGATCCCATCTCGTAGTCAGTTCTCCACCTGTGCGGCTCCCTGCAGGCCAGCTTTCCTCATGAGGCGAGACCTGGACTTGCTTCTGAGATGGCTTCAGGGGGTAGTTTTGGTTTAGCATTTAAAGGGTAATGATTTTTTGGGGATCATCCAGCCTCTATCATTCCAGAAAGTCTGGAGTTCGAACTTGAAATTCTGTCCTCTGTTTCCCCCTCTTTTGAACAGGATTCTTCTCTAGAATCCTTGATCCAGAAGCCTTCAGTGCTGGTAGGTAGCCTTGCATCACCCACTTCTGGTCTCCTAGAAAATGAGACAGTTGTTCATAGAGGCGATTGGACACGGGTTAAAAATAATTAAAACACTTAAAGTCTTATTAGAACAGATAATTAAAGTATTATTTTAGAAGTATTTTGAGAAGGCTCCCAATGCTCAGCTGTCCGAGGAGTCCCGATGGCTTACTGGGTTACGAAGTGGGTTGCTAACTGTGGGGTCAGCAGTTGTAAGCCACCAGGTGCTCTGAGGGAGAAAGAGGAGGCTTTGTGCTTCCGTAGAGCTATAGCGGTTCAGAGATCCTTCACAGGGTCTCTGAGTCAGAACCAACTCGATAGCATACAACCCACTAACCAGCCAGCCCAGCTAGTCTGTGTTTTGACTCTAGGACCCTTCTATCTTCTGCTGTATAGTTTCCTAACGAACCAAGGATAGGATTTTAAAGCAGTGACCCAAGGTGACCAGTCATAAGAAAGGAGGGGACAATGGAACGATGTCCCGGGCCATGCTCACAGGGCAGGAGGGATGTTGGGGTAGGCTCCCTGAGGGGACTGTGCTGGCTGATCCAGGTGACCCTCTGCCATCCAGGAAAGGCCACCTGTGTTCAGTGTCACTCCCCAGTCCTGCCCTCGTGGGATGAACGCCCTGCACAAGGCCCTGAAGCTCCTCAGGGCTCAGTGTGGACTAGAATGTGGGCCTTTTACATCCTTCCGGTTGCCTTTTCTGTTCTTCCGTGCTTTAGGAAGACAGAGAAGTAGGCAGGAGCACAGCTCACCATCCTCTGTGGAGGGGATGAAGGAAAGGTTCTGTGGCTTCAAGGGTTGGGCAGCATGTATCTCTTGGGACCTGGGACACTGGGCCATCGGTCAAGTGTCTGGCCCTTTGTCTGTGTTTGTAAATAAAGTTTTATTGGTGCACAACCATGCTTTTTGCTTGACCCGTTACTTGGCTGCGCTGGCAGAGGTGAGTAGCTGCGCAGAGATCGTTTGTCCTACAAAGCTGACTGTTTTTTGGAGGCTAGTTTAGGTTAACTCAATGGTGGGGGCTACATGGACGACTTGGTGGGAGCTGCTCTGGACACAGCCTCGTGTCGGGTGTGCAGTTCCAAAGGCTAGCTGGGCAGCTCTCCCATGAGACCTTTATACAGTCTCAGCCCAGTGAGGCTCATGGCCTGCCCATCAGCAGCATTTCAAACATGGACAGTGGGACCCACTAACTTCTGGAAGGCCCTGGGCACCGCTTGTTACTTCCCTGACCAAAACTTGGTGTGACCAGTGCCGGACGAGCTCCTAGGACCTCTCTTTGACACTCTTGAACACATCCAGGAATCCCAGGGCACCCCTGTATATAGACAATGCCAAAGAGTAGAGCTTTGTCGGGGTTTGACCCACGTGACTCATTCCTTCAGCATTAAGAGACCTCCTCGGCTGGGTACATGTACTGCTGTGCTGGGGTTCCCAGGTGTTGTGCCACCACTGGAGTTAGTGCTGGGTGACTGGGGGAAGGGGCCAGGCCCCGAGATGAGTATCGACCCCCTGTGACGCTGCTGGGTCCCGTCTCTGACTTTTAAGAAACTGCTTTTGTCAGAGTGGTCCATGTGGATGTGTTCCTCTCTCGAGACACACCCAGCAGTAGTCCTCTGCAGAGGAGCTGGGGGGACATGACCATTTCTGCTTGTTCCTTGGCATTATGTATTTTCTGTGTGGTCAATTGTGGTAGAATGAATGATGGGCCCCCAGGATGTCTGCACCCCAACCCCTGGAACCTGTGAAACTGATGTCTTGTGTACAAGAGGGACTTGTGGACAGGGTTAAGTGAAAGATCTTGAGCTGGGAGGATTACCCTGGATCAGCCTGGTGTGATCACCGGGTCCGCAGAAGTGGGAGGCAGGAGATATGAGGACAGAAGCCAACAGAGAAGGGGCTGGAAGACGCCCCCATGCTGCTGTGAAGATGGAAGAAGGACCACAAGCCACAGAGTACAGGTGGCCAAGCTGGCGCGGTCTGAAGACAGTCTCCCTGGAGCCTCAGGAAGGAGCCAGCCTGGCCATAGCTCAGTGTGGCCCGGTGAGGCCTGTCAGACTCCTGAACAGTACGAGAATACACGTGTGCTCTTTTAAAAATCCACCTAACACAGCCGTTGGTTAGGGCGCCTGCAGGAAATGAGCGCCCAGGCCGACGGGTGAGTTTTCCTTTCTGTCCTCTGTAGTCTTTAAGTAACTGTGAGCGGTCATCAGCCTGGTGTGCAGTGCCCCCTCTTTGCCCTAAAGACTCTCCTGTGCTGCTCTGCGTCCCACCTGCCTCCCTTGTCTTGGACTTGGGTGCCAAGTTGTTCCGTCCAGACTTAGCTGCCGGAGCTTCTGCTTCGGCTCTGTGCCTCTCATCACCACAGATGGCGGGGCCCAGCTGGTGTGGCCCTGGCATCCTGCTTGGCCATCCCACCCTGAGATGCCGATGGCATGGTGTGTCCCCTCGGGTTGCTCTTGGTCCAGCCGCTTGACTGCCCTGCCCTTGTGGCCGGCCCTCTGTGCCCCAAGCTCATTCCTCCACTGTTCTCTCCTGCCACTTGGAAAGGCTAACATGCAGAAGCAAGAAGAGCCACAAAGGCCAGCAGGTACAGAAGGTGGGGACTTGACCCCTCTCGCCAGCCCTTGATTTGTCACTATGGTCCGGAAAACAGACTGGGCCAAGGCGTCTCTGAGGCCAGGACTGGTGCTGACATTTGGGCAGCAGGTGCTCACACTGTGCGTGTGAGGCCAGGGGCTTTGTCACTGCCTCGGGGTGGGTTGGGGGCAGGCCTGGCACATCATGGGTTCCCATGAGTAGATGAAGCAGAGAACGCTGCTTCCAGAGTGTGCGTCTGTCCGCAGAAGGCAGATTTTCTCTGTCTGGTAAAGACCTTTTGTCAAGATCAGATCAAATGCAGGGGAGCCCTATGTGCTCCTGTCTCCATCTCGGGGGATGAGACTCCAGGAGCCGGATGCCGCCTCTGTGGAGTTTGGCTCGAAGCCTGACGGAGGATAAGCATCTCCTTTGGGTTCTGTCCCCACCTCCTGCCTCTGTCACGGTTCCTGTGGGGCCAGGGCTGCGATGGGAATAGGTGGCAGCTGACACCCAATGGCTGACCCTCCTGGGGACAGAGAGCAGGGTGGGTGGGGCCAGAGTGGAGGCTGAGAGGGAGAGGTGACTTTCAGGGCTGGTGGGACCCGGGCCCCCAGGGGGTGGTCCTACAGCCCTCATCACTTTCTAGAGCAAGGTGTATCCGTCCTGCATGAGTGTTTCTACTGGTAAATTTACATCCACCCAAGGGATGTGCTGCAGATTTTGCTCCTCTGTTTCTGGAAAATTCTACCAGCAACCCTGTAAACCCTGCGCACCGTCGTGCAGCAGACCCTGAAGGGTGTTCCCAGACCAGCCTTTGCGTTTCTGAATTCCAGTTCTCAGGCAGACAGACAGACACGTGCTCAGCCTAGTGTTGCCACCTGGAAGTGAGGGGCATTGTACACCTCCCTCTCCAGTAGCTCCCAGGCCTTAGCACCCTCCTCTTGATGACTCTTCCTTGTCAGTTCCGGAGACTTCCGTCTAGGGCAGGGGTCTGGCTGGTGAGCCTTCTGGATGTGGGGAGGCGGCAGCTGGGAACAGTCGGTGGGCCTGGAGGGACCACAGCTGCAGGGACCGTGGACAGACACAGAGCTGCTCGGGTCCCTACTTTCCATTTGCTGGGGACTGGGATAGTTTTGTGTTGAGCTTCTTGAGGAAGCTTCATAGTGGTCCCTCAGAGCAGGAGCGATTCTGATCTCGGTGCAGAGTGTGAAGGCAAGCCAATGAGCTGTGACCTGTACGGTGGCCTTAGCCCCCAGCCCAGATTGGTGTCTGTGCCTCTGCGGGAAACCCCACGTTCTGCCCGGAGCTGGGGAGGGAGAGCGATGCTGCTCTACAGTTTTACCTGCTGTTGTCAGTGGCTGTCAAGTCTGCTCCCAGCTCAAGGCGACCATCCCTGCCGTGATTGGTTGGGGTTCAGACCTTTGTAACGAATAGGGTGTTTGGAAGTCAATTGCCAGGCCGTTCCTCCTAGACAATCCTAATGGAAAACTCTGCTAAAAACTGTTCAGCATTCTAGTGACATGTAAACCTCCACTGACAGGAGGTGTGAGAGATGTATGGGCTGGGACTCGAACCCAGGTCTCCCACGTGGAAGATTCACCCACTGAAGCACACTGTGTCCATACGAGTCCTTAGCCTGTGTCCTGGGTGGAGCCATGTCCACACAGCAGCCAGACTGTGACTCAGACAGTTAAGTGTGCTATTAGGTGAAGAATTGGCCATCCGGACCTACGGAAGAAAGGCCTGGTGATCTGTTTCTAAAAGGCTTCTGAAAGCCTTGGAAAGCCAAGGTGGTGTAGAGCTAAATCCAGATGATGGGAACGCATTTATTCTCTTTCCTCCGCCCCAGTTCCTCACCTTTCTCACCAGGGGTACTGACCACGGTCTCTACCCTCCCCCCTTAAACTCACATCAGACAGTTTTCTGCAGGCATGGGATTGTCTGGGCGCCACTTGCTGGGCAATGCTGCCCTCTAGTGCTCACTGGGAGAAGTGCACCTGGTGAACTGGAGAACTCACTCTTTCCAAAATGGGTGGCTTTCCTGCCTTCTGTTGTTAGGTGCCCTTGTGTCGGTTCCAACTCATAGTGATCTTGCATAGAGTTTCTGAGGAGCATCTGGCAAGTTTGAACCGACCTTTCGGTCCAGTGCTTACTTTACAGTGCCATACCAAGTTCTCGGTTATTGTGGGTGGTGGGAAGACAGGCAGGCGAGAAGGATTTGTTGTTTCCTTCTGCGCTCTCCTGTCAGTGTGCACTGTATTCTGGCCACTTCGGAAATCCAAGAGAATGTATGTGTTACCTTGCACTGACCAACGAGGCCCCCGACACCCCAGGAGAGCCAGCTCTGGATAGTATAACTTGACCCCAAAGCCCACTTTTCACTTGCTACCCACTCAAGGTCCAGAAGTCCAGACCCAAACTCAACCATGACTCATGGCCTCCGTGCGTGTCACAGTCGAGCTAGGCTCCATGGGTTTTCAGTTGTGTCACCGACGCCCTGCAGAAAAGTCCAGCTTGGCTAATAGCTGACCTGGCCCTGCTCACTGAGCTGGCACTGTGACCAGACACACATGTCAGTGCTGTCACCTCACTGCCAAGTGGGTATGGTGAGGGGAAGCCGATGGCAGCAGGTGGGCGAGTCCCCGCTCAGGACTTAAGTGGAGTCAGTGTACTGCCCCTAGAGCTGACAGCCTCCTGGTCTTCTGTGCGCATGTGGGGAGTAGAGACGCTCCCCTGACCCTCTCCCCTGTGTTTTCCCACAGGTGGTGCCCCTGCTGCAGCAGCCATGGGGTCCGAGGACCATGGGGCCCAGAACCCGAGCTGCAAGATCATGACGTTCCGCCCGACCATGGAGGAGTTCAAAGACTTCAACAAATACGTGGCCTACATTGAGTCCCAGGGCGCCCACCGCGCGGGCCTGGCCAAGGTGGGTGAGGACCCTGTGCCTGCCACCCCTTCATCCCCACCTGCTTCCCAAGGCTGGCTGTGTGTGAGCCTCATGTCTCTCTGGGTGGCCTGAAGCCATGCCAACCTCAGTTGTTCAGTAAACGTGCACGAGCTCAGTGCTTGATCCAGGTGTGGCTGCAGCGGGTAGAACTCAGAAATGAGCCCCGAGATGCAGACCACTGGGGCATGTGGGGAGGAGGAGCAGGCCTCATGGGGGAGCCATGATTGCTGGGGACCCCTTCCTTTCTGCTTTGTTGGTGGTGGTGGTGTTAAGTGCCATCGTGTCAGTCCCAACTCATAGCAACCTTGTATAGGGTTTCCAAAAGCAACTGGTGGATTTGAACTGCCAGCCTTGTGGTTAGCAATCTGGTGCTTCTCCTGTAATGTGACACCCATCTTAAAACAGTTTTTGGCTTTGGTGACAGTAGGGCACAGGTGAGCTGAGTTCAAACAGGTGGCAGGGTTGAGGGGGACAGGAGCATCTCCCTCCTCAGTAGCCAGCCACCCAGCTCCTCTTCCAAGAAGCAGCCACGTGACAGGTTTCTTCCATGTCTCTTCCATGGTGTGAGGTGTTGAGGTCATGTGCCATTTTGCTCTGTGTCCCTGAAGGTGGAGGGCATGGTGCTAGTGTCTGTGGAGCTGCTGGGGCCAAGAGGCGTCCACTTGCTGGGCTGCTCTCCTGGGTTCCTCAGGCTGCTCCCGGAGGCCTCAGTCTCCATCTACCTGTGTGTGCTTCTACACACGTCACAGAGGGCATTGCTGGGAGACACCCTATATGGCTAGGGTCACAAATGGACTTTATCACAAACGGATAGGGCTTTAGGATCGAGAGCCTGGATGTGTGTGTGTGTGTGTGTGTGTGTGTGTGTCTGAGCGTCTCTGAGTGTGAATCTGGGTGCATGTAAACGTGTGTTTGTGTGTGTATCTAGGTATGGATCTGTGTGTGTGTGAACGTGTGCGTGTGTGTATGTGTAAGTCTTTTGGTATGGATCTCTGTGTATGTGAACATGTCTTTGTGTGTGTTTTTGTGCCCCCGGGTATGGATCTGTGTGTGTGACTGTGTGTGTGTGTGTGTGTATGAGTGTGTCCCTGGGTGTGGATCTGTGTGTGACTGTTTGTGTGTATATATATGAGTGTGCCCTGGGTGTGGATCTCTGTGTGTGTGTGTGACCGTGTTCGTGTGTGTGTGTTTTTGTGTCCCTGGGTATGGATCTGTGTGCGTGTGTGACCGTGTTTGTGTGTGTGTATGATTGTGTCCTGGGTATGGATCTGTGTGTGTGTGTGACTGTTTGTGTGTGGATGAGTGTGTCCTGGCTGTGGATCTGTGTGTGTGCTAGTGTTTGGTGTTGTGTGCCATGTAGTCAGTACTAACTCATCGTGCCTCTGAATGCAGTTTCCAAGGCTGTACATCTTCACAGAAGCAGAAAACCTCATCTTGCTCATGCAGAGTGACTGAGATTCGAACTGCTCATCTTGCGGTTAGCAGCCCAATCATAAGCCACCATGACACCAAGATGCCTTTGTGTGTGTGTGAATGTGTTTGTGTGTGAAGTCGGGGAGTGAGAGGGAACATTGCCTCTGATGACCCCTTTTTCTTTGGGTCTTCTGATTGTCCTCTGCGTGGCCATCACTTGATTGAAGACACCTAGTTCTCCTCGGCTCAGACCCAAAGCAAACAAACCTGGCGCCCTTGGCTCTAGGTTGGGTCCTGGTGCTGCCATGTGGCTCAGAGCAGAACTGTGCTCCATGGGATTGCAGGGGCTGATTGGTTTGTTTTTAAGACATTCACCAGACTTCTTCCGATGAACCTCTGGGCAGATTCAGATTGCCCACTTCTTAGTTAGGGGCTGAGCATGGTACTCAAATGTGGCACCCAGAGTCTAACAATAGTTTGGAACAATGGGTGGCAAATATGTTCTGTGCTAAGTTAGATAGTAACTCTCTGAGGCTTGCAGGGCCCTGGCCATGTGGTTTCTGTGACAACCTATAGACAAAATATCAACAAGTGGGCAGGGCTATGTGCCAATAAAACTTTGTTGATGCATAAAGAAATGATCACTTCTAATTATTTTTACATGTTGTGAAACATTATTCATTTGTTTTCAATTATTTAAAACCGAAAAAATGACGTCAGCAATGATAGCCCTCATCCCACATCCTCTTCTGAATCTTCCTTGAATTTCTGGCAGCTGCAGCCATTTTGGAATTATCTTTAGGAAAATTATACTTAGATATGATATTAATGATGCTGTGCAATGATTGCCACAGTCCGTTGGGTCACTTTCTTTGTAATGGGCATAAGTACAGATCTCTTGGTTACCTGTCTTACAAATTGCTTGGCATCGACGAGTAGGCGTCTCTAGTGCTGCAGCAATTTGTTGATACATTTCAGTTTGTAGTCCAGACAGACATTCCAGTTTGTAGTCCAGACATTTTTTGGAGCCTGGTTTCTCACCAATGCCTTGATGATATGGTACCTCTTGAAACGTTTGGACACTGACAATTCTTTTTTTACAGTGACTCTGTGTATGTCTTTCATCATTTGATGTTTTCTGTGTCATTCAGTATTTTACCGAAGGTGTTGTTAGGTGCTGGCAAGTTGGTTGCCACTCATAGCGGCCTTGTGACCAACAGAGTGAAGCACTGCCTGGTCTTGTGCCGTCTTCATAGTCTTGGTGAAGTTTGAGCCCATTGCTGCTTCCAGTGTGCCAGTCCACCTCGTTGGGGTCTTCCTCTTTTTTGCTGACCTTCCTTCTCCAGGATGTTGTTCTCCAGGGATTGGTCCCTCCTGATACTATGTCCCAAGTATGAGAGATGAAGTCTGGCCATCCTGGCCTCCAAGGAACATACTGATTGTACTTCTTGTAAAACAGATTAGTTTGCTCTTGTAGCAGTCCATGGTACTTTTCTTCTTCAACAGCATAATTCAAATGCATCAGTTTTCTTTTAAAAGCTTTTCTTGTGAATTGAGTAATAGTTTACATGGGAGAACATGAGTTTTGCACTCATCCTATCGTATTTTGTTTCATTGCAATGATTACAATCCCCTTCATGCATCATCATATAGCAGTATTTACTTCTATTCCCTCTGTTTTTTTGTTTTTGGATGTATACAAAAACACTCCTCACAAATATATAATCATTTAAACAACCAAAGGGTACGTTCTGCAAGCCTGCCTCCTGGCCGCCAACACACAGCCTCTCTCTTTCCATGAGTCTAGAGTCTTCAGCTGCTCTCTCTCTCCATGTCAACATCTCTGCCTCCATCTCTGGTGTCACTGCTTCTCTGGTTAGGGTCCCACATTCCGCTCTTGCTCTTCTCCCTTGACGGTCCTAGGGTCCTATGTTCCTGGACTGTAAGATTAACTGGTGGTGGTGGTTGATGGTGATGTGCCATGGAGTCAGTTCTGATTCATAGCTACCCTGCATAGGGCTTCTGAAGCTGTACATCTTTATGGGAGCAGAAAGCCTCATCTTTCTTTGGTGGAACCGCAGGTAGTTGCGAATTGCTGACTTTGAGATTAGCATCCCGATTCGTAACCACTAAGTTACTAGAGCTCCTTGTAAGATGAACTGCTCCTCCCTTTTATGTTGCAAAACTTCTGCCTTTACAGTTGTGACAGTCACAGTTAGTCATGATAACAGTTACTCACCATTGAATCATAAGAATCTTATCCCCATCTCCTCTCACCAGATCTGTCTAGATAGACAAGATGAAAACTCTTCAGTGGGGACTCTACCTTCCCCCAGCAGACTCTGAAACTAAACTCCCTCTTGAAAACTTGTAAGCCTGTCACTTTGTGCCTTCCTTTATACCCCCCCTCTCCTCCAAGTTACCCATCCCTATCAACCCTGTATACCGTGGAGATAGGATTGATCCTTGATGTGAAGACTCCTTCCCTTTCGGTTGGTATTTTAAGCTACTACATCCGTAAATATGTATAGGTCAAGTTCACAAAGGCATATCAAGTCTTCTACATTCTTCCTTATTCCTGTCCAATTTTCACGTGCATATTATGAAATACATGAAAATACCACGGCTTGGGTCAGGCAAGGCTTAGTCTTCAAACTGACATCTTTATTCACATTAAATAGGTCTTGTGCAGCAGGTTTGCCTAATGCAATACATTGTTTGATTTCTTGACTGCTGCTTCCCTGAGTGTTGATAGTGGATCCAAGCAAAGTGAAATCTTTTCTTGATTTATCACGATGTTGTTTTCTTTACATTGAGGTGCAACCCTTATTGAAGGCTTTATCTTTGATCTTTTTTTTTTTTTTTTAATCAGTTTCAAGTCCTCTTCGCTTTCAGCAAGCAGGATTGTATTATTTGCGTATCGCAGGTTGTTAATGAATCTTCCTCCAATCCTGATGCCATGCTCTTCTGTATATAATCTAGCTTCTCAGACTATCTGCTCAGAATACAGATTGAATAAGTATGATGAATATACAACCTGGGTGCACACCTTTTCTACTTTTAAACCATTCATTGTCCCCTTGTTCTGTTCCAGTGACTGCCTCTTGTTCTATATGCAGGTTCCTCATGAGCACAATTAAGTGTTCTGGAATACTCATTCTCCACAGTGTTGTCCGTAGTGTCACGATCCACACAGTCGAAAGCCTTTTGCCTGGTCAGTAAAGCACAGGAAACGTCTTTCTGGTTTTCTCTGCTTTCCACTAAGATCATCTGACGTCAGCAATGAGAGCCCTCATTCCACATCCTTGTCTGACTCCGGCTTGAACCTCTGCCTGTCAAGTGTACTGTTGCAGTTGTTATGGGGTTATCTTTAGCAAAATGTTACTTGCATGTGATAGTAATAATAATGTCTGATTTCCACATTCTATTTTGGAATGGACACAAATACGGATCTCTTCCAATCGGTTGGCCAGTTAGTTATCTTCCAGATTTCTTGGCATAGATGAGTGAGTGCCTCCAGTGCTGCATTAGTTTGTGGAAAGGTTTCAATTTGTAGTCCATCAGTTTCTGGTGCCTTGTTCTTTGCCAATGTCTTCAGTGTACCTTGGGACTTTTTCCTTTAGTACCATTGGCTCTTGATCATATGCTACCTCTTGAAGTGGTTGAACATCAACCATTTCTTTTTAGTACAGTGACTGTGTGTATTCCTTCCATCTTATTTGAATGTTTTCTGCATCGTTCAATATTCTGTCCATAGATTCCTTCAGTTTTTCAAGTTGAGGCCAGAATTTTTTCTTCAATTCTTGCAGCTTAAGAAAGGCTATGGGGCTCTTCTCTTTTGGTTTTCTAACTTCAGGTCTTTGCACATTTCTTTATAATACTTGACTTTGTTTTCTCGAGCTGCCCTTTGAAATTTTCTGTTCAGATCTTTTACTTATTTCTTCCATTTGCTTTAGCTTCTCTATGCTGGGGAGCAAGTTTCAGAGTCTTCTTTCTTGTCTTCTTCATGAGCTTTTGCTTTCTTGCTATATGATGTTCTTGATGTCAGCCCACAGCTCTTCTGGTCTTTGGTCACTAGTGTGTCTAACACATCAAATCTGTCTTTGAGGTGATGTCTAAATTCGGGTGGGATATGTTCAAGGTCAAATTTTGGCTCTCTTGGTTGTTTTCATTTTCTTCAGCTTCAGCCTGAACTTGCATAATGAGCAGCTGATGGTCTGTTGCACAGTCTGCCCCTGGCCTGGTTTTGGCTGATGATGATGATGTGGTTCATTTGATGGACTCCTGTTGTGGCACTGTAGGATCAGCACTGGATGTCAAACCACAAGGTTAGCAGTTCAAACCCACCAGCTGCTCCTCAGAAACGCTATATAAGGTCGCTATGAGTTGGAATCGACTCAGTGGCACTTAACAACAGCAACAATAAATCAGTTTGATTTCTGTGGATGCCATCTGATGAGATGTATAGTCGTCTTTCATGTTGTTTAAAAACGGTATTTGCAATGAACAAGTCATTGGCCTTGCAAACTTCTATCATGCAATCAATCTCCAGCATCATTTCTATCCCCAAGGCCGTGTTTTCCAATACTGATCCTTCTTTGTTTCCAGCCTTTAAATTCTAGTCACCAGTAATCATCAGTACATTTTGATGACATGTTTGATCAATTTCAGACTGAAGAAGTTGGTAGAATTGTTCAGTTTCATCATCTTTATATCTTTATTTAGTGTGCAAATAGTGGTTTTCCAGCTAGTCATATAGATACTATTCTATCACAGACAGCATTGTACTTCCAGATAGATCGGGAAATGCTCTTTTTGATCATGAATGTGACGTCATGTGTTGTTTCTGGCATATTAAACCATGTGCTTGTCAGATCCAGAATGACCAGTTCAGCTCACTAATGCCTAGGATGTCAATCTTTGTGCATTGCATTTAAAATCTAAGAACTGCCAATTTTCCTAGATTTATACTTCGGGCATTCCACATTCCAGTTTGAGTTGTACCCTATCATCAGATGAAGGTCCCCGAGAGCTTGATTCCACTTGTGTCATCGTGGTCAGCTCGTCTGTGAGGAGGCAGCTCTTCCCCAGGCTATGTTGAGTGCCTTTCAACCTTGGGGGCTCATCTTCTGGCACTGTATCTGACAAGGTTCGGCAGCTATTCATAAGGGTTTCTTTCAGTGGCTCCCTATTCAGAAGTATTCTGTCTCTCCTCCCTCCTAGTCTGTTTTAGTCTGGAAGCTCCCTGAGAAGTGTCCACCATGGCGGGCCCTGCTGGTATTTAAGATACCGGTGGCATGGTTTTCAGTATCACAGCAGTACACGTGCCACCACATTGTGAACAGACTGACAGATGAGTGGTGCCTGAGTTTTCTAGAGCTACTGGAACAGAAATCCCACAAGGGGCTGGCGCTCACAAATGACTAGATTCTCTCCCAGTGTAGGAGGCTCCAAGTCTGAATTCCGAGCTCCTCTCTGGGGAGAGCTCCTGGTCCCCTCTCAGCATCTGTAGGTAGGCCCAGCATTCCTGGGAGAGCTCCATGGGTCTTGGCATCAGTCTTCCTCGGATCCAGGAACTTCACAGGGCAGGGACCCCAGGGAAGTTCCCACGCTCCCCTCCGGCTCTTATTTCTTGGTGGTAGGAGGTTCCTTTTTGTCTGCTCACTTCTCTCTCCTTTCAGCTTTATAGGATAGAAGATGTTGTCGGCCATACTCCTGGGAACGCCCTTAACATTAGATCGTGGTTGTATTGGGATTAAGGGTGCTGAGTCCATCTTTAATCTAACTCTTAGTGGTTTATCACCTCCTGTCATGGTCAGTCACCACGTAACTGCTACGCTGATACCATTACATCACTGTCAGGCCACTGAGAATCATGGCCTTGCCAAGTGGACACTTGTGTCATCATGGGGATGTGGGACGGGACACAATTCAGTCAGGACCCTGGTTGAGCTAAGTTATTGTTTGGTGTAAGGAAGACTTCAGGGGTGAATTTTGGTTGAAAGTTGAAGGTAAAAGTTATCTCACGGTAGTAGTTTCAGGGGATCATGTAGCCTCACTTGCCCCAGAAAGTTTGGATCCTATAAGAATTTGGAAATCTGTTCAGCCCTTAACCCCTTTTGATCAGGATTCTTTTGTGGCATCTTTGAACAAAACATAAACTAAAACTAACACTTTCATTCCTTGAATCGTAAACTTTTTACAAAGTTAAAGCTGCTCCCTTCCCACTTCCCCTGTCTCCCCCCCCCCCCCCCCCCCCCACACATTCTTCCCCTCAGTTTCATCTCTGTTCCTTCCACACGACAACAGTGTGGAAGGGAGAGAATATTTCCATCCGGGTCTGGAACTGTAGCTGCCACTGTTAGCCTCAGCTGAGCACTCCTGCCTGTTTTCACGCAGTTATTTCTCAGTTGGTTGAATGAAGTCTGGTCTTTGGAAGGTTCTGGAGCCCTCCCTGGAGGTCTTGGAGGTTAGGGGCCCTGCTTTTGGACTGGTGTGCCAATCCAGGACCACACTTCACTTATTAGATTAAATAAGAGCTCATCTCTTCCTAAGTTGCTGACCCTTTTTATCCTCTAGAGATGGTCCCTTCTCCGGGCTTTGACAGTCTGGCCCCCTCTCGGGGAAATTCCTCATCCTGAGTCTCTGGCCCAGTCTGGCCTCCATGGATCAAGGGGCCCTTCTTTCCTGTAGGAATTGCACCAGGCTCTGCCCGTGCCCACAGAGCAATTCCCCACTTTCCCAGGCTACAACAGGCCTTTGATGCTAAGAAAGTTGTCAGAGCTAGCATCGTGGACTTTTTGTTCTGGTCCCTTCTGTGGAGATGCCTTCAAATCTCACCCTGTCCCGTGCCCCTCTGCCTCGTTCCCTCCCGTCATTCCTTAAGCTCAGCTCTGTTTTCTGGGCCCAGCCTGCCCAGCCCTGGCTGTTTCTGGAAACTTCAGCTCCGCACGCTGCTGTTTGTGGTGACTGTCACCAGTGCTGTTGTGGTGGCCCTTGTCCATGCGTCACTGTGGTGTCCCAATTCTCTGCACTGAGCTCATGCAGCTGGAACAAGTCTTGGCTAATTTGAACGGACCGGAAACCATTTGTACTGGTATTTTTATGAGGTGACTATCTGCAGGGCTTAGACTGCGGATGTCTTCTGATTTGCATATTCTTTGTCCTGCTTCCTAAATGGACTTTCCATTTGTGACTTTCTTGATCAAAGTTTGTCTTTGGGTTCAGGGATTAAATTCGTTGTGAACATGCTGCGGGGCAGGACAGTGTGGGAGCAGTCCGCTGGGAGGATGGCTTCATGGATCGGACATGGTGCATGTGGGCAGGTGTGGTGGGCGCTCACACCTGCAGTCAGCCGAGAGGACTGCCTACTGCAGGGCACCTGCCCACCGTTCACGCCCCCACACCTGTGCACACACAGGCCTCTCACACAAGTACATACACACTGCATGCTTTTATGCTACCACGTGTGCATACACACACAGAGGCACATAACTGCACATGTTCCTGCCCCACACCTGTACCCACACACCTCACACACACACATAATACACAACTGCACATGTTCCTGCCCCAC
>NW_006408643.1:4257227-4262076 GCF_000296735.1 Chrysochloris asiatica | reverse complement strand
ACACACACATAATACACAACTGCACATGTTCCTGCCCCACACCTGCACACACACACCTCACACACACACATAATACACAACTGCACATGTTCCTGTCTCGCACCTGCACACACACACCTCACAAATACACACACACACAATACAGAACGGCACATGTTCCTGCCCTGCACCTGCACACAGATACCTCACACACACACAAAATTGTACACGTATACACCCTTGCACCTGCACACATACCTCATAAACACAACGCATGTTCATGCCACCTAACTGTGCACACACTGCATGCACACACAAATGCACAGGTACCCACGTTCACACTCCCGCTCCTGTGCACATCCATACTTCACACATACACAATAGTTGCATGTTCAAGCCACCTACCTGTGCACGCACACACACACGTCCACATTAGACACATTCTTGGCCCTCCTGTTATGTACATACCCCCACATCCATGTATGCTCACACAGTTGAGCACATACACGTTGCACACCTACACTCGACTGCACATGTTCAGCCCCCATATCTGCACACACCTGCACACACACTCACGCCCACAGGCAGGCTCCTGGCTCATCGGGGAAGCAGGTCAGTATCTCCTGCCATCCAGCTGGCCTCGCTGTCACTCTGTGGGAACAGATGGGGACCCGCGTCCTTCCCTCCTGCAGTCAGCCTCCTGGCCTGGTGGTCCCCTCTGCCACCCTCGTCAGCCTGGACTACTTCAGTGGGCATGTGCCCATGTGTACATGTCTGTGTGGAGGTGTGAGTGTACCCACGCCTGTCTTGGTTGGGGGCCTCTTAATGTCCTCCCCCCTGACCCCACTGACATAGCCTTCTGGGCTGGGGCCAGCCAGCAGTGGGCTTCTTTCACTGCTTGACTGGTTCAGGGGCCCTCGGGAGGTTCCCAGTGGGTTTCCCAGCTGTCCCAGAGAAGTGCTGAGGTAGGGGGGCTGTTAGGGACATGCTGTGGGTGGTCAGTGCTAGGGTCCTTCTGGAAAGGGCCGAGCATCCTCTTTGGTACTCAGACCTGCCCACTCAGACCCTGCTTCCTGGTGGGACCGCTGTGGGACAGGCAGGGCAGTGGGCAGCCCCTCACTTGTTGCTCTCTTGCTAGGCATTCCCATCTCCCATCAGGAACTCTCAGCTTGAGCACAGGGTTGTGTCGGCCACTTGCCAAGTGTCTTGTGTCCACTTTGAACACCTGGCCTTGTGCTACTCAGACTGAGTGGTCTTGCTATCTGGGAGCATCTGTCAGCTCAGGCCCCCCAGCTTGTCATCAGGGAGGTGCAGCCAGCTGCCCTAAATGCTCCCTGCTCATTTGCCCCAATTCTCACCGTCTAAAGGTCCTCCTTCAGGGCCCGTGTCCTGCGTATTTCTTCCATCCTGAGGGATTCCTTGGGAAGCTTCTTATCTTGTGCTGGCTCTGAGCAGATCCTGTGTGTTCACGTGGCCTGTGTGTTCATGGAAACTGTGTTCATGGGACCTGTGTGTTCACGTGGCCTGTGTGTGTTCACGGAGCCTGTGTGTTCACGTGGCCTGTGTGTTCATGGAGCCTTGTGTGTTCACAGGGCCTGTGTGTTCATGTGGCCTGTGTGTTCACGTGACCTCTGTGTTCACGTGGCCTGTGTGTTCACGGAGCCTGTGTGTTCACGTGGCCTGTGTGTTCACATGGCCTGTGTGTTTACGTGGCCTGTGTTTTCATGGAACCTGTGTGTTCACGTGGCCTGTGTGTTCACGTGACCAGTGTGTTCACGTGGCCTGTGTGTTCACAGAGCCTGTGTGTTCACAGAGCCTGTGTGTTCACAGAGCCTGTGTGTTCATGTGGCCTGTGTGTTCATGTGGCCTGTGTGTTCACATGGCCTGTGTTTTCACGGAGCCTGTGTTTTCATGGAGCCTGTGTGTTCACGTGGCCTGTGTGTTCACGTGACCTGTGTGTTCACGTGGCCTGTGTGTTCACAGAGCCTGTGTCGGGGTCTGTGTGTTTACGTGGCCTGTGTTTTCATGGAGCCTGTGTATTCACGTGGCCTGTGTGTTCACGTGACCAGTGTGTTCACAGAGCCTGTGTTTTCACGGAGCCTGTGTTTTCATGGAGCCTGTGTGTTCACGTGGCCTGTGTGTTCACGTGGCCTGTGTGTTCACAGAGCCTGTGTCGGGGTCTGTGTGTTTACATGGCCTGTGTTTTCATGGAGCCTGTGTGTTCACGGGGTCTGTGTGTTCACGGGGCCTGTGTGTTCACGTGGCCTGTGTGTTCACGTGGCCTGTGTGTTCACGGGGCCTGTGTGTTCACGGGGCCTGTGTGTTCACGGGGCCTGTGTGTTCACGTGGCCTGTGTGTTCACGGGGCCTGTGTGTTCACGGGGCCTGTGTGTTCACGTGACCTGTGTGTTCACGGGGACTGTGTTGCAACTTCATCCTCCTGACTGCATTCTCTGTGTGCCTGGACTTTTGAGAGACCCTGTCCAGGACACACCACCCGAGGCACCAGGGCTTCTCTGTGACGCTGGGACATGGTAGCCGCCAGACTCGGCCTGAATCCTGGCTCTGTGCCTTCCCAGCAGACTGCTCATTTCCTCTGTGCCTCAGTTTCCTCAGCTGAGGACAACCACAGGACCACAGCTGTGTACACCCCCCCCCCCCAATAGGGTCATTGTCATGAAGCTGCTGGACCCAGGACCCAGCTCCAAGGGAGCGTAGTGGATGGGGTACTGTCCAGAGGCTCAAACACCCAGTACTTGTTGGCAGCCCTGGTACCTTCATGGAAAGAGCTGGAACCTGCTTGGGGTGGGCTGTGGTGGCAGTGCCTGCTGGCTGGGCCGGGCCACCGGGAACTGGCTGTGTTTTCCTTGCAGCACCCTTCTCCGAGACCACCCCAACCCACACAGACTCAGGCTCTGGGTGCTTGGCCCGCTCCTTCATCCTTGGACCATAGTCCTGGAGGCCAGACGTCTTTGAGTGCATGGTGTGAGCCGACCGAGGCTCCCGGAGGACCCCTCCTGGCCTCTCCCAGTTCTCCTGGCTGCCAGCAGGCCTTGGCTTGCGGCTGCCTCACTCTCATCTTGCCTCCGTGGTCACATGGTGTCTCCTCATGTGTCCTGTTTTTCCTCTTCTACCTGATGCCCTCATTGGCACGTCAGGCCCTCCCTGCTCCATTGGGACCCCATCCTGGTCTCATCACACCTGCAAAGACTCTCTTGTTTCCAGTGAAGGTCACAGTTCAGGAGTCTGGGGGGCTTGATTCAGGCCCAGCCCAGGACTTACAGCATGGTCACTAAGCACCTTGATTCTTTTACTGTTCTGAGCATCTTTTCTCTGCCTTCTTGCGGGGCATGTAAACTCCCGAGGGCTGGCAGGCGTCCTGCTTTCCCAGGTCTGCTTCGCACCCAGAACGTGCTCCCAGGAGCCGGGCCTGGGGCGAACATGACGGCCTGTAGTTCTCCGTCTGTTTGCGAGTCTGGGTGTGGAGAGTGAGCGGACAGGGCTGTGTCCTGGTCTACCTCCTGTGGGCAGGCGCAGATGTCTGAGAGCCCACCCCCCTCACAGACCCAGTCACACCCTGTTGCCGCTGTCAGCTTCCCTGACTCGTGGATAGCAGAAGGAGACACTGCCTGGGCCAAGCCTTGATGAGTGACAGAGTGGACCGCTGTGAGCCACGGGAGTTTATTGGCTGCGTCTCAGCAGTTGATCGCCAGACCTTTCTTCCAAGTCTGGAAGCTCTGCTGGAAGCTGTTCATCGTCCCGGCACCACACACGCCTCCACTGACACAGCGCTGGGGGCCGTGCATGGGGGTGTCGGACGGGAACAGAACCCAGGGCTCCTGCCTGAATGGCGAGCATTTGGCCTGTCTTGTGTTTGCTCAGTTTGTTGTCATGCAGAGCTGAGTTGGGCTTGACCCTGGTGCTCTGGGGTCCAGCTGCAGAGGTGTGCTCAGCTCTGCCATTGGGGGTCCCCATGTCTAAGCTGTCATCTTTACAGGAGCCAATTGCCATGGAGCTGCTGGTGGGTTCAAACTGCCAACCTTTCTCCTTACCGAGGCACTCAGTGGACGAGGGGAGGCCCTGGTGCAGGATGTTGCTGACCTGGCTCTTGTTCCTGCAGATCATCCCCCCAAAGGAGTGGAAGCCACGGCAGACGTACGATGACATTGATGACGTGGTCATCCCGGCGCCCATCCAGCAGGTGGTGACGGGCCAGTCGGGCCTCTTTACGCAGTACAACATCCAGAAGAAGGCCATGACTGTCGGCGAGTACCGCCGCCTGGCCAACAGTGAGAAGTACGTGTGGAGGGGCCTGGCCTCCCCGGGGTGCAGATGCTGGGCCCTTGCCCCCGCATGTCCTCTGACACCACCCCCTCAGAGAAGGCCTCTCTGGTCTGCTGGCCCCGCACTACAGGTGCTCATCAGCATGTGAGGTGCCCACACAGCACACACAAACACACACACTACAGCACACCAGGCACACTCTGGTTAGCACACTGCCACAGCACATGGGCACACACACTCATGGCACACCCGGGGCCACGTGTATACGCACCTAGGGAAGGCCTGTTACACACACACACGCACACACACACCCCTGGGTAAGGCCTCTCTCCCATATTCACACACAGATTCCTGGAATGGCCTGTCTTCTCTATGTACACACATGCATCCCGTCACTGTCTCCTGTAAACATGGCCCCCTGCCCACTGCTTCCCCTGGAATGACCCTTCTCTCCCTGGTGTAACTGGGTGGTGCCTGTGTACCCTGTGGTGGGGATCCTGTGGCCACCCCTCCCAGTATGTGTCCAGGAGGCCCCGAGCATCCTCGTGCTCCCTGTCCACCCCTCCCAGTGTGTGTCCAGGAGGCCC
>NW_006408643.1:4167257-4257047 GCF_000296735.1 Chrysochloris asiatica | reverse complement strand
GAGCATCCCGGTGCTCCCTGTCCACCCCTCCCAGTGTGTGTCCAGGAGTCCCTGAGCATCCTCGTGCTCCCTGTCCCTCCCTCAGGTACTGCACTCCGCGGCACCAGGACTTTGACGATCTGGAACGCAAGTACTGGAAGAACCTCACCTTTATGTCACCCATCTACGGGGCAGACATCAGCGGCTCTCTATATGATGACGTGAGTCCTGTGGGCTTCTGAGACTGGCGGGGGGGCTCAAACACCAGGGCAGGAGTGAACAGTCACGGTACTGGGCCTTCGGGGGTCCTGGCCACACGGCCCAGCCTCTCTGTGAGCATCTGGGTGGGCGTGGGTGCTGACGGCATGCCTGCTGCCCTGCAGGACGTGGCTCAGTGGAACATCGGGAGCCTGCGGACCATCCTGGACATGGTGGAGCGTGAGTGTGGCACGGTCATTGAGGGTGTCAACACGCCTTACCTGTACTTCGGCATGTGGAAGACTACCTTCGCCTGGCACACGGAGGACATGGATCTGTACAGCATTAACTACCTGCACTTCGGGGAGCCCAAGTCCTGGTAAGGGCTCTCCCCTGCTGAGTCTCTGAGCCCAGGTCAGGGGTTCTGGCACCTCGAATCCCGCTGACCAGGCTCCAGTGGCTTCAGCGACAGCCTCAGTTTACCTATCAGGTGTGGGGAGGAGATTGCTTCTTCCAGCCTCCCACCTCGGAAAGGAAGCACGCAGTTCTCTGAAGTATGGAGTTGCCCTCCAGAATCCCCCATGCTGAGCTGTGGCTCTGGGTCCCTTCAGCCATGACCCATGGCATCTTCCCCGCCACCACTGTGTGCATGACTTGGGTGCTGGGCGTCTCCTCTGGGCTCTAGACCTCAGGCGGGCGAACAGGGGGATACCCAGCACCACCCGTCTTCTCCTCCTGACTCCCTGGGTTGGTGGTGATGTGGGCACACTCATGTCGCGGTATATACCTGCTGTCTACGGACTCTGGTGACTTTTGTTCTTTGTCGGGTTTTAAGCGGCAACTTCTGAGCCGGGCGCTGCACATCTCCTTCGTTAGAAGGTTCCAAGGCCACAATCCCGTTATCGCTCACAGCTCTGGGAGGCGACGGCTTAGCCGTGACTTTGCTTGTACGTGTGGGGTGTACAGTGCGGGTGCACGGGTGGACGCCCAGATGACCCCATCCAAGGAGCCTTTTCTCTCAAGGGGAATCTGTGGCACCCAGCTGAGCCCTGCCTCTGAGCAGCTGCTTTTTTGTCCCCATCTTTGCACGGAGGGGAGGCCACAGGAGGAGGTCTGAAGAGATGTCCACCCCTCCCCCCACCCCCCCACCACCTTTAACTCAAAGCCTAGGCCAGAAAATAGGGTGCTAAGAGTTTCTGAGGCGTCCCACCCATCTCCTTTCCTGGGGGCTTGCTCTCACCTCATGTATAGACTGCTCAGCACTGCTCTTATCCCTTCTCAGGCCTCCTGTGGGTGGAGGAAGGGGACTCCTGCCATCTCTGTGGTAGGTGGACCACCCCACGTGGCTCTGAGCTTGAGAGAGATACAGGGCCCTGAAGCCTGTCCTTCCCTGGGGCCTCCAGGCCTCTGCCTCACTTCCCTGATACCAGGCAGCATCCTGGTCTTTGTAGTAAGGGGGCTGGAGGAGAGAAGAAAGGCTCAGAGGCTCAGCCTTCCAGGTCAGCCTCTGCGTGCTGGGAGCCGCCAGTTCATCCCC
This sequence comes from Chrysochloris asiatica, assembly GCF_000296735.1. Lineage (NCBI taxonomy): Eukaryota > Metazoa > Chordata > Mammalia > Afrosoricida > Chrysochloridae > Chrysochloris > Chrysochloris asiatica. The sequence goes on along the minus strand of NW_006408643.1, from coordinate 4,255,333 downwards.
GGAGGCCTAGCCTCAGCATCCTCATTCAGCCGACTGCTCTCCAGGCCCAGTTTCTGCCAAGGGACTCTGGCTTGAGGGAGAGAGAGGTCCACCCAGCTGCCAGGAGGGGTCCTCCTCCTGTCTGCACTGCCCAGCCCCTCCTCCCTGGATCACCTGGGCCCGACCTGCCCGCTCCAAGAATTGACGCGGAGGCTCTCAGGCCACCTAGAGAGCTTCCCTCCAGGGTTACAGGAGGCGGTGAGCCCCCACAGGGGAAGATTTTACAAAACAATGTTAGTTTTTATATAATTTAAGAAACATTATTTGTACCAAAAAGCATTAGCCAATGTCCAACCGTTTCAAGAGGTAGAATGTGATGAAGAACCGATGGTAGTGAAGGCCCTGGTGAAAAGCCAGGCCCAGGAATTGACGGAATAACAATGGAAATGTTTGAACCAACTGATGCAGTGGCGGTGGCCCTCGCTTGTCTAGGCTAAAAAAACAGCAACCGGAAGACATCTGTATTGTGCCCATCGCACTGGAATGTGGAAACCATGAAACAGTATCATTAATATCACATGCAAGTAGAAGCTTTCTGAAGAGAATTCAAAAGTGGCTGCAGCAGTAATCAACAGAGTTGTTTGTTGTTAAATGCTGTCAAGTCGGTTTTGACCCATAGCATCCCTATATAGGGTTTTCAAGGAGCAGCTGGTGAGTTTGAACCACCAGCCTTGTGTTTCAAACCGACCTTGTTATCAAGTGCTTATCCTACAGGAATTCAGAAGAGGATGTGGATCTAGGGATCCATTGCTGGCATCAGGTGGATCTGCACAGAAAGCGGAGAACACCATAAAGATGTTTGCTTGTGTTTTATTGATTATGCAAAGGCTTTCAACTGTGTGGATCATAACATGATGAAGGATGGATGGGTATTCCCAAACACTTGTATTCTTACTGTGTGTAGATTTAGAGCCAGTCATTCAAACAGAACAAGGGATGCCAAATGGTGTAAAATCAGGAAAGGTGTGTTGTCAGGGCTGTATCCTTTCACCAAACCTAGTCAATCTGTATGCTGAGCAAAGAGCCTGATAAACTGGATTATATGAAGAAGACCGTGACTTGAGGGTTGGAAGAAAGCTCGTTAACAACTTTGCTTGCTGAAAGTGAAGAGAATTTGAAATACTTACCGATGAAGATCAAAGACTACGTACAGTCTTCAGTATGGATTGTACCTCAATGTAAAGAAAATGAAAATCCTCACAATTGGACTAGTAAATAACATGGTAAACAGACAAAAGATTGAAGTTGTCAGAGACTTCATTTTGTATGGGTCCACAATAAATCTCATGGAAGCAGCTGTCAGGAAAGCAAACAGCGTATTGCATTAGGCAGATCTGCTGCACAAGACCTCTTTAAAGTGTTCAAGAGCAAAGATAACAGTTTGAGAACTAAGGTTTGCCTGAGGTCAAGCCATGGTATTTTCAATCGCTTCATATACAAGTGAAAGTTGAACAATGAATAAGGAAAACCATAGGAGAAACAATGCATTTGAGTTATGGTCTTGGAGAAGAATATTGAAAGTACCCTGGACTGCCAGAAGATAAACACATCTGTCAGGAGAGAGGTACGACCAGCATGCTCTTTAGAAGGGAACCTGATAAGACTTCGTCTCTCGTCCTTTGGACATGTTGTCAGAAAGGACCAGTCCCTGGAAAAGGACATCATGCTTGGTAAAAGGGAGGGTCAGCAAAAAAGAGGAAGCCCCCAACGAGATGGACTGACCCAGTGGGCAGCAGTCATGGGCTGAAACAGACCAACCACTGTGAGGATGGTGCAGGGCCCGGCAGTGTTGTGTTCTGTTGTGCATCAGCTCATGACTCAATGGCATCTAACAATACAACAAGAAGTAGTATAGCTGAACAGCTTACAATGATACCACATAAGATTCTATGATGGAAATAGATGTTACTGAGGATTCTGTATGGTCTGTTAGGGAGGAGTTCTGATGGATGGGGTGAAATCATGAGTTTCCATCCTGGACGATACGTACCCCAGTGGTGAGCTGGGAGTCCTGCTTATCTCTGGGTCTTCTGTGCCCCATTGAGGGTGCAGAGTGAGTGAGGGACGGCGATGGGCAGGACAGGCAGGCACACAGCCAGAGTGTATGTAAATGTGTGGTTTTAGAGCCCTGACGGGCTTGTTGGGAGCTGAGGTGCTCCTGTGTGTCCTGCCTCCTCGGGACCACTAGGTGGCGCTCCCGCCTTCCCCACCACTGCAGCTGTGTCTGCTGTGGAACTTTCCCAGGTTCTTGTATCTTTCATAGACACAGTGGTAGGACATTGGTGATCCTGGAATCCCCTCACCATAGCTGGAAGGTGCTGTGACCCCCCAGCCCTGAGTATATGTACAATCCGACCAGGTCCCAAGCAACTAGAGATACTTTTCTGGGAGAAAATCCCCACTTTTTCTTTAGAACAACAAAAAAGGAAATGAACAAGTTGGCATTTGGAGTATGTTCCCGCCAGACTTGCTGGGCTCCTGAGTCGAGGGGGCTTAGGCTGATATGGGTGCTGCATGCCTGGCAGTGGTGGGAGGGGCAGAGGGTACCCGCCCAGGCCTGAGAGGTGGGCATGGGGTGCAGGTGCCCCCCAAGTGTGGGTACGATGTGGGGACAGTATCAGGAGCATAGAGGGGGAAGCCCGAGGACAGCCGAGGGACACTGGGCCTGGGATGACTTCTGGGGAATGGGAGGCTGGTTTGTCTGCTGTCTGAGACAAGGAATCAAACCCCTTGGGTCTTTGTCCACCTAGTGACCCTTCCAGAGGTTTTTCTCCAATGTCTCTTTCTCTGCCTCTCTCCTTCTCTCTGTCTGTCTCCCCATCAATCTTTCCTGTCTCTGTCCCTGTTTCCATTTCTCTCCCACCCTCAGCCCAGGTTTACCATTTCCCAGTGGCTCCTGGGGCACGACACTGACCTGGTTGGCTCAGGTGCCGCCAGGTGCCCCACAGCATGTTGGCCCTTCAGCTTCCAGCCCTTCCCAGCACCCTGTTCCCGAGCAAGTGCGCTGGGTAGCCAGTGGGCCGCTGCTGAGTACAGTGAGGACTCCTTTGGGAAAGTTCTGGAAGGCTCCTTGACCTTGGTCTTGATTTCTGGCCCCACAAGAGTGAAGGTAGCATAGGGGGTGGAGAAAGGGGTCTGTTGTTGGGGCAGGGGTTAGCTGTTAGGCCTTCCTCAGTGCTGTGCTCCCAGCCACCCAGCTCTGGGGACCTTCTGCACTCTCCCAGGACCCAGGTGTCTCAGCACCTCCTCTCCTTTTCATTGTCGTTGCCGGCACAGGTGCTGGCCAAGCTACTCGCTCCTCAGGAGCCTGGCTCACTCTAGTCCCCAGTCCTCAGCAGGGGCCTCTGTGTGTGTGTGTGTGTGGCGGCGGGGGTCTGACTCGGCGACTCTCAGCCCCTGTGTGCTGCAGCTTAACCAGTGTGTGTGGCCTCCTGCTTGGGCTGGAGGCCCAGAAGCCCCTCAGATGCCCAACCTGTCCTGCCTCCCACCCCCCACCCCCTATGGGCTTGAGAACACACCAGATGTGGCTGCGCTCCCACGTTGCCTAATTATGCAGTGCCTCTCACGTCGGCAGTCGCTTAATTGCAACCATTTTGGAGTATTTTGGTAGCGTGGTTTTTTTTAAGTGTCGACATACTCAGGTTTACAGCATTTTATTAAGCTTTTCTGGGTCTGTTGCTACTTTGGGCTTGTGATTTGTGTGTCAAAGTGACGGGAACAGCCTGATGTCGATGAAAGCAGAGAAATTGGCTCCGTGAGGCCCGTGGTACGGGGAGCTCCGGCAGCCGGAGCCACAGATATCGGGAGCGTTTGAGATTTAAAACAGATCCAGCACTTCCGACTCACCCTGGCCAGCCTTCTTCCCCAGCTGGTCAGTGAGGAGGGCAGGTGGGCATGTTGGGAGGAAGGCAGATGGCTTGGACCCTACTTGTTTCAGGGGGCTTATGTGCAGGGAGAGGCAGCCCAGGGAAGGGCCTCTGTGTCAGCGGGCTGGACCTGCTGGCCCTGGGCCTCTGTTGGAGCCTTGCAGGCAGGAGTCCTGGGGGACAGTTGCTTAGCTTAGCAAGGACTTAACATGGGCTTTCCAGACTCATCACCACACTTGCCCATCCTTGTGGCCCCTACCCATCCATCGGATCAGCTGCTTGCTAGTGCGCTGTCGGGAAATATAAGATCCAACTCTCCTGGCTACTTCCACGAGTCTGGATGACAGGTCAGGTGCTCAGGGAATGCTGTTATTGGTTCTAAGGAGAAGAGCAGAGTGACCGCTGCTCTCAAGGCTGCCCCGTACTTGCTGCTGGCATGCCTAGAGCTGGCTCTGGTGCCAGAGATGGTGCGGCGTGGCACCCACTTCTCTGGACCTGTAGGGAGAGCAGAGCTGTTGGCACGGGAGCCCCTGGCTGTGGGGCTATGGTGGGTGGCACAGAGGCATTGCAGTGCCTCGCCTTTGCTTGCCATCTTTGCTTACCATCTTTTCTGTATTTTCACAAGGCAAAGCCTCTCCAGCGCTTGTGCCTCAAACCCAGATGACCACAGGATTGGGGACTCCTCACCACCTCCCCAAACTCTCCTTGGGTGGGTACGTGTCTTTGTTGGGGGCCTGCAGCTGAAGTAGAAGTGGTAGCCACCCTCCTGGCAGTGGCCCTGGAGAACCGGCCTCCCTCCCTGCAGATGGGCTTCTCCTCAACACTGACCTGTCCCTGCCCCTGGGGGCCAGCTCCATGCCTGCCACTTCTGCTTTCCCTCCAGGGTGGCGCCCACCCATGCTCTGATCTCTTCTGTATTTTCTGGGGATGACAGCCTCCAACTTCTCCTTGCTCTGCCTTCATTTGCCTCCCTGGGGGTGCTGGGTGCCCCCCGAGTCCAGAGCAGGTGGAGAGGGGCATGCTAATGATGCCCCCAGCCACCGGGGCTGCCAAGAGGACATGGAGCCCAGGCCAGGGGAACAAGGCCCCAGAAAGGTTGGGGGCCTGGGCTCCTCCTGACCTTTAAGAAGCCACATGGCGGAGAATTTCCCTCCTGATTTGCAGCTCTGAGTTCCTGGTCTGCCTCTGCCCAGGAGTTTCCCGGAGGGGCTCTTGGTCTCTCTGCTGCCAGGAAACTCGATCCCAACAGGCTCTTCTCTGCCACACAGGAGTCCCCAGGGGGAGTTGTACACGTGCATAAGTGCATGTGTCTGCATGTGTGTGTGTGTGTGCCCATGCATGTCAGCACGTGTGCTCTCCAGGGATGGGCATGTGTCATGTGGGCAGACAGTGCACCCATGACCTGCTCTGCCACGTAGGTAGGGAGCAGGCCCAGAAGGTGATGCCAGCTCTGCTTGGTGGAGGGGGAGGGAGGGAAAGGAAGGCTGCCAGATGCTCCTTGCCCTTTGCTGCCCTCTCCCTGCAGGGCTGAGTCCGGATGTGGGGGTCCCTGCCTGGCCTATAGGTGGTGCTGCAGGACCATCAGGCTGGCCTGTGAGTGGGACATTTGCGGGGGATGGATAGGTGACTGAGCTGCCTCCCTCTGAGAATGGCCTGGAAGTTGCTGGCGTCCATGGGGCCTGGGCTAGGTCAGGCTGCAGCAGATGCAGCCCTAGTGGGGACCCAAGAGCTCCCATTCCCTGTGTGTTCCCAATGAAGGAGCCCCTCCCGCTGACAAGCATGCCCCTCCTGTGCCAGCGACCCCAGAGCACAACCAGTCTGTCTGATCACTCAGCTTCTGAGCGCTGTGACCCATCACCGGTACAGGGTGCGTGTAAGATAGGTGAGTCCCCTCTTGTGTGTACCCACCCGGCCAAACCTTGATGTGTGCATCCCCAGCAGAGCTGGGGCGCCGGGGGTGGAAGGGCTCCACGTGCTACTTGGTCTTGCCTATCCTCTACCCTCCCCTCCCTTCCCCAAGCACAAGTCTCAGAGCAGATGCCCGTGACCCAGGGGCTAAGGGAGCGTCCCTTACTTGGGTGTACAGGGACCACCAGGCCGGTGCATGGGCATGAGGCAGCTCCATGCGCCGAATGGGAGCGCCTTTGCCTGAGCTCAGCCCGCAGTGGGTGCTGGGAGCTGCCCAGCCCCACTGCTGGCAGGAAGGGGGTCAGTGGGGACCTTACTGTGACTGCCTGTCTAGGGAACTGTGGTCATGTTCTCCGAGTGCACTGTGCCAGCATGCCACTGTGTATGCATTTGTGTTAGGGTGACTGGCCCCAACTTGCCCCAGGCTTCAAAGTGGAGCCCTCAGACTGGAGAAACGTGCATATTTAGCCTGGCAAGTGCATGTGTTTACATGCATGCAGATGTGTGTGCTCACGAATGTGGGTCTGCACACACTTGCAAATGCACCCGGGCACAAATCCATGTGCACGTATGCATATATACTGTGCCACATGCATGGTGGGTATGAGGAGGCAAACTGTGTGGGCCTACATGTTTGCCTCATGTTTGCACATGAGTGCACATATATGTGCACACCATACATGTACGGTGTGTAGGTGTGTTTGGGCACAGCGGTGCACATTCGTTTGTGCATGCATATGTGCACATGTATGTGTACATGTGTGTCCTAGAAACATGGAAGAGTGTCTGACCACACCATCCATGGATTAGTGAGTCTGGTGTCTGAGTCCTGAACCCAGCCTGTGTCCAGATCACAGGGCAACTGGGGTACCGGAGAGGGACTGGAGGCTGACCATGGGGCTTCCCTGTGCAGCTCAGCTCACACACCATGCCTGAGAGCATGGCAAGGCTGGCATAACCGTAGGGCCAGGAGGGCCCAAGCATACGATGTAGCCATGAGGACAGCTGTGTTGTCCCTGGCCGGCTTCATCAGCCCCTCCTGATTGAGTGTTCAGCTCAGCCTTGCTTTTGTTCAAGCCAGACTTGTCTTGATGTCATCAGCCCAGGCTCCTGCTTGTTGAGAGTAGACCGCAAATTCCAGCCTGAAAGCTGGTGTTGGCATCAAAAACACGGCTCCTGCTGCAGCTCAACCCAGAGCCTTGAATGTCATCAAACCTTGAGAATGGGGCATGTCATTGATGCCACGATGGTGGGCTGTCTCCAGTAGTCTGGAGCCTGTGACTTGGCCCAGTGTGAGCACAGCTCCACCCCCAGTCTGATCGGCTTCGTGCCATCTCTTCCCATACTCACAGCCCACACCTGATTGTGCCCAATGTGGGCAACCCCTCACTGTACATGCGCCCCAGGAGCACGTCGATGGGACCCAGAGTGTTGAGGGCACAGTTGGTGTTTGTTCAGAGGATGCAGAGGGATTTGAACAAGGCACTAAACAGAGCTAAAGATGTGTCCTACCATGTCATCCTTTGGAGCGCAGACACCTGTGGGGGTGGGGGACTTTTCAGATACTTCCAACGACCAGTTGTCCGGGTTAGCCCGAGAGCTGGGCCCCGCTGCCTCAGGGGTTTTCAGAAATTGTCCACTTGGGGAACAGAGCAGGGAAGCCTTGTGACAGAAGGGTGCTGGGAGAATGCACTTGGGTGGGGGATCTGTATTAGGCTGTTTACTTGTTCCTTTGGGTTTTGTACCAGCTTGTTGATTTCATCCACTGTTTTACCCAGGAACTCTTTTAAAATTTTTACTGTTTTAAAAACAAATTGAGATTTGTAGAAAAATTGTGATAATACGGAGAACTCCTTTATCTCTCCATACGTAATTTCTCCTGTTCGGGACGTGATAGGTTAGTGCGTTACATTTTTGTTACACTTTGGATCCCCAGTCCACACCCACGGAAGCTCAGTAGAGAAATCAGATGATGGCAGATAGCATTGGGCACATCGGCTGCAAAAGACCTCTTGAAAGTAAGTGTTCAAGAGGAAAGATGTTGGCTTGAGGACTAAGGCGTGCCTGGCGCAAGCCACACGGTCTTTCCACTTACCTTTGATGCATGAGAAGGAGCTCTGGTAACGGAGTGGATTATGAGCTGGGCTGCTAACCATAAAGTCAGCAGTTCGAATCTACCAGTTGCTTTGCAGGAGAAAGACAAGGTTTTCTGTGCCTGTAAAGACTTACAGCCCGGGAAAGCATATACAGGGTTACTACTATGAGTTGGAACCAACTTGTTGGCACGCCACTACTACCACCACCTGCTTTTGTTGAGATTAACCTTTAAGTGGATATTTGCAGTGCTTGAGCTCACAGCTATTGTTGTGAGGTGCCGTCGAGTCGGCTCCGACTCATAGGGACCATGTGCACAACGGAACAGAACACTGCCCTTTCCTGTACTGTCCTCACAGTCAGTACATTTGAGTCTATTGCTGCTGTCACTGTGCTACTCTGTCTCCTTAGGGGTCCTCCTCTATTTCACTGACCCTCCACTTTACCATGCATGCTGTCCTTCTCCAGAGACTGGTCCCTCCTGATAACATGTTCCAAGTATGAGAGACAAAGTCTCCCTATCCTGGCTTCTAAGGAGCATTCTGGTTGTACTTCTTCCAACACAGATTTGTTTGTTCTTCTGGCAGTCCATGGTACTTTTAATATTCTTCTTCACTCGTCTGTCAGTTTGTTGTGCTGTGGTGGCTTACGTGTTGCCGTGATGCTGCTCAGCGATGCCATCCGTGGTAGGCTGGTTTCAGCTGAGCTTCCAGATGAAGATAGACTTGGAAGAAGAAGAGGTGGGCCTTCTGAAGGTTTAACTGCTGAAAACCTTATGAATAGCAGTGGTTTATTGGCACCTCCGTAACTCCAGGGCAAAGTTACTATTACATGTGGGACTGCATTGTTCACACGCACATGGTTCAAGGGTTCGCTGCTGTTAGCAGAGCCATCTCATGGTCAGTGCTCTTGCCAGACAGATTTGAATATGTCTGCTTGCTCTTCTCTTCTTCTCTACTCATATCGGACCACAGGCTGACTGATGGGCTCGTTGGTGAGCACACAGCTCTCCAGCTCAGGAGACATGTAGCTGGGACCTCTGCTCTGGGCCAGACAGGTTGATATCAGGGTTTCGGCTGGACCAGGTAGGGCTGCTTTGCAGGTGCTGGGGAAGAATCTGCTTCTAAGTCCACTCAGGTAGTTGGTGGAGTTCAGTATCTTGCAGCTATAGGACTCAGGGGCCTGCATCCTTAGTGGCCACAGGCAGGGACCACTCTCAGGTCCTTGCCTCATGATCACCTCCACGCTGAGGACTGCACTGGAGAATCTCCTACTCCCATGGGAATCTCTGTAAGAGCCCACCTGATTAGACCAGGCCCACCCAGGACAGTCTTTCTGTCTTCCCTGTCTTTCTACTGACCGTAGTGACGTCTGTAAGAATCCTTCACCTCAGCCACCTGCTAGACTATGTGGAATCTTGGGGCCGCCTCAGAGTTCCCGTCGTCACAATGTCTTCTCTTCTTGTAAACATCTTTCTCATGAAATACGATGTGCTCTTGAAAAGTACATAAAATGTATACAACCAGCTCCTCACTTATCGACCATCCCGTTATCTGATGTTGCCGTTTTACGACGATAGTAAAAAATCTAGTAGCAGACTCTTTTGCGCATTAATGACCCATATCTGGCAGTGACGAATTGAATGCCAAGATCCCAATGGGGGTCCCTGACTGCATATATTTCACTGTCTAGGAGGGGGAGGGGGCACAGTCTCCCTAAACCACTTGGGGTGCTGGGTAGCACGGAGGGGGCTGGAGTCAAGCTGGCAGGACTAAGACAGGACATTGCCAGTGGGTTCTGGGTCCTTACAGGGAGCAGGTTGAGACATCAGCAATGGCAGCCAGTGTCCTGAAGGTGGGGCACTTGGGCTGGGAGGAAGCAGGGACCTTGCCTCTGGCCCCTGCTCCCAGCCCCAAGGAGAGGGAAGGCTGGGCTGGGCCATGGTCAGAAGGAGCTCTGACATGGGGCACTTGGGGGCCTGGGGCCCCCAAATCAGCAAACAGAGAACACACTGGACTCTTCACCCAGAGGTGCTTCGGAAGAAAGATCTGGTATTCTACTTCCCCCAGAATTAGGCATTGAAAATTCTGGAACGCAATTCTACTTTGATACAGGCTCACCAGGAGTTGAGGTCGATTCAACAACAACTGGTTAGCAATCCTGGGGTAGTGCCAACAGTTACCAAGTTCACCTGGTCATTAAAAGGTTAGAGCTTCAAACTCACCCAGAGGTGCTTTGGAAGAAAAAACTGGTGATCTACTTCCAACGAATCAGCCAATGAAAGCCCTGTGGAGCCCAGTTCTACTTTGACACACACAGGGTCAGCGGGAATTGGAGTTGTCTGACTGGACAACAGCTGGTTTGCCCTGGAGTTAAACTGGCAGCTTTGTGTGGGACATGGCACAGGCTCTGCTACTTCAGCAGGTGGCATTCAATATGGCCCTGGGTATTGCTGCCCAGCTGGGGGAAGAGGAGGGCTGGCACATTCCTGGAGAAGTTTTTGTGCCCAGGCCTAGAATGGGAGAGGGCCTTACCTCTGCCCACATCTAATTGGCCAGTGCCTGGTCACATGACCACCTGACAGGGAGGCTGGGAAATGTAGTCTCACTGCACGCCCAGAAGGAGAATAGGGCCCAGCCCCGGTGGAGTGTCTCCTCTGGGCCTGCTTGGGTGTGGCCGAGTGGCCAGACATCACAAGGTGTCTGGAGTCCCTGAGACAGAGGCAGGACAGCTGGGGTGCTCTGAGGACCTCAGGAGAGAGGAAGTAGGTCGCTTGAGGGCATGGGGCTGTGCCATGGAGGATGATGAGTCCCATCGGTGGGAGGCAGTTAGGCAGGACACAAGGGTGCTGAGTCTGAGTTCTGGGTGCGAGGAGCAGGCCTGTGGCCTGGTGGGTGAAGGAGCCATGCAGACGAGGTTGGCCCAGGTCATGGGGCTAGGGTGGTCTGGGAGTGGTGGGGGTAGCTAGATGTGGGCTCTGGACCATCTGCTGGGGATGTTGAGCTGACCTGCTCTCTGGTCTCAGTTCCCACCCTGCAGTGTGTACCGTCTGCTGTCTGTCTGTCTTCGCGTGTCCGTGTATACGCCATCCTGCCGCCCAGTCCTGCTGGTGTAGTCTGAGGCAGCAGATGGCCCTCATTTTGCAGTCTTTTGTTTAAAAGGGCACTTTGGCATTAGGACAGTCTGCAATGGCCTTGGTGCCTATGGAGGTGTTTGCTTCAGCATGGCCAGTTCCCCACAAGCCCCCAGGTGGACTGGATTCCCATCCTTGCTCAGCACTTTAAGAAAAAGTGACTTCTACCAGACACCGAGCAACTCTAGGACCAGGGGTCCTGCGGAAGAGGAGCTGGATCCCACTCCCTCCTGCCCCCCCACTGTCCCCACAGATGGCCATGGCGGGCTCTGTTTCCATGGCAAACTGGTGTGCATTAGGCGGCTGCAAATTTGTGAGCAGAGGGCCGCTTGGATGTCGTGCTTACAAAGCTGGGGGTGCCGTGCTTCCTCTCCACGTTTGCTCAGCAGCAGGGGTCTGCGACCTCGATGCTGCTGATGAGGCGGGGGATCTGGGAATGGAGCCAGCGGTGGGCCCTCACACTGCGACGAGAAAGACGACACTAATGGCCCTCGTTTAACAGCTTTCCTGCCGAGGGTTCTTCTCTGGCCTGATTACCAGCCGAGTTGACTTAACCCATGTGTGAGCGCCAGGTCCTGAGCCCAGGGACTCAGACAAGCACTGGGGCCTCCGGCTGGCTGGTTCATGGTTACTGATCACAGCAGGCTGTCCCAGGTACCCCCGGGCCTGTTGGTAAGGACGTTTTCACCCCCACATGCTGCAAAGCTGGTGGACTATGAGGCGAACAAGTTAAAACTGCCTGCCTTGGGCTGAGGGAGCAGTGGCCCGCCCTCTGGGTGCCAGCGTGTGTCCAGACACAGTGCCATCCTCATTTCTGTGTTTCCGTGGTGACAGGTGCATGGGTTAAAAGTCTGCTGATGATCAAAATGGAAACAGATAAAAAGATCTTCTTTGTAGTTCTAGAGCTGTCCAGAATTGAAGTGCTCACGCTGCCTCAGCCCGTTAAGAGCCCAGTAGGACAAGTGGCCATTGATGCCACCTTCCTAGGACCCCGCCCCTCCAGTGGGGGCTATAGGGACAGGATGCCTGGTGACTGTTCTCCTCCCACCCGTTCTCCAGCCCCTAAGGTGGCTCCCTGCCCACCCTACAATTTGCGCCATGTTTAAGGAGCTCTGGTAGCGTAGTGGTTACGAATTGGGCTGCAAACCACAAGGTCAGCAGCTTGAAACTACCAGCTGTTCCGCAGGAGAAAGATGAGGCTTTCTGCTCCTGTAAAGATTTACAGCCTCGGAAATCCTGTACAGGGTCGCTATGGGTCGGAACTGACTCCACGGCACACAGCCACCACCATTAATAGCATGTGGGACTCCCTCACTGGCTCCAAACAAAAGGGCCCATGACCTTTTTCTGTCCAGCTGTGGCCCCTCAGAGATGGCCCTCTGTTGTCCTGCCCTGTCCTCCTCTGTGTCTTAGCAGGAACAATCCGGGCCCATGAACAAGGCTGCAGGAGGGGGTGGTGTTGGAGCAGCTTGCGCTCTAGACGGGAGACTGTGTGAGCAGAAATGCAGGCCAGTGAGCCCGGGGAGGGCAGTGGCAGTGGAGTAAAGGGCTGGGGGTTGTGCTGTGGTGGTTGAGGTGGTTTTGCAAATGGCCCTTGGGGCTCCTCCCCACTGAGTGGCATCATGCACACCTCCAGCTCTGACCAGGGGCACTCTTATCACCTGACTTCTGCCCTTCAAATACCTGGGCAACCCCCCTCACCCTCCATGAGGCAGCAGGGGAGTCCGGTCACAAGCAGGCACAAGGCACCCTTGCAGCTTTGGCTTCATCTTATCTGAAAAGCTGTGTCTGGGCTCCAGTCTGCCCACCCCGCTCGCTCGCCTGCTTTTGAGGCTTGTTTGTGCTTAAGGTGTCTCCCCCTCAGGGCTGGTGTTGTGTGCCTTTGAGTCCCACTCGTCTACACCCCATGTGACAGAGCGGAGTTGCCCCGTAGGGTTTTCTAGCCACCATCTTTACGGAAAGGAACCTTGGTGGTTCATTGATTAGGCACTCAGCTGCTCACTGAAAGGTCGACAGTTTGAACCCACCCAGTGGCTCCGCAGGCGAAAGCGCTGGCAATCTGCTCCCATAAAGCCTAGGAAACCCTCTAGGGCAGCTCCACTCTATTCGCTGAGTAAGAATTCACTCAGTGGTTCCAACAGCAGCAGTCTGTAGAGGACCAGGTTGCTGGGTCTGCTCCCTGTGGAGCTGCTTGGGTGGATTGGAATCACCAAGCTTCCAGTCAGTTGTCGAGTGCTTAACCATGGCGCCTGGCAACAGGGTGGTTCTCACTCCCATTGTGAAGCTGCCTCCTGGACTAAAGTGAGCTAGTCCTTGGTGTGGCCTGCTCCTGTGTCTCCTAAATCATGTCCTCGGCCCAGGAGGGTGAGAGCCACCTCCATGAAGGCTCTGGAGCCTGACTGCTGCCACTACCCCGCTCCTCTGTCCCCGCCCTGCCTGTCCATTTCTTTGGAGGCCCCATGTGGTAATCCCTGTCAGAGGCGCCCTGGTTTCTCTGTTGATCTCAAGTGTGCGTTTGGTGCGTTTAAATGAAAAGGTCATTATTTGGAATCGTTGACAGCACTGTTAGAAGATGCCAGATTCCAGCGCCTATTGTTCCGTAAAAACGATCCATTACAGATAAAATGCGGCAGCTCCATAAGGTTCTTTCCTGGGAGCAGGCCCTTAGCTTCGGCAGATCCAATCTCTCTTTGAGTGTGTATATAGGAGCCTCGCATAAACGAGAACAGTGAGGAGGGCTGTCCCTCCTGTGCCCCAGACGTCTCTGAAATTAGAATTGTGAGTGTGTGGTAGACATAGGACTCTCTGGGGAGAGGACAGAGCTCCCTCCCCTTGTGCATTGGAGCTGGCCTTTGGGGATGGTGGATCACACCGCCCCTGTCCCACTCCAGGCTCTCTGTCGTGCCTTGTGTGAGGGTCTTGTCCCCCTGCGGGAGGAGGGGTAGGTCACAGATGTTATCTTTCTCAGACTCAGATACCAAGTATGAGGTGGGCCAGGCACCTAGCCCTCAGAAGGGGGCTCCCCTGGAGCTAAGCCTGTCATGACTGCCAGCGTATGTCTGGCTCACCCTGCATGCTGTTTCCCTCGGTTTCCCAGTCCTTGGTGCAGCCAGCCCGAGGCTCCACAGATGGGAGATGGTCAGCAGAAACCGACTTGGAAATTGTCCCCATGTCTCTATCCCTCTTGAGTGTCTTGCCAGATTGGGACAAGATGTCATGCCTTCCTTGACTTCCCTCAGCCCCAGGTGATACACAAGTGAACGTGCTCAGCTACCAACTGCCCGGTTACGGGTTCAAGTCCACGCAGGCGAGCGTGCCTTGGAAGAAAGACCAGGCAATCTACTTCTGAAAACATAGTCCCTGTAAACGCTGTGGAACAAACAGTTCTACTCTGGCACACACAGGGTCTTCAGCTGTTGGAACCGACTGGACGGCAGCTGAGAGCAGTGCCTTCAGTGTGGCGCTGATGGGTGGCCACGGTGATGGGCAGTTTGCTATGCTTCTGCTTTTCCAAGTGCTCTGTGCCTCATTGTGAAGTGTGGTAGTACTGCCTTCTGTCTGCGCAGGGACCTTCCCTCGGAGCCCCTACTTACAAAGACAAAGAAACCTAGTTGCCGTGGGGTCTGGTCTCCCACAGGTGTCAGAGTAGGACTGGACTACAGCCGCTCTTTAGTGGCTGGATTTTTGCAAGTAATGTTATTACCAGGCCTTTCTTCCAGGACAGCCCTGTATAGACTCAAAGCTCCACCATTTCTTTTAGCTTCCAAGCATGTTCACTGGTGGTCCCACCTAGGGCCTCCTTGGCTAAATAGGGTTTTTATTCTGAATGATCCCGAATTTTACAAAGAATCTGACTGGATGAACTATTTCTTTATTGCTGAAGATAAACTCACCGTGTGCGGGAATCTGCTTCTTCATCTGATTTGCTAATGCATTGTTTGTTTGTTTTTTTCTATTCTTTTTACTGCTCATATTACAAATACTTAATGATGTTGGTTACTGTTGCTACAATTGGCTCATGTCTTGTTGCTGGGTGGTGCCCCTCGATTCTGACTCGTAGGGACCCCATTGGGTTTCCAGGCGGTCGTGTTTACAGGAGCACATCACCAAGTCTTCCTCCTGCAGAACCACTGGTGCGTTTGAACCACTGCCTTTCTTTTTGATTAGCAACTGAGCGCTTAACCGCTGTGTCACCAGAGCTTATTTGCTGATGTGTCTTCTGTAGGGTTTTGCAGGCACTATGTGCGACCAGCCTGCTGGTTTCCCATGTGCCTTGAGCCTCTGTTAGAGATAGGTCTTTCTGTGGATTCATTTACTCCAAAATATGCTGAATCCACCAGATGATTGGGGAACGTCCTTTGCCTGGCTCATTAGCCATGTGTATTAAGTGGGCGGTATTGAAGTGGCCAAGAATTTCATGTTTCTTGGATCTACAATCAACATCCATGGAAGCAGCAGTCGAGAAATCAAATGATGGATTGCATTGGGCAGATCTGCTGCATAAGACGCTCAAGAGCAAAGATGGCAGTTTGAGGACTAAGGTGCACCTGACCCAAGCCAGGGTATTTTCAGTTTTTCCTATGTATGTGACAACTGGACAGTGAATACAGAAAACCAAAGAATTGATGCCTCTGAATTATGATGTTCACAAAGAATATCTAACGTACCATGGAGTGTCAGAAGAAGAAACTCATCTGTCTAGAAAGCAGTACAGCCAGAATGCTCCTTAGAAGCGAGCATGGTGAGACTTTGTTTCTCAAACTTTGGACATATTATCTGCAGAGACCAGTCCTTGGAGAAGGACATCGTGCTTGGAAAAGTGAAAGACCCTCAATGACATGGATTGACACAGTGGCAGCAGCAGTGGGCTCACACGGAACAAAAATTGTGAAGCTGACGCAAGACTGGGCAGTATTTTCTTCTGTTGTGCAGAATGACACACACAGAGGGTCAGTATGAGTTGGAGCTGACTCCATGGCACCTAACAACAACAACATCCCTATTGCACAGGGGTTTGGTAGAACTCGCAGCAAACCCACCTGGGATGGGTGCCTTTTGCAGAGACGCACCCATGACCTGGTCTCTTCACCTTCACCTGATGGAGCCGTGAACTCCACACCTCAGAGAATATTCTGGCACGTGGGTACATCCGTCTTCTCACACTGCCCCCCTAGTAAGGGTGAGCTTTCCTCAATCTCTGGAGGGTAGAGCAGCGGAGGGGCTTGAGAGGGTGGGGCCATGGCTTTGGGGGACACTGGACACTCCTCACCTTCTCCGACCACAGGCAGACCCTTCAGTGAGGTGTGGGCAGAGCAGGTGAGTACCAGGGCCATGGCGGGCTGTACGTTGGGGGTCATGGCAGTGGAGGGGCTTCTCACCTGACCTGTGGCTTTGGGACATAAGGCAGCACCAGTTCCCCTTCCCGACGGCATGTTAAACGACGAGGGGCCTGTCCGCCCCGACCTTGTGCAGGCACTGTGAAATTAACTTCCTCACTGTCCCGCGAACCAGGCTGAGCTGACATTTGCAGAGGGCTCAGGGAGCCCGCTCCTGGCATGCGGCCCGGCAGAGGGGAGGGCGCCCACCGACTCTGCATTGCTGAGCGGCTGGCCATCCGTGGTGGTTCCTGCAGCCACGTCTCTGGTCCCACAGCTCACCTGGTGCCAAGCGGAGTCTTTAGAGCCCCTGGCCTGAGAACCTTGGCCTCAGCCCAGTCTCAGGTGCTCTGCAGTCAGGAGGAGGCCCAGTGAATGTTTACTGCAGGGAAGTGAGGAGGGGGAATGAAGGAATGCAGTTACATGTGAAGCCTGAGGTGCCCAGGCCTAGCTTTAAGCAGCTTGTGTTGAGCGGTGGTTGTGGCCGTGGCCTTTCTCCGATCAGGAGAGGCCTTTGGTGTTTCCTGTCCATGGTCTGGCAGGAGTAGAGCTGTGAGGGTACAGGCCACCTCAGATGTGGCTGGACCCCAGGCCGTGGGCCCCTCTCCAGCAGAGCTTAGCTGAGGGGCCACTATTTTACTGTCGCTGGTTTGCAGCGATGGTGCCGGAAATCCACCCCAGTCCTAGTGCCTGTTGCTGTCATTAATGGTTTCGGAGCAGGTTCCTGCTCTTCGAGACAGTGTGCCCCTCCTCCTGACACACTCATTTAATTTTTAACTCACAAGGCATTTGCTTATTTATTTTCATTGTTCTTGATAATAATTCTAAGCCATTAGAGGGGAAAATTATATTCAAAAATGCTGTTTCACACTTTATTTGTTTGATGATTTAGAGCGATAGAAAATAGCACATTTGCTGGCTTTTATAGTCTGATAATTATTCACATCCATCAAGCCATTCCAGGGGAATAAACAAAACACCAAGAAAATGATCCTATTAATAGCATTCTCCACTGTCGACAGGAAAGTTCTTTCTCGGCCTGCGCAGCGGTGACATGGAAGTGGCTGTTCTTGTCACTGTCGCTGGCGCATTCTGTCCTCCTGCTGAGAGCTCTGCTCCTTCTAATTACCAGCTCGCTCTTGGTTCCCACCCCCCAACCCCCACTGCCCAGGGTGCACCTGCTCGAGGACACAGAACTCAACCCCAGTCAGCTCTGCATGCGTTCCTTATTCATGCTCGGAGCATGAACCCCTGAACCCCACAGGCAGAAAGCATCTGACTTCTACGATCCCAGCAGCATAAGGCGTTGTCCTGTCTTCCCACCCTCCCATCCCCGGATTTGAGTGTCTGGTGCGTGCCATGCCACATGTCTAGTACATGGGTGTACTCTGCACGCTGCATCTTGGTCCCTGGCCCCTGACCCCTGTAGGCAGGTTTGTGGCTGTTCAGTTTTGCTTTTTGGGGGGTGATAGGCACAGGGTAGGGTAGGAGTCTCTGGGTAGTATCATGGTGAACATGCTTGGCTGCTAACCACGAAATTGGAGGTTGGAATCCACCCAGAGAGGCACCTTGGAAGGCAGGCCTGGAGACAGACTTTGGGAAAATCCGTCACTGACAACCCTGTGGGGCACAGCTCTACTCTGATACATGATGGTCCCCAGGAGTTGGGGTACAGGGCAAAGCTCACCACTCAGAATGTCCCAAGGTATAAAAGGAGGAGTCTGGGCGGCCAAGAGGTGGGGGCAATGGTCACCTTCCCTATCCCCTCCCTCAGGCCCCTGGTTCACTTCCTTCTGGAAGGGGCTGTGTGTGGCTCCTCTATGTAGCAGCTCCTCATCCTGCCAGAAGCCTCCTTCCCTCTGTCTTTGGAGCCATTGAGTTGGGGCCATGCTTTGTTTCTTAGATGATGAGAGCAGAACTTTCTCTCTGTCTGGTCCCCAGCCAGACTGTGCATCCTCGAGGGACCGTGGCCATGGTCTTGCCTCTCACACTGCCTTCTGGTGCCTTGTGCCTTTCCTTAATCGAAGCTTGTGTCATGTCCTCATGCTACCAGCTGGAAAACAGGCCCCAATGTGTCCCTAGGGGCTCCTGGGCAATTCCCCGGCACTAAACTCCACGTTCTGGAGCCTGCAGCTGCAATCACCTGAACGCTGGCTGTAAGACCAACCCTGATGGTGCCAGCTGGAACTAGGCCCAGTGCCTCTGCTGTCCAGCCTCACAAATGAGGTGTTCCATGGGTCCTGAGGCAAAAGCCTGTGCCGCTACTGCAGCCGGTGGGTGCTGCGGCCGGAGGGGTCATCGTGGCAGAGCCCAGGTTCTGGAAGGTTCTGCATCAGGCTGAGTTTAGCCTCTCCCTGGGAAGCCCACCTGGACTCTGCTCTCCCAGAGTTGTTCTTTCCACTTCTGCTTAGGAACAGAGTGTGACGGAATGGCTTTACTTTACAGTGTGGCTTCTCTAGACACTGCCATTTTTTTTGGCTCCATGTCCTCCTTGCCTGCTCAGAACAAGGCTGAGATGGATGGACACTGCTGATGGCATTGTCCTGGGTAGTGGCAGAAGTCTCTAGAAGGGGGCGGTGTGGCAGAGAAGACTGATGTCTGGCTGTGATGTAATGTGAGGGCAAGAGGTGGAGGGTAGACTGAACAGTTGTGGGGTGGGTGATGTGCAGCCTGAGATGGGACCTGTATGAAGGGGCGGGAGGAAGGAAGAGGAGCTGAGGAGCCCCTTGGAAGGGGTCTCACCCCTCACCATGTCTCCAAGCCGCAGGCCCAGTGGATGGGCTGCCCTGTCTGCTGGGGTCACAGGTGGCAGCAAGATTGCTTCTGACTGGGAATTTTGACCTTGTGGTGAGCACCGGGTTCCCAAGGAGAGAGAGACAGACTGCTTCCCCATGCTGCTGACCAATTAAACCAACTCTGTTTTCCAGCCAAGGAGTCGTTCACTAATAGCCAGACAGACGCTGTCCACCTTGAGGCCAGTGAGCAAACATTTTAGCTGGAAGGTCTTGCCCGCCTGTCCACCTTTCTTTCCTCCTGTCTCTCTCTCTCTCTTTCTCCTTTGCTCCTTTTCCCTCTGTCAGCCTTTCTCTCTTGTTCTCTCCTCCCTCCCTGCGTGTCTGCTTTCTGTCTGTCTGTCTCTTCCTTTCCTTCCTTTCTGATGCTCCCCACCTCCCAGAGTTACCAGAACATGTCAGCTGGAGACCCCCAGTGTCAGGGTGCCTGGCCATTGGCTTGAGGCTTACCGGGGTGGTGACAGGACTGACATGTACCAGCTCCTCTCGGGGGTCCAGGGCTGTGAAACCTGCCTCCCTGTGCACGGACAGCTGCATCGCCAGAGGGGGTGTCACCTCCTCATCCGGCCATGTTGTCTGCCTTGGCACACCTGAGCTTCTGGGCCTCCTGGGTCCCGCTGTTCCGGAGTCTCCAGCATAGATGAGGGTCCCTACAATCAGCTGGGGCCCTCGAGGGAGGCTGCCTGCCACTGGAGTCCTATGCTGGGGTCCGAGATGCAAGAGAAATGACTCCTGGTGCTCACCCCCAACACTGCCGCCCCAAATCGGGTCCTGTCTGCAAGTCCAGTTCCTTTCCAGAAACTTCCTCTAATCTCCCCAGGGGCCGCTCTTGTGAGCACTCTGCCCAGCGCCCTGCCGCCTGCCGCCGCTGATAACAGAGGAACTGCGCTCCAGCATATTAAACTTTTAACATCCACCAGATTCAATTAATCTTATCTTTACAACTCCCAATTACAGGCGGTAATTAAGTGAGCGCAGCATTGTGGACTGGGGATATTGCATTAATCATCACAGTCTTGCAGCCATAAATTAGTGCCTTCCAATTCTCCAGCACCTTCCCTGTTCGAGGAACGCTAATCCCACAAAGGGGCTGGGGCTGGGGATTCGTTCTGGCCATCTTTATGTCAACGATAAAAGGCCTTTTAGGGAAAAAGATGCTTGGCTTTGCCCTGGTATAGGAAAATTCCTGTGATGGCAGACGGGATAGGGACTTCAGGCTCCTTGGAAGTGGGGTGGGGGGTGCAGGAAACTCCCCAGAAAAGAGTTGTTCTCATCCAGTTTGATTAGAGACCCCAGGATGTCTGCCTGTCTGTCTCCCTACTGCCTCCTTTTACTTTTATTAGGAAACATGTTAATCTTTGCAGTTGAATGGCTAAGCCAGCCCCTGAATCTGGGTGTTCTTTTGTCATCTGTGTTTTTCTCTGGGCTGAGGGTGGGAGGGAGTGGCTCTTTACATACTATCTCGTCTAACATGACTGATTCCAGAATGTGAGAGTGGCTCTCGTTACGCTGCTGCATCCATGGAGAGGGAGGATGGGACTAGGTCCTTCTCCGGGGGCCATCCTCTGCACTGTGGGATACTGGGTAGCATCCCTGGTGTCTGCCCACTTGATGCCCTAGCACCCGTCTCCCTAGTCCTAGGGAGCACAAATACCCCGAGACATGGCCCAGTGTCCCTTGGAGACAGAATCACCCTGGCTGAGAACTCCTGAGTCCTGGTGTGGCCCTGCAGGATAATGCGCTAGACCACAAGGTGAATTTAAACCGCAAAGTTGGTGGTTCAAATTCACCAGCTGCTCCTTGGAAACCCTATACAGGGTCGCTATGGGTCAGAACCGACTCACTTAACCTACAACAACACTGATCCCCCAGAGACCGTGTCCCATCATCATCTGACCCCCTGAAGTCTTAGGATACTGCCCATATTAAAATCCACACACTGAGTAGAGAGGGAAATCCCAGGAGTGGAGGCTCCCCCTAGTTGATATTGCCTGACCCAATGGGAATTTATTATGGTGGAAAGGATGAGCAGGGCCCAATCTCAGTTTTTTTCTCAAATAATTAACGGTGTCTCTTCCCCTTGGTGAACCACAAGTTTGGCAGTTCAAACCCACCAGCTGCTCCTCGGAAGCCCTATACAGGGTTGCTGTGAGTCGGATTGAACTAGACGGCACTTAACAACAACAACTCCCCCTTGGCATTGCTGACAAGGGGCCCGTTCCTTCTCTGGGCTGTGGCCGTACTGTGCACTGTATGGTGTTGAGCAGCATTCCTTGTCTCCACCTGCTCGATGCCAGTAGCACCTCCCAGCCGCCAGTTGTGACGACCACAAATACCCCCAGACATTGCTCCACTCTCAGAGGATAGAATCACTCTGGGTGAGGACCCTTGTTCTCCTGGTTGTGGGAGGTACATGGAGGCCCCATGGGCCCACAGGCTGTATGCAGTGAGGGCTCCGCACCTGCCCTGCTGGCCTTCACTGAGCTTCATTCTGCTCTGGGGTGGATGGATTATAGTCAGACTTCCCTGCTGGGGGCTCCTGTCCCTACTTACAGCCTCGGAGTTTGCTTGTCCCTATGGTTGCTTCACGTTTGCTGACTTGCACCTTAGTCATGGTTCAAATGTAAAATGTGTAAATTAAATGTAAAACTAACTAGTGGTGTTCATGCCGGGGTGGAGGGTGGGAGTGGGCTCTGAGGTGGGGGCTTCTCTGCTCTGTTCCATCCTGGGGCCTCTGTGTACTTCCTGCTCCCCAATTCCAAAGCCAGTGTCCTTGTGCTTGCTTTGTCTCATTGAGGGTTAGTATTATGTGCCTGGGGATTCTACACTGGTAACTCCTGGGGTGCCTTTCTCCTGTTGTCCTCCCCTTCTCCCCTTCCAATGCCTCCTCACTTCCCTACCTGCCACCCCTCCCCATTCTGACCTGCCCCTTCTTTCTCTGCAGGTACGCCATCCCGCCAGAACACGGCAAGCGCCTGGAGCGACTGGCCATAGGTAGGTGAGACCCCGTTTCCACTTGGGATGGTGCGGGATGTGCTCAGAGGTCACCCCTGTGACCTGGCCCACCATGTTGTCCCTTCCCGAGTCCCCATAGGCGCCTCACTGCAGTGCACTTGATTTGATTCCCTGACTCGGGCTGCATCCCTCCTGGCTCCACACTGTGCCCTTTCCTCATTCCTCATTCCATGAGACATCTTGTGAGGGCACACTGCAGGGCCTTGGGGGATCTGCAGGGGGACCCTTGGCTCTGACTTTGTTGGGCCATGCTTCCCTCAAGTCCCACCACATGGAACTTGTCAGACAGGCAACTGAGAAGAGGTCGCAGACGGCCCAGGGTTAGTCAGGCCAGGCCTTCAGCCTGGGTAGGTGGGCCCCAAGTCCTGAGGATCGAGGAGCAGCTCCTGGTCTGTGACCCTCATCTCCGTGGCCCAGTAGGAGCTCTGATGCTCTGAGTGGCCAGGAGTAATAATAGACCCGTTCGCCAACTCCCCTCCCATGCTAGAGCTGCTCCTCAGATCAGCTGGGCACGTGGTAGGGTATGCAGGGAGGCTGGATCAGTCAAGGTGGCCATGGTGACCCAACGTCGGGAAGGGAGAGGGAGTCCAGGCTCAGTGGTCCTGAAAGCCCCTCTGAGCATGTGCAGGCCCCTCCTGGCAGCCATGGCAGCAGCTGGAGGTGAGTCTGAGGAGGCAGCTTGGCTCCCGAGGCCCAGACTCATCCAGAATCCACCACTCAGCATCAGCCCAGACTTTGCTGAGTGCCGGCAGTGGGCCCGCCCTCATCCCTACCCACAGGAAGCTCTGTGCACACGCTTTCCTTCTGCCTCACCTGGGCTTTTTAACTTTGGACAGGAGAACAGTCCATTGTTCTGGAAGGAGCAGGCTCTCCTGCCCAATTGCTGTGCCCAGAGGCACGGTTTGTCCTGCAGATACTTAGCAGGCGTGAGAAATAGTGGGCGCAGCAAGAAAAGGAGCACCGTTCGGTGGCGAGAGAGGCAGGGTTCTTGGTGAAGGCTTTGTTGGTGCTATTTTTTAATCACTTTTTGTCGGAAACCTGGACCGTGTTTGTGTGGAAGGGAGCAGACCCTAGACAGCCTTCTCATACTCAGAACTCCATAGTCCCACTTATTGGAAAGAAACTCCTCCCCATGGTGTCAGTTTCCTGTTGTGGGATTAACCATCCATAAGCACGGTGTAGTCCCATACAGCCCTACACGGAAACTTACAGGGTCTGTGTCATACAGCCCCACACGGAAACTTACAGGGTCTGTGCCGTACAGCCTCACACGGAAACTTACAGGGTCTGTGCGGTACAGCCCCACACAGAAACTTACAGGGTCTGTCCCGTACAGCCCCACATGGAAACTTACAGGGTCTGCCTAGATGTCAGCACGGCTGGCTCCTTTGGGAGGCTGAGAGGAGGGTCTTTTCCACTTTTGGAGGCTTCTGGCATCCCTTGGCGTCCTTCCCAGCTCTGCCACTGTGCTCTGTGTCACCCTCTAAATCTTGCTACCACCCGGCTCATTTCCCGCCCGGGCCATCGCCCACCGTGATCCTCTCTAGATCTTCAGTCTCATCCCATCTGCAAAGTCCCCTTTACTATGGAAGTTCCCTGTTCCCAGGCTCTGAGTGTTTGTTGTCCAGCTTGGCGGTTGTCATGGACTCTGTCAGTGTAGAACTCACTGGGCTCCATAGGGCTGAGTTTTCAGGAGCAGATCACCATGTCTTTCTTCTAAGATGCCTCAGGGTGATCCCAAACCTCCAACCTTTCTGTTATCAGCTGAGCGCTTTCACTGTTCTCCATTTACAATGCCCAGGGGACTACTTGTGACAAATAGGGACTCATTAAGTCTGTCCTCGGTGGTCCATGAATGACTTCCCAGGATTTCCACTGGGCTCCCACCACTGGAGGCATGGACGGGCAGGCTGGGAATCGCCCTTCCCTGCAGCCTCTCACCTAGGTCCCCAGGGGAACAAGTGAATCATTGCCAACCTAGGGTCCTTTTCAAACTTTTTGGGGGGACCACGTCAGGAATACCACTATAGAGATTGGCAGAATGCGTTTGTGATTAATATGGACAATGAATAACGGTGCTCTAAAAGGACTCGCGGGGAGAGTTGTGGAGCCCGCCAAGAGCACATTAATGTGTTGGCGCGCTATTGGTGCTAATCACTTAAAATGTGTGCCTTTATTAGGGCTTTAATGAGAGCCACTTAAACTGTGCATTAAAAAGAAGAAGCGCAGCGAGGCCGGCAGGCCGGGTGGCAGGCACTCGTAATTCTAATTGAAATGCTGTTAGTGCAGAGCAAAGCGGCTGCATCCAGTAAAGCCCTCTCACTTTCCAGAATCTTCTGTCGTGGCCTGGGGAGCGAGCGTCTGGGCCCCACTCGCCCCGTGTCAATGTGTGTGTGGTGTGTGCTGCATGCACGTGGACACAGCCTCCAAGACCAGACTCCATGGGCTTCCGAGAGGTTCCTGGAAGGAGTGGAGAGGGGGAGGGGGGACACTCAGGGCCCACACCTGTTCTCTCCTGGCCCATCAAGCCGTAAAGAGCCACATGTGCAGAATGCAGCTCGCAGCTGGGGATAGATCAGCACCCATATTGTAAGCATGTATGGAGGTAGACTAGCACCCTGTGTTGTGAGCATGCTCCATGTTGGGAGGCCCTTCTGCCTCCTGGTGGCCTCAGTCTTGTGCAGCTGCCCACTGCCCACAGGAGAGTGGGCGCAGAGTGGGAGGTGGTATGGGATCACACTGCCCCTCCCAGCTCTTCCCACATCCGTGGGTGGCAGCTCCACCTGACTTTCTGGAGCACCTACATAGGCTGGGTGAGGGGACTGTGCATCAGCTTTGAGCACATCTCCCTTGATGACCCCACTTTGTGGGGAAGGATGGGGAGGAGGCAGGAGGGCCCCACTCAGCTGTTGTCAGGAAATGGGAAGACTTGTTTTTCTTAAAACCAGAAACCCATGCAGGCTTGATGTGCAAGTCAGCAAAGATGGCTTGGAAAGAACCCTGGAACATAATGAGTTAGTTCACCCCTTTTGTCAGCAGGTGGAGCCGATGGGCCTCACAGTTCTGACTTGTCTCTCCTGTTAGGATGAAGAGCCTCAGGGGCCCAACGCTGTCGGGTGTCCTGTGAGCAGGGCAGAGGGACCAGGAGGTCTCTGTGTCCTCACCTGCCTTTGTGCCCTGTGGCTAGTGATGATGCTGAGGGCTCAGACAGGACTCAGGATACGCAATCTGGATCTTAACTGCCACCTAGCCATCCACCACTGCTCAGAACCCCTGGTGTTGGTCTACCCTGACCACCTTTGTCTTTATCAAGCCCAAGAAATGGGCTTGTGGCCAGGAAACAATGGAACTACGGGGGGTGGGGGTGGGGCGGAGAGTAATGGCACCCCTCGTCTGCTTCTAAAGTACCTCGAGGCAACACAATACCCCTGGGGTCACTCCCCAGGGCTTTGCTCATGTGCTGGCTCTGGGGCTGTGGAGAGGGTGTCAATGCTGCAAGGCTTTGTCTTCCTCCTTACTGCTCCTGACCCTGCCCTGCACGTGAACTGTGCACCAGGGACACACCCTTGTCACACAAGAAGAAGGCCACCACCTCTCCTTTGTCCTTGAAGGACTGCAGGGTGTCTTCTCTTTAAATATTTCATGTTTGGTGAAAACGTACACAGCAAAGCTCTCCTCACCATTTCTAGATATACTGATCTGTGGCGTTGGTCACATCCTTCCCATGGGGTCCACATTCCCAGCCTTTCTGTTCTGGCAGTTTTACGGCCCTAAACTTCACGTCTCTTGAAGGGCATCACCTTTGCTCCATCAGGGGCTCAGGGACCACCCAGCTAGTGTGAGGGGCCAAGGAGCCAGACTGTGTACTTCTCTTTCTTGGGGCTCTGGACACACAGGACCCTGGCTGTGCTCCATGCCGCAGTATGCTGCTCCCTCTCCCTGGGCAGGAGGATCTGTGATGACCAGCCTCCTCTGGGATGCAGCCCACTGTGCCTGTCCATGCTGACCCTCCTGTTCCCTGCTGTGCTGGCTCATACTGACATTCCTCTTTCTGTCCTAGGCTTCTTCCCTGGGAGCTCCCAGGGCTGTGATGCCTTCCTGCGCCACAAAATGACCCTCATCTCTCCCATCATCCTCAAAAAGTACGGCATCCCCTTCAGCCGGGTACGTACAGCTCTGCTCACAGCCCTGCCTTTGAAGGGAGGTTCTGGGGCTGGGACCCTGGCTGCCAAGAACGGCCCAGACAGAGAAGATTCTAGAATAATGGCAAGCAAGGGAAGGCCACTCTTCTCTGGTGGCGGGGGTGGGGTGGGGTGCGGAGACTGTGTTATAAACGGGAGTTACAAGTGGGTGGAGTCTTGGGTTTTTCTTCTCCCTCAATCCCCCACCTCACCTTCCATAGTCCTGCATGGGGATAGTGGGTTTGGTATGGATGGGAGGGGTGGATAGACTCAGAGAGATTGCCCTGGCAGCTGGGCAGCCATCCTCACCCTCAGAGCTGGACCCTGTGGTGGCTGGGCAGGGGCAGGCAGGCTGCCTCGGCTGACAGAGCCTCCCTGAGTGGCCGTCCTCCAGCTCACTCCAGACTCTGGACAGATGTCCCTTTCAGGCAGTGCACCGGTCCCTCATTGGAACTCTCCCCACCCCCACCCCACCCCCAGAAGCCATGGAACAACAGGACAGAGGCTCCTCAGCCCTTCCCATGTGAAACTGGGTGCCCTGGGCCTCTCGCTCCCGAGACCTCGCCCCCTCTGCACCTGCTTAGAAATGAAATACCGGCTCCCCTGCAGCGTGAAGACTATGAACTCATTCAATTTCCTGCTCCAAAGGCTCCCTGACTTGTCCTCGCCAAAGGCTGTGATGGATGAAGGCGGGTTTGCAGACGCCTCGGCTTTTGTCTCTGACCCACGGGATAGCTCTGGTGCTGAGATGGCTTACCCAGAGGGCTTGGGCAGGCTTGGGATGTTCATCCACTCGGAGGACACCTGCCCGGGGCCCAGGTGGGTAGGAGAGCCCTCGGGAGCAGGTGTGGAAGGTTTCCCGAAGAACCATTGGTCAGGTGTGGGATGAGTGCTGTGATCACATCCTCCACTTCTCACTCTCAGAAGTGGGTCAGCCTGTCGGAAATAGTCACACTGCCTGCAGCATCGGGAAAGCAGCAGGATGCATTGTCTGTCTGTCTGAGACCAGGGCCGCTCCAGGCAGGTCCCCGCTGCCCTTCAGTCCTCCTGCTGGCCGTCTGTACAGTGCTCCTTCGCACCATCCTTACCATGGGAGTTGGCAGTGTTGTTTCCCGAAGGGGACACACTTAATTTCTGAGCAGTTTACTGAGAATTTTCTAGAAGGCTACTTTATAGATGGGGATACCTGTAGATTGCACCTGTAGGTGCTCTCTACCCCCACTTCCTCTTATGTCAGTGGCAACTAGCAGGTCATCCATGAAGTACTTAAATGTAGCTAACTAATGGTGGGTCATTCCTCGCAGCCCAGGAGCGGGACATGGGCCTTACATGACCAGGCCCTAGTGCTTGCTTGGGAGGCCTGCTGGCCTCAGCTGCCCACCTCGGATGCACTCTGGCCCCATCACCGCTCTTGGGCTCAAGATGAACGCCCCCTCTGGAGTGCCCTGTGGCTCCCTCATCTGAATTCTGGCATTCTTCAAGCGAGTGACTATCCACACTCCACTTATAAATCTCTGTAATGGTATTTACTTCTCAAAGAAAAAGCAGATCGATAGCCAAGCTTTTTAATAATTAAAAGTGTGTATTTCTGTAATCTGCAATTGACTTCCCCATTTGTTCGGCAAGAGCTTCCTGAAGAAGCGGCATTGTGGGCCCCTCCATGACAGGCATGTGGGGCTGGCGTACCCTCTGTACTGATTACCCAGCTTCTCGGCCCATCCATCATTTCCAGCACTTTCTCATTTATCGTCAGGATAATGTTGGCAACAGTGACATGGAGGACAGACACTGCGGGCTGGCGATGAAGACACCAGGATGTAGATTTCCTGACAGGAACATAATCTTCCTGTCGTTCTAACTGAGCACAGCCAGCCTTGATTTACCGATGGGACCTCGTGGGGTGCACTGAGCCCCAAGTCTGCCTGGATCTGGCGTCTGGATAGACCAGTCAGCTCCTCTTCTCCAGAGTCTGTAACTTGGCATCACTAGGATCCTGCTCAGTCTTCCTAGCAGGCTCCCAGGCGCCACCCACAGACCTGACCACAAGCCTTATGTCTGCGATGGCGCCGTCTGCCTTTGCTTCCAGGCCTAGGTCTCCGACCCCTGACCCCAGATGGAGCCGCAAACTTGGTGCTAGAAAATGCACTAAGTGGGGCTTTCCAGGACTATTCAGAAAGTCAGTCGTGGGGTATGTGGGTTTGCTTTAAATCCCCAAACCGTCTTTGTATTTCATGGAGCCGGAAGTCCCATGGGCAGATCCCAGCATAAGGGTTGTTGGTGAGGACACCATGCCTCTGGTCTTGGAGGCCATGCTGGGGGCTTTTCAGACCCATGTGCTCCCTCCCCACCCCCGCCCACTGCAGTGAGCTTCGTTCCACCACATGCAGGTGTCACTGGGAAACGAATTGAAAACATAACTTAATGCACACTGACTCCCCTTGATTGGTGCAATTAATTATTTGGAAAGACAGATCTCGGTGTTCTGAGGACTGGCTCTTCTCCAGGCACCGTCAGTATGGATGGATTTTTGACTCCGCAGCTGCATCTTGAAGTCTCATTCCCCAGCTCCTGCCCCCCCCCCCCAGGGTGTTGACTTTTTTGGGTTACTTACATGAATTCAGCGATTTCTACATTCTCTGGGAGAATGAATCAAGGTGAATAGGTCCAAGAGCACCTACAAATCAACCATAGAAAGATGAACAACCCAACAAACACTGATACAGCGCCTGGAGCATACACCTGACCACAGGAAATAGACACAGGTACCCACAGATTAGCTGTGGTGTCCGAGATGCCAGGGGAACACAATAGAGCCCCAAGGAGACACCACTGCCCACCCACAAGAATGGCTAAATGTCACCAGCAAGTGCCGGTGAGGAAGTAGAGCAATGGGAACTCTCACTGGGGGCAGGTAAGGTAGCCACTGCAGTTTCTTAACCTGTAGTGCAGCAATGGGCCAAACGTAACGACAGCTGTGAGGCAGCCGCGGGGACTGGGCAGTGTTTTGTTCTATGAGCCGGTGCCAACTCCACGACAATACCGTGATGCAGCAGTGGCATGTCTAGGCATTGACTCAAGAAATGAAGACGTCCATCTACAAAAAGACTCAATGGGACAAGGGGTGTGGCAGGATTGTTTCCCTCCACTTCACAGGTTCAGTCTGTGTGCTGAATCATCCAGGAAGCTGGACTATATGAAGAAGAACACAGCCTCAGGATTGCAGGGAGACTCATTAACAACCTGTGCTGTGCAGGTAACACAACCTTGTTTTCTAATCGAGTAAGCCGTCTACTGTCTAAGACCTGATAGTGACGAACATACAAGTTCCTCATCTGTAAGCAATGTCACTTTGATGACTAAGGTGCATCAGACCCAAGCCATGGTCTGTCTGTCTTTTCAGTCGACTCATGCACACACAAAAGCTGGACGATGCAAAAGGAAGGCAGAAGAATTGCTACATTTGAATTACGGTATCGGTGAGGAATATTGACTACACAGTGGACTGCCCGCAGAACGAGTAAATCTGATTGAGCGCAAGTAGAGCAGCTCTGAGTCTTGAGACTTTGGCTCGCTTCCTTTGGGCATGTGATCAGGAAAGGCCATCAAAATTGGTGAAGTGGAGGGGCATGGAGAAGGAGGGACAGCCTGTGATGGACTGACACAGGGCTGCGACAGTGGACTCTCACAATCCACCGTCATGAAGATGGCATAGGTCACCATGATTTGGAGCTGATGCAGTGGCCACAAGAACATCAGAAAGACGTGTAACAAATGTTCATGTTGTTGAGTGCCGTCGAGTCAGTTCCAACCCATAGCAACCCAGCATAGGGTTTCCAAGGAGTGACTGGTGAGTTTGAAAACTGTTGACCTTTTGGTTCAAACCAACCTTGCGATCGTGTGCTTATCCTACAGCGCCGCACATGGATGCTGGGAAACCGGCCTTTATGTCTGGAGCACCTGGAGCCCTTCAAGGCCCTAGAGCCCAAGCCCCTCGTTGTTCCTGCCCCCTGCTCAGTGCCACACCTCAATGTGGTCTGTTCCCATTGTGGGCCTCACCCCTGACCCACTGACCTCTCTCTCCAGATCACACAGGAAGCTGGGGAATTCATGATCACTTTTCCCTACGGCTACCACGCGGGATTCAACCATGGATTCAACTGTGCCGAGTCCACCAATTTCGCCACCTTGCGGTGGATTGACTATGGCAAAGTAGCCACCCAGGTAAGTGCCTGCCAACTTAGTCTGTGCCTCTGCAGTTGATTCTCAGCCTGTTTCTGGAATCCTCTGAGTCCTTGTCACTGAATAATTGGCATGTCCCGCTCCCCAGCGCATGTCCTGCTCCCCAGCGGCCCTCTGGGTTGGCCCAGTTGCATCTGTCTCGGAGGTGGGACTCGGCCACACCTTCGTCCTGACCCCATGGACACAGTTCCGACTGTGGGTCCAGAGGATGGTAGTTGGCCCTGTGTAGCGGACAGCCTGCTGCCGGATGCCCCCAGATGTGTGGAGACTCTGCCCCCTGCTGTGATGCTCTGCCCCTTTTGCTTCCACTGCCTGGTCTCAGCTTTTCCCTAGCAGGCAGGCCCCCCAACTGTGTCCGAGCTGGGCAAGGTGAGAAGAGACCCACGGGGCCTTGTCCCCACACCCTTTTAGCACTGTCCGTGGTCTTTCCATGTGAAGTTTGGCCACAGTTTGGAAGGTGTGTGAGGCCACATGTTGCAACCCACTGAGTGCGTCAGCCTCCACCTTGGGTGTCTTGGAGGCTCAGGCAAAAGGGATGTGCACGGGGTGACGAGTTCTGAGCCCATACCTTCCCCCTCGATGGTCACAGCCCCGCATTAGTGCTTGTCCTGGCCACCTCCCACCTGCTGCTCTTCTCTGCATGGTGGTCCACTTGCTCACTCAGCCAGCTGGTTCTGCTGCTGGACCTTGTGGCTCCCAGTGCTTCCTGCCCAGCCTCCTGGTCAGGGGCAGGGAATGGCAGGAGATGCACAGGACCCATATCCTAATCACTCAGCTTTCCGCAGACTTCAGACCTGTACAGAGAGGGTCAGGGCTCATTGGGTGTATGCAGTTGCCACGTCCTTGAAATGTGCCTGAAGAAACCAGAAAGGGAGGCCCTGGGTGGCTCAGATGATCAGCATGCTTGGCTGCTCACTGTAAAGGTTGGAAGTTCAAGTCCATGCAGAGGAGCCTCAGAAGAAAGACTTGGTGATCTGCTTTTGAAAAACCAACCACTCCACTGACCTTGTGGTTAACACACCAGTGCTCAGGGCTGTCACGTGAACTGTTACTTTCTAATGTAGTGTAGTTAGGTGCTGTCGAGTCCATTCCAATTCAGAGCTCCCCGGCAGACACAGTAGAACTGCACTCGAGGGTTCTAGGTTATAGTCGGTACAGGGGCTGCGGTCACGCCATGTGATAAGCAAACTACAGGGTCCATGGTTTAAGCCCACCAGCTGCACCATGGGAGAAAAATGAGCCATTCTGCTCCCAGGAAGATTGAAAACCTTAGAAGCCCTATACAGGGTTGTGAATCAGAACCAACGAGACGGCACGTAACAATAACAACAGTTATTAGAGGAGCAGAGTCCCTCAGAGCAGCTGGTGGGTTCCACCCTTCAGGCCAGCACTGAACCATTGTGCCACTAGGGCTCCTGTACTTTCTCATGGGCTGGGTTGTCGTCATTGTGAAGTGCCATCGAGTCGATTCCAACCCATAGCGACCCTTGTGTAGAGTTTCCAAGGAGCAACTGGTGAGCTTTATTCCTAAAACAACCCACCGGCTGTTTGGAACATGGCCCTGTAACGTGTTGCTGACAGAAGCAACCTACTGTAGTCCCCCGCTGTGCGCACAGCACCTCTCTAGACAAACTGTCGACCTTTGTCTTCTCCCAGTCCCATTTCCTCAGGGGTTAAAAAGGAAGTAGGCTCTGCAGCAAGGACAAGGACGGCGTGCAAGATGTTATGGGAATTCAGAAGCGTAAGACTTTTCCACTGAACTCGGAAGACAGTGGTGGAGCTTAAACATCTTAATCTTAAGGTGCCTGGGTTTGCCCAAAGAAAAGAGGGAAACTCAGGCACTTCCCTTTTGAAAGCAGGTAAACAGCATGAGTGTCTGAGTAGAACTGTGCTCCAGGGGCTGTCTGCGTTTCCTAACGCCGCTCTGACAGAAAGACCCCAAGTGGGTGGGTTTCCCAAAACAGAAATGTCTTGTCTCACACTGTAGAACGCTGTTGTTAAGTGTCATGGAGTCAGTTCTGACTCCTAGTGCCTCTGTGTTGGCTTTCCGAGAAGCGGCTGTGGGGTCTGGACTGAGGGTGCCACACCAGAACCCTCTGAATCCGGGTGCCAGCTCTAGGGGAGGGGGCTCTCTGTGGGCTCTGGAGGAAGGTCCTTGCCTCTGCGGCTTCTGTGCCGTTTCCCGGGTGATCTGTGCGTGGCCTCTCTTTCCCCCCACCTGTGCGCTGGACTGCAAAGTCACTTTGAACTGCAAGGTCAGTGGTTCAAGCTCACCAGCTGCTCCTCAGAAACCCTATACAGGTTTCTGTATGAGTCCAAACCGACACTTAGCAACCACAACATGCCTCCGTGCCTCAGAGGCTCCTTTAGAGCCCAGAAGTGATTGGTTTAAGACCTGCCCTCCATGGATATGGACTCATCAACATAACAAAGAAAGCCCTGTTCTCCAGTGAGCTTGTCTGTAACTCAACCCTGTGGGTTCCGGGAATTAATAGCCCCCTGGTATAGGGTTTCTGAGGAGCAGCTGGTGAGTTTGAACCATCAGCATTGTGATTCAAACTGACCTTGTGATCTAGTGCAATTTATACCCCCATATATAACCCACTGCTGTGGAGTTAATGGCCACTCCTAGTTCGAAACTACCAGCTGCTCCGCGGGAGAAAGATGAGGCTTTCTACTCCCGTAAAGATTTACACCCTCGGAAACCCTGTACAGGGTCGCTATGGGTCGGAACCGACTCGACGGCACTTAACAACAACAACAACAACAGTGACCCTAAAGGAACTCTGGTAGCGTAGTGGTTACGAATCGGGCTGCGAACCTTAAGGTCAGCGGTTCGAAACTACCAGCCGCTCCGCGGGAGAAAGATGAGGCTTTCTACTCCCGTAAAGATTTACACCCTCGGAAACCCTGTACAAGGGTCGCTATGGGTCGGAACCGACTCGACGGCACTTAACAACAACAGTGACCCTATAGGACAGGATGAAGCTAGAGTTTGCCAGGCTATAAATAAATCTTCATGGGCGCAGGCAGCCTCATCCTTCTGTTTTGGAGAGGTCCAACCTCTAACCTTTCTGTTAACAGCTCAGTGCTTAACCCACTACATCATCAGGGTTCTTTCTTACGTGTATGTGGTTGTTACGAAGTGCCGTCAAGTCAGTTCTGACCCATAGCAACCCTGTATAGGGCTTCCGAGGAGCAACTGATGAGCTTGAACCACCGACCTTGCAGTTCACACGGCTTTGCACGTATAGGAGGTGGGAATTACAGATCTTTGAGGGACACACAATTTGACCCCTAACAAGGTGGTCAAGAACCGATTTTCCAGAAGTAGATGGCTGGCCTTTCTTTTGAGGAGTCTCTGGGTGGACTCAAACCACCAACCTTTGGGTGAGCAGCGAAGAGCTGAACTGTTGGCACCCCCTAAATGCGTAATTAAAGTTTGTGGGCTTTGGTCTTAGGAAGACGTGTGTTTTTCGCCTATTTGCTTGTTTGCATGGCTGCAGGGCCGCAGAAGGAGTGTGTAAACTCGGCAGCAGCGGCCCCTGGCACTGGGCCCCGGTCCAAGTCCTGAGCTGTGGATTGAGACATGAGCCAGGGCCATGGCTTGCCCTGAGGGTGCTGTCAGAGCCGGTGCTCCTGGGCCGGCAGGACTACCCAGATATTAAAAGCAATTTGGGGCTCAGCCATGTGTTCACAAACAAGTGACATTTGGGAAGTGCAGCCCGAGATTGGGCCTCCACGCATACGTTGTTAGGCGGTGTAGCGTGAAATTATTGAACAAGCGGCGTGCAGTGCTCCGAGCAAGCCAGGGGTTCAAGGCGGGCATCCAAGCGTCAGGTAGCCTCTGCCTGGACTTGAGCCAACAAGTCACCATTAGCCACCAGGTTCTTGTGGTCGTTGGACTTCACCCGTCAGCCTTTTAGATGATGGACTCAGGTAGCCAGTTTGTTGTCTCTGTAACTCAGCCAAGCTGCAGGGGCTGTTGACTTGTGTCAGGGTGTTCTCTCAGACTGAGGCCGCCGGTGCTTCTCCTCGTCCTGCCGCGGGGTCCTTCTTTCTTGCTGAGCTTGACTCCTCCCTCAGCTGGCCCCTTATTGGCTTTGGGCCTGGCTTCCTTGTACCATACTTACTAGGCTCTGCTTCCCAGACCTCTGTTGTTGGCTGCCATTGAGCTGGCATGAGTTCTGACCCCGTGCCAGCTGGATGCTCTGTTACCTGGTCCTGCAGCATCTCCATGAACCAACCCTCAGTTGTCACCGCTGTGCCCTCACAGGACATCAGCTCCCCACTGGGACTAGGGGGCTCCTTTCTTGGTGCTGTCTTTGTGGCGAAATGGAAACCTACAGGGGACCACTGTACAGCATTCCTGGCCCCTGACGACACCGACTATTTGGTCTAATCAGTACCCTCCCCCTCAGCACTGCTGACATTGTGTTCTAGATCCTTCTGTGGGGTTGGGCCATCTGGGCACTGTCGGATCATTGAGCAGCATCCCTGGTCTGCATTCTTCATATGCCAGTTGCACCCCACCAAAGTCGTGACACCCCAGAATGTCCCCAGACATTACCTAGTGTCTTCTGGGGACAGAATGCCCCAGCTGAGGGCCCCGAGCCAGGCTGACTTTGACATTTAATCTCTCTTTTTGAGGATGACGTGGCTAATGCATCTCTAATTAATGGATAAGGATCCCTGGTGGTACAGTGGGTTAAGCATTAGACTGCTAACCACAGGGTCGGCAGTTCAAACCAACAGATGCTCCACATGAGGAAGGTGAAGCTATCTGCCTCTGTAAAGATTCCCAGCTTCGGGGATGCTCTGGGGTAGTTCTTCTCTGTCCTGCGGACTCTCTATGAGTCGGAATTTAATTCATGGATGGCGGCCTTGGTGTTGTAGTCAGTTGCTAACTAAAGGTTGGCTGATTGCATCCACCTAGAGATACCTCAGAAAGTCTGAAGCTCTGCTTCTGAGAACTCAGCCATTGAACCCGCATGAGGGCGCCACGGGTCGGAGTCAGCTCAAGGCAGCAGCTTTCTACCGTCTGAAGTTTGACTGTGGCCAGCAGCCTGGCTTGTCAAAGTTGCTGTCCCTCCAGAGCAGGGTAACCTGTTCCTCAGCCTCGCTTGATGGGCTGGCACAGCGAAGAGACTGGTGTTGGGGGCCATGGGTGCATCAGCCCCAGGTGCCTTTCGGCTGAGGAGGGTGCAGGGTCTGTCTCCCCAACAGACATGGCTTCTTTGGGGAGATAGCTGTGGAGAATGGGCAATATTGTGTCTTCTGGTTATGAGTGGCCTGCTCATCCACGGGTTCATTCAGAGTGGGATTGGGTGCCTGCTTGGTGGGAGAGCTGAGGGAGTCAGGGTGGGTGGCTGCACCCTCAGGCTTCCAGGCGTTTTCTAGGCAGAATGTCCAAAGAGGGGGATAGGGCTGCACTCTGCCCTAAGTTCTGGGTCCAAGTCAGGGGTAGCCTCCCTGGCCTTGGTTTAAGGGTACTGCAGTGTCTGGGCCCCAGGGTGCATCGGACCCAGGAATGTAAACCCACCAAGTACCCAGGGGAATACTGGGCCTCAATTGGAGCAGGGAAGGAAGGAGAGTACGTGGACTGTGTGTGGGTGGGGGTAGGAGTGGGGGGTGCTGAGCCGAGACCACTGGGGTCCCAAGGAGGAGGCTGTGATTCCTGGGACAGATGGGCAGTAGGAGGGCTTTCTCATCTCAGGGTAGGAGAGAGACTCACCGTGGCCCATTTTTAGAGGGGGAGACAGAGCTTTCAAACACCCTTCCCCATATTATACTCTCTGGTTTATGCTTGGACAGGGACGATCCCTGAACCTATGCTCAGTGCAAAGCCAGTCACTAATGGTCAGAGAGATGAAATGTCCAGACGGGGCAAATCCACAGGCAGAAGGGGCCGGGGCTGTTGCAGTACTGCAGTGATGGTTACACAGTGTGATGAGACAGAACTTGGACACTCTCAAAGGGCACATCACGTGGCCTGTGGATTCTGTCTCAGAGGTAATTAAGCAAAAACAACACAAACCACACCCCACTTAGCATTTTCTCAGGAGTTCTGGTGGCACCGCGGGCTAAGCATTGGGTTTCTTCTGGAAGGGTGATTGGAGCTGCTCCACGGAAGAAAGGTAAGGCTGCCTGCCCCTTCCCCTGCCCCTCTGGGGCAGTTCTGCCCTGTCCCACGGGGCTCCAAGTGTTGGACTGGACTTGATGAGGTGGGTTCGACACCTTTTGATGCTGCCACGGCTCTTTCTGTGAAATAAGCGCGTTGCAGTTACAGAGACAGGGACTTTTGTTCCTTCGCCAGTGACCACAGTGGAAGACACTGGTTGAACACAAAAAGGACTGGCTCTGTCGTTGCTAGCACGGCTGTTTCCCTGATGTAGCCATGGGGAGCCAGGCTGTGTAGGTGCTGGCGTGCATGCAGCTACTGGGGCCTGCCTTCAGGTCTTTGAGGTGTGACCCAGGAGTGGAATTGTGGGGCTGTGTGGCATGAGCACAGAAAAAGCAACCACACAAAATCCTCAAAGGAGTCCCATGGCCAGGCTGTCAGTGTGTCCCCTCAAGCCTGGCTTCCTTTCTTCTCTAACCCCACTCCCTGCTCCCAGGTTCTGGGGCAGTGTGCGAGGTCACACACAGCCCACACCCCGCTGAGTTTTGCTGAGTTCTTGCTCTGTGCTTCTCAGAGATCCTGGGACGAGTTTGAGCAGTCCTGGCAGGAAGAGTGTGATCTTGATTCCCCTGGAGCTGCCCACACGCCTTGGCAGGGCATCTGAGGCACTGACCAGGAGTCAGAGGCCAGAGCAGGGCAACCATGGCTGTGATTGAATCGCAGCGGGCTGTTGCCTTTGTTTTGTGGTGTTGGTCATGTTAGATGCTATCGAGTCAGTTCTGATTCATGGCCACTCCATATAAACATAAGAGAATTTGGCTCACGCCTGTGTCATCGTCACCATCGTTGGTGTGTTTGAGCTTGTTGTTGCGACCACTGTGTGTTTTGAGTGCTTGCCAATATAGGGAGCTCATCTTCCGGTGTTCTGTTGTCATCCACAGGATTTTAATTGGCTGGTTTGGGATGTAGGTTGCCAGACCTTTCTTCCTAGTCTTAGTGTGAAAACTCAGCTAAAACCTGTCCACCATGGGTGACCCTGATGATATTTGAAATACTGGTGGCATAGCTCCTAGCCTCACAGCAACATGCAAGTCACCTCAGTACAACTCACTGACCAGGTTTCATCTCAATTCAAAACATCTCAAGATGGTAACATTTTGTGTCTCTCTCTTGTCTTACTACCGATTATTGTGTCATGTGTTGAGTGGCTTTATGCGACATTAGAACTCTTGTAGGGTTTCCCAGGATGTAATTTTTACGGGTGTGATCTCCAGGTCTTTCTCCTGCAGAGCTGCTGCTGTCCTTATCAAGTGCTGTGGAGTCCGTGCTGACTCAATAGCGACTCTTATCTAGTGTTTCCGAGGAGCAGCTGGTGGGCTTGAACCTCTAGCACCACACTGGGACTAGGTGGGTTCACACCTCTGACCTTGGGGTTAACAACAGAATGCTTGCTAATTGTTGAGCTAGCAGGACTCCTGGCTTAGGATATAGCATCCATAAACACCTACATCGTGCCTTGTGACCTGGTGAGGACGAAGGTGGGAACAGAGAGGGAAACAGCTTTGGCAGGGTCATCTGTGCAGAGAGCCTGCCCTCTACTTGCCTCACCAAGCTTGCTGTGTAACCTTGAGGGGAAGGAGTCAGGAGACCCCGTCCTGTCTCCCCAGGCAGGGCTTGGCTTGCAGCAGTGGCCACCCACTCTGTGCTGAGTGGGAGACCCCCTCCCTCCCCACCAGAACTGCCCCTGGGGGCAAGGCGCTGCTCCACCCTGCAGGCTTTTTAGTGGGATTACTAATGGGGAGATCAAAGGCAGGCTGCCTCTCTGCTGTCTAAGGAAATACTGTGGACACTGCCCAGCCTTTCAAAGTCTGAACTTGAATTAGTCCTACAAGCCTGCGTGTAGAGTCCCATTAGATCACCTGGCCTGGTGGCTGCCACTGGTGGGATGAAGCAGCAGGACCCTCAACAGACAAGGAGCCCCCTCCCTCCTTCCTTCCTTTTCTCCCTCCCTCCTCCACTGCCTTCCTCCTTCCTGCCCTCCCTTGCTGGCTCGATGGAGGAATTGGAATTGCAAGTTTCTGGGAGCCACCCTGCACGGCGGAAAAGTTGACTGCTGATTACACAGAGCGAGAGATATTTAAAGCCCGGTTTGAAGGGCCGGGAGCCTACGTGCACTTAACTGGTTTTCCTGCCAGCTGTCGTCCTGCTGCTGCCTGCCAAGCGCCCTGGCGTACGCCCCTGGGGAAATCTCATCTCTTGGAGCCATCGTGGGTGAAGGGAACAGCTTGGGCTCTGGGTATCCCATCCTGGCAATAGCCCACTTGGTATCCCCCACCTCCCTGCGTCCTGGCTGGGGGACAGGCCGCCAAGAACCCCCAGATAGGCACACATTCGACATGATGACTGAGAACTGGGGACCACATGTTCCCTTGTCTGATACTGACTTCTCCTGCTCCCATGGTTAAGCAGATGCCCTGGGGTGGGGGCAGTGAGGCTGGAGGGCGGAGCTGGAGGAGGGCAGCAATGTTTGTGGTGCAAAGCTTGCTCCGGACCTGGACCCGTACCACTTGGGCGAGGGGTGGGGGGTGGTACGGCCAGCGCCCTGCCTGTCTCCGCTTCACTAACCCCCTGATTTATGCCTGAGGCCGGCCGTGTTTGCAGGAAATTGCTGTGTGAAATATGTTTTCCCTTCGGTGCCTTCTCCCCAATCTTAGCTGTCACTCAGTCTCTGTGGGTGACTCTCTGGGGAGTGTGGGCAGGGTCTGGATGCCAGTGGAAGGCCTGCACTGCTCCTTTGGGTTGGCATCTCGACCTCCTGTGTGTCCTGAGGAGCAAGGATCTAGGAAGGGATGTGGAGAAGGGCTGATAGATCTAGAGTGGGCTTTCCCCCCCCGGGGCTGCTGACATGGTGGTCAGCACCTTGTCTGGGGTAGAGCAGCATCTCTGATTTCACCCACTCAATGTCCTCAGACATGGCCCAGTATCCCCTGGGAGCGGGGGTGGGTGGGGGGGTGGGGAAGACATGGACACTTTTGCTCTAAAGGTTTAGATCTTCTTGTTTCTTGTTGCTATTACGTGATTAAGTGCCGTATAGGGTTTCCGAGGAGCAGCTGGTGGGTTTGAACTGCCAACCTTAGATCTAAGTCCCTGGTTTTCAGCCTTGTTTTCCACTGTCCCTTCTCCTGGTCTCTGAGGGTGGCTGTCACACAAATACAACACGTAGAGGCGGCACAGAACAGAAATGTAGTCTCCCGTTCACGGGGCCAGAGGTCCAAATCCAGAGCTGGGCTATAGCAGTTCCCTCCTTGGTAGCTTGGTAGGAGCCCCCCATGTTCCTTCGTTCCTTGGCTCATAGAGGATCCTTCATAGTGTTTGTTACCGCACCAGTGCCTGTGTGTGTGTTATAATTAGGTTTAGAACCCCACCCTATTGAAGTATGCCCATAGGTATATAACAAAGACAAACCCGATTTCCCTGAAGGATCGCGCTCTCAGGCATAAAACACTAGGACTCCATGTCCATTTTGAGGGACTATAATTCAATCCTTAACACCCTGAGGACCCTTTCTAGAGGTGTATTTCCAAATTGCCCCCACTCCTGAGAAATATTAGCACCCTGATATACTGTGTAAATATTTATGCACTGTAACGTACTCAACATCACTGAACAACAACATGTATGTATCTGTAAGGTGCTCTGGTGGTGCTGTGGGTTAAGCACTGGGCTGCTAGCTAAAAGGTCTGTGGGTCAACTCCACCTGAAGCTCCTTGGGGGGAGAAAACGAGGTAGTCTGCCACCATAAAGATTTGTTGCTGTTAGGTGTCGTCAAGTTGGTTCCGACTCATAGCGACCCGATGCACAAAAGAACGAAATACTGCCTGGTCCTGCGCCGTCCTCACATCCTCACATAAAGATTCACAGCCTCAGAAACCCCACTGAGCAGTAACACTGGACTGTGAACCACAAGGTCAGCAGTTCAAACCCACCAGCTGGTCCTCAGAAACCCTGTATCACTTAGTGACAGTTAATGTGACTTGGAATCGACTCGATGGCCGTGGGCTTTTGGGTGTATCTGGGCTTTTTGTATCTAAACAGAGTAAGGTTTTTTCTGCCTTCACAAGGGTACATTCTGGCCTCCCGTGGGAGCAAGGCCCAGGGGAGGATTTAGGGGACAGTCTCTCATAGGCCTAGTCCCACTGCCCTCTACTCTACTCCAACCATGATGACCCATGTGTGTCAGAGCAGAACTGTCAGGTTTCAGTGGTTGAGTTTTTGGAAATGGGTTACCAGGCTTTTCTTCCAAGGTACCTCTGGGTGGACTTGAACCTCCAACCTCTCAGATAGCAGCCGAGCATATTAACCGTTTGTACACCTCCCCCCCACCCCCACCCCCCCAGACATTTCACAGGCTAAAAAGCCCAATTCCCCCACTGTCAACCTGAAGCCTTCCTTCTGCCTTGTGTCTTGGTGTGGCAGGATTGCAGCTTGGTGGGAGGCAGCTAGATGCTGTCTTTGCTGAGAAACATATTCCATGCCAGACAGGGTCCAGAGAGGCTGAGGCTGATGGAGTAGAGTCAGTTACAGGTTTGAGCCCCCACTGCTCCGTGCTGCGGTCCAGGGCCATACAAGGTCACACTCCAATCCTGCGTCTCCAGACGTTCCATGCCTTTCTCACAGCTCTGCCAGCAACAAGCCTCGCTCCATCTCTGCAGGCCCTCTGCAAAGTGTCCTCTGTATCGTATCGTTTGCTCCTCGTGCCCCCACCCCACCCAGTGAGTGCACCGAGGGGTGGGAATCTGCCTAATCCTATCTTTGAAGCTTCTCTCGCTGGACTTCTGCCCACACAGGGAGGAGCCCGTGGTCTGGCCTGTGCCTGGACTTTGCTCCTGTGACCCCGCTGGCTGATGGGGTGCTGAGAGTCTTTGAACATGGCCCTGGCCTCGAACAAGCTGGCTGGACCTGCTTCAGCCCTCCTCCCAGGGACTCTGCCTTTGGGCCTCTCAGCTGTCCAGCTGTGGGTGATCGTGAGAGCTTAAACCTGTCACAGTCCCAGGCCTATGACTTTCCCCATGTGTGCACACAGCTCTGTTGGGCTTCCCTAGTCTTCCTGCCTGGAAGGAAGGTTCTAGAAGTGCACACACACTCTCTCAGGTGCCTTCTCCACAGATCTAGCTGCTGTGGGTCTCCAGCCCTGTGGGGAGCGCTGCTACTGCCCACTTACCCAGCGGGGTCTCAGTCTGGTAGCCCAGCGCAGAGCCACGAGGTCCCAGGAAGAGGATGCTGCCCATCTACTGGGGCCTGGTCCCTAGCATGCCTGCTCCCCACCTCCTTGGAGCAAGACCCTCTCCCATGCCTCTTGTTGTGATGACCACCGATCTCCCCAAACATCACTTAGTGTCCCTGGGGGCCTGGGGAGGCTCCTTGCTGGGCACGTTTGACCTTCCTCACCCTCCTCTTCACTTCCTAGGGTTCCAGAGTGTGTCTACCTGGGATTCTACGAACAGGGTGGCACCACAGGACCATGCACCTTTTCTAGACTAAGGGCGTGAGACCCGATGGGGAGCCTTTGCAGTATCCCCAATTGCCAGACACAAAGGCCACACAGCTTCAATTCCATTGAAACAAAAGGCCGAGAACAGGCAGATTTCTGGAGGCAGGACATGGGTGAATGGTTGCCCGGTGGTGCCACGATAGAGTGCTCAGCTGCTAATCAAAAGGCCAATGGTTCAAACCCACCCAGCAGCCCCGTGAGAGAAAGACCTGGAGGTTGCCCCCCCCCCCCCCCCCCGTGAAGATGACAGTCTAGACACCCTGAGAGGGGGCTCTCTTCTGTCAAATGGGGTCTCTGGGTTGGAATCAACTTGATGGTACCAACAAAGGCAGAGACTGGGGAACGGGGCCTGACTGCTGATGGGCCTGGCCTTCCCTTCAGGGTGATGCGAGGGTTCTGGAACCACAACACTGTGACTATATGTAAAGTCCTGAGTGAGAGGGAGTCCTGGTATGGCACTGTAGGAGCAGCCCAGGTCGGCGGTTCACACCCACCAGCCGCTCCTGAGAAATCCTATATCTGGTGGCTATGAGTCGGAACCCACCAGATGGCACTTAACAACAACCTGTGTTGTATGCTGAAGCAGTTACAATGGTGAATTAATTCTGTGTGATGTGAATTGTACCTCAGTCAATTGTATTAAATAAAACCACTAAGGCGGCCTGTGACCTTGCCGACCTGGCCCTCTGGCTGTTGGCAGTGGTGTGAGTCGCTCATCGACAGCCCTGCTGCTGGGGGCACTGAGGGGAGCCCAGGGACCTGCGCCTAATTGTTTTGTTGGTGCTGTGCTGAGAGGAGGGTTCCAGTGGTTTTCCTAATGAACTGGTTTGTTGTTGAGTCTCTGACTGCAGTGCTGGTAATTACATCAGAAACGGGGGGCCGTGTACCCTGCCCACACTTCTGTGAGCATAGCTCACAAGCTGCAGCCGGCAGCCTGACACTCTGGGTGTTTAACGCTTTGTGGGCTGAAGCCCTTGATGTACAGACCTCCCCCCACCCCGGTGGGAATCTCCTGGTACTGCTATAGCCGAAAGAACACAAGGGGGCGCTTCAGCCAATCGGACATTTTCTTGACTTTCAGGAAGCTCCAGGGAAGGCTTCATCTATGTGTGCTCTGGGGACAGGATGGGAAGGTCATGTTTCTGGGTTCCTTGGTGACCTCTAGGTGACATTTGTCTTTCTCCATCTGTACACCTGACCTGCTCTGATACATTTCAGACGGGATTGATTTTAGACCTGCCCTCCGTGGATACCCAACAAAACCTTATTCCCAAAGGGCGTTGTACCCACTGGGTATGTTGCTGTTAGAGTATGCTCACGTGACAGGAGAACTGCCCTTAGGGTTTTCCAGGCTGTAGTCTTGACAGGAGTTCATCGCCAGGCCTTTCTCCCGGGGAGCCGCTGGGTGGGTTCAAACCACTGACTGAATTGACAGTAATTAATTACCACCAGAGCTTAGCAACACGTACAGAGGGGCTTCTAGCAGTCCGTGGCCAAATGGAATGAAAAGATAAAGAATCTTTCCAGGAACTTTTCAGAGTCCCCTTGTATCTTCTTGTTGTTATGTGCCATCAAGTCGATTCTGCCTCACTGTGACCCTGTATAGAGTTTCTGAGGCTGTAAATGTTTGTGGGAGTAGAAAACCTCATCTTACTCCCACTGACCT
Organism: Chrysochloris asiatica; assembly: GCF_000296735.1. Classification (NCBI taxonomy): domain Eukaryota; kingdom Metazoa; phylum Chordata; class Mammalia; order Afrosoricida; family Chrysochloridae; genus Chrysochloris; species Chrysochloris asiatica. The sequence continues at coordinate 4,211,353 of NW_006408643.1, read as the reverse complement.
CTGACCTTGTGGTCCACACTCCAGTGCTTGTCCTACAGAGCCCCCTCGCAGTGTTTTGTTCCTGGATGGTTAAGTCTTTGTCTCAGGGACAGGATGGCAGAGTAGCGTGGGAGCTGACTTGGGATGAAGTGGGGGGGCGTTGGATCTGAGGTAGGCTGAGGGGACTAAGGGTGAGCTGCTGGGTGAGCAGCAATGTGGGGATTTGCCTGTCCGAGTCCTGTCTGGGAGAGTGACAGGGGATAGCAGCCACTGCTGTACCAGGAGTGGGCCTGTGTTTACAGGGAGGCCCTTACAAGGTTTCACAAGATGTGGCATTCTGAGTGGCAAAAACATTGAAGCACTTGACTATTAGCTAAAAGGTCGGCAGTTTGAACCCACCCAGAGGTGTCTCAGAAGAAAGACCTGGCAATCTATTGCCATAAAGTTCCTGTCTTGAAGACCCCGTGGAGCAGGTCTGCGGCTGTGCACACAGGGGTCCTCACGGTGACGGCAGCTTGCAACAACGGTGAGAGTGCGGGGAGAGGGTGGTGCTGACGTTCTAGTTTGGATCCAGTGCCGAGGCGGGGTTGATGCTGTTCATGGAGCAGAGCTTCGAGGGGCTTGTAAAGGCTGTAAAATGCAGTGAAGAGGGGCTTTCCTCTGTGGGCCGCCCGTAGCCATTTAGATGTGAATTCATTCCAGTGAAACCTCCTGCTCTCATCCACGTCGTGGCTGGTGGTGAGCACCAAGCAGAGCATATGGGGAGCACTCGCTTCCTCATGAGTAGGGCTGGGAGGTCAGCTGAGTGGAGGAGTTAGGGTGTGGACAAGGGGTCAGCATGGCAAGGTGCTGACGAGGAAGGGTATTTGGTTTGGGCATGTTGACCTGAGGGAGACAGCAAGTTATGGTCATGTGGCCCCCAAGAGCTGGAGAGCAGGCACACCTGGCTGTGTGCTTACACTGAGGAGAGGTACCCCATCTCCACCCAGGCCGAGGCCCCTCACAACAGAGCAGCACTCTGCATGTCACTGTTATTGCTGTGTTGTTAGATGCCGTCGAGTGAGTTCCATCTCACAGTGCCCCCCCACGTACCACAGGACAGGACGCAGCCTTGTCCTGCACCGTCCTCACAAACGTCATGCGCCAGTCCATCTTGTTGCGGGCCTTCTTCTTCACTGACTCTTCACTTTACCAAGCATGGTGTTCTTCTCTAAAGACTGGTCCCTTCTGATAGCATGTCCAAAGTAGGAGAGATGAAGTATCGCCACCTTTGCTTCTGAGGAGCATTTTTGCTATACAAGGGGCCTTCAGAAAGTTTGTGGGAAAATCCCATTTTTCCATGGACTTTGTGAAACTACCTTGTACTTTCACAATACATGTGTTCGTTCTTCTAGCCAGCCCAAAGTATACTAAGTATCCTCTTTGGCTCTTGAACACTGTGTATAAGAGGTCTTTAGGGAGTGCAGTGGCTCCATACAATAAGCACTGGACTGCCAGCCACTCTGCAGTAGGAAGATGAGGCTTTCTGCTTCCAGGAAGATGTATACAGCCTCGGAAACCCTATATTGCAGGGGTGGGGGAACATCCAGTCTGCGGGATCAAAATAATTTGGTCTGGCCCTGCCAAGGCAACTGCAGTTTCAGCGTCAACTCTGACGCATAACGACCCCATATAGGGTTGCCGAGGAACAACTAGTGGATTTGAACTGCCAACCTTGTGTTTCAGTCCTGCACTGATCCTACAGTGCCACACCAGAAGTCTAGCCATCACATTAGGGGTGAGATACTTAAATGTTTGACCAAATATAGCAGGCTAATTTTTTTTATTTTCTTAAATGTTTTATTGTGAATTATATGACAGTTTACATGGGAGAACATTAATTTTACATTCATTCTATTGTATATTGTCTCATTGCCATGGTTACAATCCCCTCCATGCAATCCTTCCCTCGTACCCCCAAGGTCTTCAGCACACAGTCGCTCTCCCTCTCTGGGTCCAGAGTCTCCAGCTGCTCCATTGCTCCACATCATCATCTCTGGCTCCATTTCAGGCATCACAGCTTCTCTGGGTAGGGTCCCGCTCTCTGCTCTTCTCCCTTGATGGTCCTAGGGACCTCCGCTCCTAGACTGAAAAGTTAATCACTCCCCTCCTTGCTATAAAACGTCTACCTTTACATTTCTGACCCTCACAGTCAGTCCTGATAACAATTCACTATTGTATCACAAGAGACCCGTCTGCATTTCATTGCATCAGCCCCGCCTAGACAGATTGAATACTACTCACTGGAGATTCTACCTTCCTCCGGGCCCTCTGGATCTAGGTTCCCTCTTGAAAGCTTGTAAGCCAGTCACTTCTTGCCTTTGTAGACCCCCCACCCCCCATTTTGGGTAGCCAATGTCCAAGTTGCCCATCCCTGTCTACTCTGTGTGTGGAGGGGGTGGGAATGATTCTTGCTGTAAGGATTTGTTCCCTCTTTTGAGTTACTGCTTCCATAGGTGTAGGTCAAGTTCATCAAATTGTATGAGAATACTTTTTTTTTTTTCCCCTCCTCTTTTTACTTCTGGTTGAGCTCTGATCATCCAGTCACTGAAGCCAGGATAAGTGGGTAAGCAGGCTAATTTTTAAGTTGATAATTTTGTATGGCCTGCAAATGATGTTAGGAATTTTGGCAGAAAAACAGTTTCCCCACCCCTGCTGTACAAGGTTAAGAGGAGTCAGAACCAACTTGGTGGTAATTAACAACGGAGTTCTTTGGTGGCAGATTTGCCCGGTGCTTGCTCAGTGGTGCCTGTTGTGCTCCCCCGTTCCCTCCTGGTTCGTCCTGGATGTTCTGCCCTGGTTCCTGGAGCCGGCAGTGCTGCTGCTTCCCGAGAAAATGGGAGAGTCCCCATGGCTAGACACCATTTGGGTTGATAATTTCATGGAAACCTGTTTATAATCGCTTTCTCTTGAGGTTGGTGGCTCTGTCTCCTCTCTCCCACTTTGCTGTGAGACACGTCCTAACATCTGCTCAACCATGTTAACAGAGACGGTCTCTGATTGAAGTCCACCACAGTTCAAACGCGGGCTGTCCTCTCTGGACAGCTGGGGCAGCACTCTCACGGCGGTGGGTCCTCGGAAGAGTTAGTGGGGTGAGGTTGAGCTGGGCTGCCTGGCAGGAATGGGGGACCTTAGATGCTGATACAAACCTCCACAACCCCAGAGCAGCTGCACAGCCCAGGGAATCTGGGGGCCCCCAACAGAGGCAAAGTTGAGTGAGTGTAAGTGTGATGTATATGTGAGTGTGTGTCAGTGTGTACCTGTGCGGTGTATCTGTGTAGTGCGCATGTATATTCACCTCGGGACCCCAAATCCCTCCTCTTGTGACATCTTCTGCTTCTCTTTCTCTTTTATTAAAAAAAAAATAGTGGCTCACCTCAAGTCAGTATGACTTCATCCTAACTTTCATTATGTCTGCACAGCTCCCATTCCCAAATAAGCTGACCAGTGGGCTCAGGCCCTGCAAGGTGCCCCCACGGATGCCCGATGTGGTCAGTGTAAGCTCCACTAATGCTGGGAGGCTTGGCACTTGGGCCAGGGGCTCTGAGATGTTCAAGGAAGGTCTGCCATTCATACGTTGTTTATTTTACTCTTTATGGAGCATTACAAAATCATGCCTTGTCTGTGGTTTCCGTCGTTTTGTGTAGGATGATTATGGCTCATAAAGGATCATTCCGCACAGAGAGAATCCAGAGCCAGAGAGCAGGTACCTAGCAGGTAAGGAGTAGGGAGCTAGGAGCCAGTGGACTGGACGCTCCCGCCAGCCTCCGGCTCCGGACTTTGCCTGCCTTCCTTATTTAGCTCCTGATGGCACATGTTGTTACAGTAGGTCCCCCGCATGCTGCCTGGTCCCGGCCTCTCCCTCTCGAGGCAAATCTGAGTCTCTAAGGGAACCGCAGGGCAGATTATGAGCATTTGCGTATGTTTGACAGAAACATTGGCGGACAAGCGCTTGGATCTGAGGGGACAAGCTCCAGCACCTCCGTTAGCAGCTGTTCGCACACCAGGGAGCAGGGGAGTGTTGAAGGAGTAGAGGGGATAAGGGAGTGAAGAGGAAGTTGAAGGGTGGAAAACCCATTCTTTCTGAAGCACTCTCCTGTGACCTCCATTTGTGGGGGTGGGATACATCCTCCAAGGAACATCCTGAGAAAGGGGGCTGCAGACAGTACACTCTCTGAGCCTTTTCATGTCTGAAAATTAAAAAAAGGACAGACTTTAAAACAAGCCAACAGACACAAAACTCCTAGGCAGCCTAGATGCAGGTGAGGCTCCTTCCAGAGAGCGGAGGGCCCTGTAGTGGGCAGTTTCACTGGGTCAGGAGATCGCTGGCTCAGGAGATGGTTTCCCTCACAACTTGCAAGGTCTTCTTCCTCTGGGTCTTTGTCAGTCATTGCTGATGAGAAGCCAGACCCGCTTCTGGTTCTTGATTCTTGTCTTCTCCCTCTGGAAGCTTGTTGGATCCTCTCTCGGTCCTTGGTGTTCTGATGTCTCCTGATGACCTGCTTGGTGTGGCTGTTTGTAGCCACTGGCCACCCCTTGGGCCCTGTGCTGTTGGTGCTGGCCCCCTGAGGATAGCTGTGGTAGTATAGTGGTTGTGAATCGGGCTGCGAACTTCAAGGTCAGCAGTTTGAAACTACCAGCTGTCCTGCTGGAGAAAGATGAGGCTTTGTACTCCCGTAAAGATTTATAGCCTCAGAAACCCTGTACAAGGTCGCTATGAGTTGGAACCAACTCCACGGCACATAACCACCGCCACCAACACTGGGACCCACTCGCCAGCTGGCCTTCCCATTTCCACCATTGTACTATTCTTGTCCCTTGGGAGTGCGTCTTTATGAGAGCATCCTTTATTATAGCTTTCGTGAAATTCCAGGGGAGTCCTGAACTAGAGGGTTGGCAGTTCAAATCCACCCGGAGGATCTTCTTTTGAAAAGTCAGTCACTGAAAACCCTGTAGAGCCCAGGCCCCCATGTCCGCTTGTAGTGGCTGTGAACCTGCCGTGTGTCGTCTTGAAGTGGCAGTGACAAGGCATCAGGTACCTCCTGACACCCGGCTTTTACGGGCCTGTCATGGGGTTAGATCAGCAGGACTCTTGCCAGCCAGGAGGTGCTGTATGATGTGAAGGAGGATGGAGCCAGGGGCTGGAGACTTGTCCCTGAGCCCCTGCCCTTCCTACCCACCTCCTGGCTGCCTTCTGCAGAGCTGGCAGACGACAGGCTCCCCTTCATAGCACCCTGCCCCAGCCATAGTCAGCGAGGACCCTGGTCAACTCATGAAGCTGCCTCAGCCTCCACCCTAGGCTGGCTCAAACCTTGGATGCACTCAGCTGTTCGTCAAAAGACTGGTGGTTCAAGGTCATTCAGAGATACCTCCGAAGAAAGGGCCTGGCAACCTACTTTGAACAGTCAGCCATTGAAAGCCCTGTGGAGCACAGCTCAACTCTGACACACATGGGGTCCCCAGGAGGCTGAGCTGACTTCAGAACAGCAGGCCTCCCCCACTCCCTGGCTTCCTCTAGTACCTTTTCAAGGTGGTCCAATGGAAGGTCAAATCCCCAGGAGCAGAGGGGCGCACAGAGTCTATGCTTCTGTGTATGGCTCCCCCTTATAGTGAGCTCTCCACTGGCCCCTGGCCTTTCCAAGTGTATCATTCTGTCTCCCCAATTATACCAGGAACCGCCCCAGGGCCAGCCCGGCCTCCCAGATGCAGCTGCATTAGTTCAGCTGATGAATTCCATCCTTGGAAGCCTGCTTCCCACCTGGTCAACTTTGGAACTAAAAGTGTAAAACCATTTCACTTAGGATTTGATGGCCGTAATTGCAGAATCTAAGCTAAGATCAGTATTTTATTGAAGTGTCCCAAACCTTGGGAAACTGAAGGTCTTAGGAGTGGACCTTCTACCTGGGTCGGAGAAGTGGAGAGTGTACAAGGGTTGTTTCCCCAAAGCTCTCTTGTATAATGGGATCTTTCAGGGAGCATCATTCTTGTCATTTCTGTCTCATTTTATATTGTCTTGTTACTGTTAGCTGCTGTCAAGTGGAACCCTGAGCCCCTGACTCACAGTGACCCCATACACAAAGGAACAAAATGCTGCCATGCCCACCATCTGCATGATCCATAGGGTTTTTAGAAATCAATTTCCAGGCCTTTCTTCCTCATCCATCTTAGTCTGAAACATCCACTGAAACCTGTTCAGCATCCTAGCAACACACAGGCCTCCATGGACAGGCAAGGCTGATAGCTACTTATAAGGTACAGTGGCCAGGAATTGAACCCAGGTGTCCCGAGTGAAAGGAAAGAATTCTATCCCTGCTGACCCTACGTCATCATTCACTGTTATTGTTAAGTGCTGTTGAGTCAGTTCTGACCCATAGCAACCCTGTATAGGGTTTCCGAGGAACAGCTGGTGAGCTTGAACCGCCGACCTTGTAGTTCAAACGACTTTGCAGTCTGGTGCATTAACCCACAGTGCCACACCAGGACTCCAGGACTAATCATTCATTAGTGCTTACAAAATAGCATTGCCTTTAGATGTAGCATACGGGAACTGAATTAAGTAAGAAAGTGAATACCCCCACCCACGACTCACCCACTGCTGCAAAAAGATACAAGAAAACCTACCTCCCAGGCTGCACGATTTCCAGATTCTGACACAGGCTTTGGTATAGTACTTCTTCGTAAATGAAGCCTGAATCCTCAGATGCCATTTCAGGACCTCAATTCTGTGTTCTTCCATTTGTGAGTTTTGGAGTTCATTAAGAAAAAAATGAAGAAACTAGGGCGTGAAATCCAGCAGGGACCTGGGGGCCTGGAGCCAGCTGGCCTCCTGGGGGTAGCAGGATGTGTCATGGCTGTACCCCAGCCCCCATCCAGTGTGGGGCCCGCCCTGAGCCCTGCCCAGGGCTATGGGATGAAGGTGAGGCATGTCTGGGTCCTGTTAGGCTTAGGGACTGTGTGCCCACAGTAAGCGGCCAGAGGTGTGGCAGGCACGTACCCAGAAGAGACAGAGCTGAGGGGGTCAGCAGTTCAGGAACCAGGTGGGTTCTTGTGCCCACTGGTTAGTTGCCATGTAAAAATGTTCTTCCCCCTGTCAGTGTGTCCTGCCACTGTGACTTATATGTGGCTGTGATGCTGAAAGTATGCCACCGGGAGTTTAGCTATCAGCAGATTCACCCTTAGTAAACAGGTTTCAGCAGAACCTCCAGACTAGGAAGAAAGGCCTGGCGACCTGCTTCAGAAAAGCAGCCATTGGAAGCCCTGTGGATTCCAGCTCTCTGGGCTTGGACACACCATCAGGAGGGCCGGGTTGTTAGGTGTTAGTGAAGTAGAGAATGTAATGGACAGGGGGTCACAATGGTGAGGATGATGCAGGACTCGGTCACCTTTTGTTCCCTTGTCCAGAAGGCCACCGGGATCCCAGATTACTGGAGAGCAGGTAACACAGCACATCGTGGTCTGACTTAAACTGGAGGCGGCACTCCTCTTGTAAAGGACTCTGTGCCTGAAAGGTCTCCATAGCGACTGTTTGTAATTTAGCTCTGCCATCCCAGTGGAAAGCATCATAAACAATACATAAGCAAGTGGTAGTGGCTGTATGCCAATAAAACTTTATTTACAAATACAAGCTTGTTTTGGCCCTTGAGCCATATGTACCAACCCCAGGCTTACATGGGATACCTGCTCAATAGTGAGCTCTGAAGAATAAACAGCTCAAAGACGGCTTAATCTCATGAGCAAAAGACCCCCCAGTTGGTGTTCTGATGAATTTCCTTGTCTTGTTTTAAAGATTTCTGCTCATAATTGGGACCTGACCGATTCACAACTGTGCATTTTGTGTTTCTTCAGATGACAGATATCTTGCAAGGATGTTACTGCCGTTTAAACTGTCTGAAACCAAATCTTAGCAGCAGTATACCATGCTACCCCACCCCACAGAGAACCCTCACTGATCTAATCAGCCAGTAATGTGGTTAAGGCTTTTACGCATGCATTTTTCTCTCAGTATTGGAGCTGGATTTCTTACTCTCTGCGTCAGCTAGACCGTTGGCTGGGAGGTCGAGACACATTTTTGCGTGAAACCAGTGAAGCTGTGTTGTGCGGCGCATGTGTCTGAGGCTTGTCACAGCCGCTCAGCTTGTCTCCAGCATTGGCATTTGCTCCTTGGAGAACCGGCCTTGCTGAGGCCTGGGATTGGTACTCTGCATGTGTCCCTTTTCCTCCTGGGGGTGCAGAGCTGGCCTGTCCTTCTCTGTTCTGGGTGTGCAGCAGCAGTGGCTCTGGTGGGCCGTGTGTCAGGCGCATCTCCAGGTCCACTTGGGGGGTTCAGCCTGCTCCCTAGGGTGTGAGAGGGACTCAGCCACCACGACCTGAGTCAGGGCAACCCTCTGCTGGCAGAAGGTGAATGAAGACAACAGGGCTTGTGCTGAGAGAGCATAGACAGACTGAACCCACAGGCAGGAAGGGTGCCCCGGGGAGCCACAAAACATCCTGTGAGGCCATGCTCTCTGCCCCCTCACCCTTGCCAACCCTCTCACCTTGTCTCCTTCTGTCCTGAGATGCCCTACCCGGCACTGAAGCAATTATTGTCCCCTTGCTTCTGGCTGCAGTGATTTGAGCAGCCGCCTTCTGAGCAGCCTGTCCTCATTACCCAGCCACTCGGAGCTGTCGAAGCATTTGACACCAAGGCAGCCTCAGCACACAGGGCCCTGGGGCGTGCTCAGCCTGCAGGGGGCCACTCAGACAGCCTTCGCCCCGATTTGGGCCTGATTTCCCCATCAGAATCTAATGAAACAGCCAAGCTCCCCTTGGAGGGCTAGTTCTGACTCTGTCTAGAAGTCGTGGAGCAGAAATTGAACTCCATCAAGAACTGTTAACTTGGGTAACTCCAGTCAGTCCCAGATGGTGGGGGGCGGCGCCTGATGCGTTTCAGTGGACACTGATTCCTCACTGGTGTTGGGAGGCAGCCTCCCTGGGACAGTAAGTGGCACCTGAGGAACTGGAGAGTCTGCACGTGGTGTCCGCACATGTCCCAGTATGATGTCAGGAGTGTGGCCCGCATCTTCCAGGCTGTCACATCCCAAAACCAAACTACCATTGCTATGAAGTCAAGTATGACTCCTGGAGGCCCTGTGTGACAGAGGAGAAATGCTTCCTCGGGCTGTCTCAGCTGTAGGCTTTATGGGAGCCGATCACCAGGCCTTTCTTCTGCAGAGCACTGCTGGATGGAGTCAAACACCAGCTAAGGGCCTCCTCAGGTCCTCTCTTCCCCCAGTGAAAACCCCCATTGCAAGCTAGAGCTGTAGCACACGTGGTTAGGAAGGTCCCCTCCAGGGCAGACTCTGTTGAGAAGCCAGCTCAGGTGCCCCCATAATTACTTGAGGAAAGGCAATTGCAGCCTGTCTATACAGACCCCTTTAGCCCCTGAGGGTGGCCGGGCCAGGATCCATTGCTTGGGCACCATCTGTGCCTCCGTCACTCTGCAGCCAAATTACATCGCCAGCCCCACTCTCCAGCGCCATTTTTCATTAAAGGAATTGAGTTTGCTGGGAATCGCTTGACCATAAATAATCCCTCCCGCACAGCCTGGCTGGGTGATTACTGTTCCTGGGCTTGGGCTCTGCCAGCAGGCAGAAGGTGCCTCTCACCCCCACCCGGATGTTCTTCTTGGTCTTCCTACCCACTCCCAGCATCCCCAAATTTGGGGTCCTAAATATATCAGTGTGTCCAGAGCACATTGAGGGACGTTTGGAAGGCTCATTCACACTCAAAGTTAAGTCATTACCTTTACGCTTCCTTCATCCCGGCTGAGAAAGGCAGCAGCCACCGGAGAGCTTGTGGAAAGAGAAGTTTGCAGCATGCAGTTGGTGGTGGTTCTGCCTCAGCCTGGTTGTGTGGGGGAGGCGGGAGAGGGTGGAGCTGTGTCCTACCCCATGCAGGACACCCCCCCCCCCCACACACACACACGTGTCTCTGGGTGTGTCCTGAGTCCTAGGTCAAGTCCAGTCTGGGTGCCCTTATCATTGTCAACCTCCCCCAGCTCCCTCGCAGCAAGGCTCCTGTGCTGGTGGGCTTGTTTGGTTTTCTGTCAGCTGTGCTGCCTGACACCTCTTCTGTTGGCTTTTAGAAAGTAGTCCTCATGTTTCCATCTGCTGGGCACGTGCGCGTCAGAATTGGAGAGAGATTTCTATTGTACAGACATTGGCTGTAGGCTTCTTCTGAGAGCTGCCTCCCATCTTGATTCTAACCCGCAGCGCGGTGTACAGGGCTCATTTCAGTCAACGCTCACCAGGTGACTGAAAAAGTAGTTACGGACACATGCAGAGTAGAATTACTGAGCTGCACAGGATTTTTAACGAAAGACTGATTTTTTTGGAAGTATTTTGCCAGGCCTTTCTTCTGCGATGTTGCTGGGTGGGCTTGACCCTCCAACTTGTCATTTGCGGCCAAGCGCTTTACCTATTTGCATCACCTAGGGTTCCTAACTATGGGGCAGGCTAAGGTTCCACAGTTGAGGTGTCACCTCATAGCCTCAAAGCTCTTGAGTGGTGCAAATGATTAAGCACTTGGCTACTGACTAAAAACTTGGAGGTTTGAGTCCACCCATAAGCACCTCGTAAGAAAGATCTGGCAGTCTGCTTCTGAATAATCAACCACTGCAAGTTCTGTGGCGCACAGTTCTACTCTGACTCATAGAGGGCCTCAAGGGGCTGGAGTGGACGGCAGCTGTCACTGGTGTAGCTGACTCCCTGGTCCTGGGGACGGAAACAGCCATACGTTGTGGAAGAGCAGCCTTAGCCTCACGCCTGCCTCCCTCCACAGTGCACGTGCCGGAAGGACATGGTGAAGATCTCGATGGACGTCTTCGTGCGCATCCTGCAGCCGGAACGCTATGAGCAGTGGAAGCAGGGCAAGGACCTAACGGTGCTTGACCACACGCGGCCCACCGCGCTCAGTAGCCCGGCGCTCAGCTCCTGGAGCGCGTCCTGCGCCTCCCTTAAGGCCAAGCTCTTGCGCAGGTGAGTGGCGTGCCCAACTGGCCCACCCCGGCCCTGGGTGCGGCTCAGTGTCCAGGCCAGACCACCTGCATGACCTTGATGCTGCGGCCGCCCCGCCCCCCTCCTGCCTCACACAAGTTCCCAAGGAGACTGCCCCATGGCCATACACATTGCTGAGGGGAGGACCTGTCACACACGGGGAGGTGGCGAGAGCCCTACATCTGCCATTTCAGGACCAGTCCAAGAGGCCACAAGGTGGCCAAGGCCCCTGGTTTGTGTGGGGCCGGGTCATGTCTTCCCTTTGCGTAGTGGCCCCTGATTCAAGGTCATGACTGTGACTGCCGAGACCTCACTGCAGGGACATCTTTGGTCCGCCTTTCCCCCCTACTCTTGGAATTCCACCCTCAAACCCAAGGCCTCCACTTTACCCACAGGGACCTGTACCCCAGTTGACACGCCGATAGCCAGTGCGCATGACCTTGTGGGGGTGGGGGGGCGGACGACACGGCCCTTCTCTGTACTTGAGTCCGGTTTTTCCCACTTTCTCCTTCTCTGGGAAGTGTTTGTAGGGTCTGGCCTGCTCACCGATGTGGTTAAGAGCCCAGGGGCACTTAATCCTGTGGAGCCCTGAGAGTGACCGGAGGGAGGGGGGCCTGGGAGAGGGTGGGAGAGGGGGCACTGAGCAGACTTGCTGTCCCCAGTGGCTCTGTGACCATTGAGCCTTGTTGTTGTAACATGAAAACTGCCAATAGACAGGGCTGCTGCCAACCACACTTTATTTATGGACTCTGAAATGTGAATTTCATGTAAATTTCACAAGGCAAACTAGTCTTCTTTTATATTTTCCCTCAACTTTGTAAGATTATAAAACCCTTGCCTAGCTCACCTCCATAAAAAAACGAGCACTGGGGGTTTCCGCCTGTGTCTCCAGCGTCGACCGTGACACATGTCCCCAGTCCAGCCTGCAGTTACTTTTGAGTCCTCTTGTCCCAGCTGGCAAGGGGCCCAGCACCCTGTGGGCAAGGGGTAGGCTGTGGTCTGGTCACACGATTTCCATGGCAGAGCCACTCAGCTGAACTTTGCACAGACAGGCAGGAGACGGGTGTGTGAAAAGCATGCCCATTCTGGAACCTTCTCCCCCATGGGTAGCCCTCATCCTGGGCACCGTCGGCCTCTCCCCTCCCCTGTTCTCCCTCCGCTCAGGCATGCTTGCCAGTCTGTTCCTGAGAGGCAGGTGAAGGTGAGTCTTCCTTTTCTGGTTTCTTTTGTTATCTGTCCTTTTGATTTCCTGCTCTCCTGTGTGTTCCTCATGAAAAGCAACTTTGGTGAGTCCCATTTTGTGGCGGCTCCTGCAGTGACCCGGTGAGGAGCCGGAGAGCAAGCCTACCCACAGACTCGGGTTCTCGGGGCTCCTGCGTCATTTGCATAATGGTTAATTGATTGTGGCTCTGGCTAATTGGTCAACAGAATGGATTGCCAATAAACAGGTGCCTCATTCCAGGAAGGGAATGGGATTAGAGCTGTCTAAAGAGCTGCCAAGGAGCTCTGGTGGTACAACAGGGAAGCACTCAGCTGCTTACTCAAAGGGCTGCGGTTTGAACCCACCCCACAGCTCTAGGGAGAAGACGTGGCAGTCTGCTCCTGGAAGGACGAGGCCGCTCTCTGTGGGCTGGGTGGCGCCTCTGGGGGTGGAGGGGGGCGCTGTGAACTGGAATCGACTCAGCAGTACCTGAGGACAGCACCACAGAGCTGCTAGCAAGAGAAGTGGACCTGGCCAGGTGGCCCCTCAGGAGGAAGCTTCTCTGGGCAGAGGAAGTAACCTTCCCAGAAATACATCCGTGTGTCCCTGTGTCCCTGCCCACCCTAGTCAGGCCACTCTCGTGCCTCCTGATGGCCCAAACCCTGTCCGTGCTGCGCCGCCCCCTCCCCGCTTACAGGCCAGCCCAGCCTGTCACATTGTTCCTTCCTCCCATGCTGTCCTGGGGAGCCATGTATTCTGACAGTGGGACTGAATCACAAATGACCTCGTGTTTCCTGTTCCCAGGGATATCATTTTCTTTCAAGATGTAAAAGAGGGCTGGTCCCCACCTTGTTTTAGTGTTGTGGCTGGGGCCCTTTTCTCAGGGAGGCTGGTGGTGAGCTGCATTTCCAGCCCAAGCCTCCCCTGCGCCTGGTACCCGCTTCTCAGCTCTGCCGGTGCCCCCCCCAATTATGGGATTCGTCCTCCCCTCCCCCGCCAGGCTTCCCTGAGCAGCAAGCACGGGTTTTGTGTGAGGAGGCACCCTTTGAAGCTCCTTGGCTTGGAAAGGATGGGAGGGTGGACCAAGCCTTCTGGCTGTGTCCCCGAGGGCACTGCTGACTCAGGGCTGGATCTTTCTCTGGGGTGGGGCTGCCCTGGACACTGGGGGTGTTGAGCAGCATCCCTGGCCTCCCACTGCTCAATGTCAGTAACCTCCCATACCCCGCACCCCAGTTGTGACAATGCCTTCAGACATGCCCTAGATGAGGAAATGGAGTTGGGGCAGGCTTTAAGTCCAACCACCCCTCTTGACCCCTATGTCCACACTGCAGGCCCATGGGTGCTCATTTGGGATGCTGCTCTTTCTCCTTTCTCTCAGCCACCCCTGTCCTGCCCCTCTCTGGAGGCTTCTGCAGGCTACACCCCAGCACTCTAACCTCTTCCGGGGAGCCCTCATGTTCCTCCCCTCCGGGTCCCGGGACTCCATGGTGGAAGGAGGTGGCTATGGCGCTGGTGCCCAGCCCAGCAGGCTTCACGCAGCCCCTCCTCTCAGACCTCCAGCAGCCGCGCTCGCCGCCGCCGTATGCAGCCTGTCTCTGCACTGCTTGTTTCCGGGATTCTTCCACCACATGTCCCGGGACATCTGTGCTTCCTGAGTGTTGCAAGTCTACAGGGAAGAGAGGCTCTTCAGGATGACAACCTTGGGGCTCCAAGGTCGGCTATGGAGGCAGGACTCCCAGTCAGTCTGTCCTGGGAGAGCTGCCAGCCTCCTTTTGTGGGTGCTGTGGAGCACTGTGCCCCTCTGGGACAGGACCAGGAGACGCCGGAAGAGGCTGTGTCCCTGTTACCCTCCCTGTCACCTGAGATCTCAGGGATGTCTGCCTCCACCTCTACAACAGAGTGTAATCTGTACTAAGTCCCAATGTTTGGAGCCTAGAAATGCCATCATGTGACTCCCAGTTAAACCTGGCAGATAAAAGTGCACGTTCCTTGCCGCTCACTCCTGAAATACTCTGAAGATGGCCAAGAAGAAAGTGTAGCTGAGCACAGGCTTCATGGGGGGGATGGGCCCGGGGGCCTGTGAGGGGAGGGAAGCAGAGGAGGAAAGTGCTCACACATGACGTGCGTGAAGGGCCAGGCCCAGAGACACTAGCACTCTTAGCATAGGGACACCATGCCGTGGGCTGGACACAGGAGGCAAGGACTCAATGCCACGTGTGAGGAGCTGCTCACACCCTCATCTTGGTCAGAGAGGGGGGTCTTCCCAGGGTCACAGCACTCTGGAGTCTGATACTGGGAGTCCCTGGGTCTTCTGTACCCACTGCTGCACGGCTCCTCTCTGCAGACCTGGGGACCCTAGACGTTACAGAACACACTCCAGCGTGAGAGCCAGAGAGCAGAGCAGAGAAGAGAAGAGGAGTGTGAGGGCAGAGCTGATGCATTTAGCAGAAGGCGCCTCCGGCAGAGTGGGGGAAAGCGCTGTCCCAGCAAAGAAGAGATACTGAGGCAAGAGGCAGCTCCTGAAGGTTGAAAACGAGAGCACAAAAACGTCCTCGAAGAGTGGGAGTCAGCCCACCCAAGTCTAGAATGCAGAGCAGCATGGTGATCATGTTGGAAGGTAGACAAGACCAGAAAGGCAGAGGCTCAGTCCAGAGTCCAAACACAGAAAGAAGAAAAGTTAACCCGAACCAAAAGGCTTACATTTCCAGATTTAACGTCACCTTACAGCTCACTGCTATCAAGTGGATTGTGGCTGGTAGTGACCCCAAAGGACAGCAGCACAAGGCTGTCACTCTTTACAGAACCAGACTGCCACACCTTTCTCCTGCACCACCAGCCTTTGGACTCACAGCCAAGCAAGCTCCTCCTAAAAAGTCACCTCCTAAAAATTACCCACACGATGGCTCAGCTTTGTGAATCTCACAGCTCTGGGGCTAAACCACAGGTCACCATAAAGCATGAGGGACCCCAACGACGTTGAATTTTTATAAACTGTGGTGCTTCCCAGACAAAGACAAACGAGCACAGCTTTGGAATTCTGACCAGAAATACGTTCCAACCTGGAAGTAGGTACCTGGCAGCCAGACCTCCATCTCCACGGGCACGGGACAAGCCGTCTCGGATTTACCCTCCTTTCTCAGGAAGCTTCTCAAGGATGTGCTCCACTAAACACGGGTGTAATCCAGGAAAGACATGGGCTCAAGGAAGTGTGATCCAACCTAGCTGGAGCAACCTCACTGAGCAGCACGTGACACCACTGGAGGACACCACACCGCGCACCGCGAGGAGTCTCTAAGAGAGTTTGGAAACACCAAGAAAGCTCAGCATGTGAAAGAAGGAGAGACAGCCATTAACTTCAGAAAGAGCCAGCCCACAGTCCAGGCAGAGTAGCTCCGTGGTTCACGGCTCAGCAGTATTTGTGGCATCATAAAGGTGTAAAGATTGATTATTACTGCAACTAAAGGTGCTGGCAGATGTGAGGAGAGAGGCCAGTGGGGGTCCTGAGCCAAGTGGAGGAAACCCAGACCACAGAAGGAAGCCAGGCAACATGAAGAGGAACATGGAAGAAAATTCCAGAAGAAACCGTGTTGGGAAGTGGGCATCTAGGGAGTGAGTCGGGGACAGCTGCGATGAGCCAAACTGCAACTAGGGTGCCCCTACCTCCCCGAAGTCTGTTGACAAATTGGTGGTGACTCTTCCAGCCTTCTTGCCCCCAGTTTATGTTTGTACGAAATGGATGTTTCTTTGTGCACAGATGTGCGGTTTGGTTTTCCCACTCTGCTATAGGGCCATCGTTGTGTGTACCTACTTGTAGTCCCAGGAATCCTTCTGGTATAATGGTGGGTACTGGGCTGTTAACCAGAATGTTGACAGTTTGAATCCGCCCAGTGGCTCCCTGGGAGGAAGACCTGGCGATTTGCTTTTGTAAAGATTGCAGCCTAGAAAACCCTATGGGGCAGTTGTACTCTGTCACGTGGGGTTGCTGTGAGTCAGAACTGCCTGGACCAACCCCATGTATAGTTACCCTTGTGCCCTGTCTGCATGAGGCTCCCGCTGGGGACTCAGGTCCTGGGGGGTACCCCAGCTCTCAGCCCAGTGTCGTGTGGGGGCTGAGGGAAGCTGAGGGGCTCTGGAACACCCTATTTGCAGTGGAGATAGGGTCAGACATGGCTCTCAGGGGACAGGAATGTCAGGTAGAACCAGAACCTTTTGGACAAGTGGAGGGGCCTGAGGAGTCCAGGTCTCCTGCAGGAAACCCAGGCAAGGTGAGTGGGCAGGAGGAGGGGGTGCCTCAGTGGGAGCCCTCCAACAGAGGCAGCACTCTGAGACCTGGGACGCCCTCCTGGGGACCCTTGGAGGCCTGGGTCAGGGCACAGTGGACATTACTTGTCTCCCATGGGCATGCACCTCTACATTGCCACACTCAACTTGGTGGAACTGCCTTTGTTGCCCAGGGCTGTTGGTGTTCCTCTGGGATAAGAACTCACCCTGGGAGGGGTGTTGACCCGGGGCCCTGCATCCCAGCCCCTGTGACCCACCCACCCCCATAGCCCCCCTAAGGACCCTGCTGTACCTTGCCTGTGTGCCCTTGTTCCGCATGCCCACCCGCCCACCATGCTCCCACCGCTTCTGCTGCTCGCTGGTCATCTCTCGTGGCTCATCCGCAATGTCACGTGCAGGCGGCCCTGGGGCGCATGACAAACCCAGGGATGCCACTAGCGAGCTAGGCAGTGACTAGTGTGAGGGGATGTTCTGAGGAGGTGGCGTCCAGCACCCAGCATGGAGAGCTGGGGGGCCGGTGGCCGTGAGGGCTGGGTGCCCTAGAGCAATGAAGAGAAGGCAGTTGTGGAGGCAAGCAGGGCCAGGCCCAGGGGCTCTCTGCAGGACAGGGCTACTGCTGCCACTCGTGCCAGCCTGGCTGGGCAGGAAATGGGCCCCACTATGGGACAGGCCGCACCCCCTCTCTGACACCTCAGTGTTGGAGATGCAGCTGCTGCAGGCACCCCCACAGGATCAAAGTGTCTGAGCCCCAGCCGCCACTGTCACCCAGGAGGTTTCCGGGCAGGCTGGCCTTTGAGCCAGAGCTGGGCCCTGTGGCTGGTGGGACATTCCAGTGATGTGGACTGGCGAGTCAGCGCCTTCCCTCAGCAGTGTCTGTGACTAGGTCCGGCAGGAGCTCTTTGGGTCTGTCCCCAAGTTGGGTGTGGGTGTGGGTGTGGGCAGGGGATGCAGAGAGCACGTGATGATGCTGCTGTACCCGAGAAGGGAGAAGGTGAATGGGTGGGCTCTATGAGACCGAGCACCTGGGCCTGGGAGGCCTGGGGCACTGGGCTGAGATCACGAGGGCAGTGGGTCCCCACACTTACAGTGTCTGCCTGGGGCCCTGGGGATGTCACTCAGCTTCTCCATCCCCTGCCTGGAGAAGGGTCCCCGCAGGCTCTGCAAAGCTCACCTGCCTTTGTTTCTCTTCTTGTCTCTTAGTCCCCACCGTCCTCTTTCTCATGAGGGAGTTGTAGCTAGGCCCAGTCTGCAGGCCAGCGGTCAGGGATGCCTTTGCTTCTGGCCCAGCAGGCCAGTCCTGGGAACGATGGGGTCCTGGGAACGATGGCGCTGGCCAGGGACGGAGCGGGAGTGGTCCCGAAGCACCAGGGCCCCAGGCCAGGACTGGAGGGGGACGGGGCCTCCCTCAGGGGAGCTGTCATGGGGAGTTGGGAAGAAGCCTAGAGAAAACCCCTGAAATTTACATTCTAGACAAATTAGTCTGAAAGAAAACAGACACTGGAAAAGGACTGAGGAGGAGAGGAAATCAAATCTAGAAAGGAAGAAAGAGCAGACCAAAAAGCCGGGCCTGTCGTAAGTGTCTTTCTGTTGTGTTTGTCGCCCAGGCATTCCACACCCTGCTGTCTCCTTCCTCCGGAGCTCAGACTCCTTGTGTGTCCCACCCCCACCCCCGCGTGCAGCTGCGTCTGGGCGGGCCTGTCCCCCCACCCCATCCGTGTGGTCGCCTCCCATCTCCAGCTGTCATCAACACCTGCCCAGCCCACCTGCCCATCATACCCGTGGGCCCTTCCTGCACTCCACGCCCCTTCAGGCCCCCCAGGGACTCCGGTGTGGCTGCCGCCTCAGGGACACAGGGCTCCGACCTGCTGGCCTCACACAGACCACGGATCTTCCTCTGTGCTTCTTCACTTCCTGTCTACCTCCCCAGGTCCCACCGGAAGCGGAGTCAGCCCAAGAAGCCCAAGTCAGAAGACCCTAAGGCCCTCGGAGAGGGCGTTGCAGCTGGGGCGACCCTCCTAGAGGACACCGGTCGGGGAGCTAAGGAGGAGGCCACGCAGGAGGTGGACCCTGAGGAGGAAGAGGGTGCGGAAGGTCAGTGTCAGCCACGTGGTCCCGGCCTGGTGCCCCAGAGCCCATGCCTAGTGGCAAAGCTGGCATCTGCCATGCCCATAGAATCCCTGGTGGTTTAAGAATCTGACGTGAGTGTTTTCTTGGCAAGGGGAGCATTTTTTATAAGAGCCTTTCCCTCAGAAATGCCCATCCACTAGGTGGTGCCCTGCCATTGGGGACCCACATGCAGGAATGAGGCTGCCATTGTGGGTGTTTCACCCACTGCGTGTCCCCCTTTCCCTGAGAGGAGGACAGGCCCTGACCCTGTTGGGCATAGGAGGGACTCCATGAGTGCTGACCAGCTCAGGTGGGTGAAATGGTGCAGGGGATTGGGGACCGTGGCAGTGTGTGGTTGCGGCTCCCCTGAGCTGCAGGGCCCCGCAGACAGGTGGGAGCTTACCGGGACCCATGCAGACATGGAATTCCTCAGTTTACCCTCTGCACCTCGTGAAACACTTTGCATGGTATCAGTCTGAGAACGTTTTCAAGGGCCCCCACTCTGCCGGTGTATGGCATTTCTTGTTCTTTATGACTGGGTTTCATTTCCCTAGTTGACAGTCTCAGCTTCTCCTGGGCTGTGCACACTAGTGGCTGATCTGTGGTGTAAAGGAGGGGACCTGTGTTCTCTGGGCCATTCCAAATGCCCAGTGATAGACAGGGACACAGGAGCCAGACCACCGTCCAGCCTCAGCTCACAGCACAGGGTTCTACTTGGGTCCTCAGACTTCCTTCTTAGTGGCAGTCTCTTGGAGTTTATGAGCTCAAAAGACTCTATTTTCTTAGACTTGTAGGTTCAGAAGGGTGTACTATTGCTGATGCTAAAGATTATGTGGTTTCCACAGTGACTTTGTCTGAGGTGACCAGGCTGGGTGCTGGGCACTGGGGCTGGACAGAAGAGGGGTCACTGCTGGCCCTGTGGCATCCACAGCATGCGGGAGAGGCAGATGCAGGCTCGGCCCACTTTGACACACACCCCCAGAGCTGCTATAGGGTGGGCTTGTGCTGAGTGGTCCCCGTTATTTAGCAGCTGATTCCCTCAGGAGGAGGTGATATGTGAGTGGTGAGAGGGTGGACGTTTCCATGTGGACCTGCGTCAGGAACATCCTCAGGTGATACCACAGCACACGGTTCACTCGGGGAGTCCTGGAAGGCGCTTCCTTCCAGATCGGGAGTGAGACAAGAGCTTCTTGGTCGCTGTTCAAAGCAAGACAGGAGGGTCTGCCCAGCTCTCAAAAGGCAGGATGTGGTTAGAGAGGAAGAATAGGATTGTCCTACTGACAGATGATGTGACTGTCTGTATAGAATGGTACAGGTGAATCTATAGACAAAATGGTGGACTGTCTCAAGAACCTAGCAGAGTGGCTGCATGTGAGCTTACTATCCAAAAGTCAAGTCCCATTTCTCATAGACCAGAAATGCCACAGTTGGAGAAACACTGAACTGCTAACTGCAAAGTTGGTGGTGTAACCCCACCAGTCACCCCTCGGAAACCCTATACAGGGTCACTATGAGTCGGAACCAACTAGACGATACTTAATAACAGCAGAGATTGCTGGGTGAAACAAACAGCTAACATAGTCAGCTGCTAACCAGAAGGGGGTGGTTCAAACACACCTGCTGCTTCGCGGGCGGAGGCTGTGGAAGTCGGCTTCTCTCAAGAGTGAGGGCCTCGGCTTCCTCAAGGGTCGCTGTTGAGAAGGAATTGGCGAGATGGCAGTGATGTTTTGCTTAGGAGTCCCCGGGTGGTACAGATGGCTGCTGCCCTCAGCTGCTGATCAGAAGCTTGGAAGTTCACGTCCACTCAGAGGCCCTGTGGAGGAGCAGCCTAGTTAGCTGTTTGTGACAACTCTGGGAGCACAGTGCTGCTCTGACACATGGCTTCACCAGGAGTCACAGTTGACTTATGGGAAGTGGGTTGGCCATGAACATAAAACTGGATTTTCAGAAAGAGAACACAGTAATGTTAAGTTGGGTCAGTTCCAACTCGTCGTGATCCTGTCTAGGGTTTCTGAGGCAGTAAGTCTTTGCAGGAGCAGAAAGCCTAATCTGGTGACTTTAAACTGCTGCCTTAGTGGTTTGCAGTCCAGTATTTATCCTCCGGAGCCACCATGCTCCCTCTACAGAAGAATAGCAACCAAAAAGAATGGATGTTGGAGTAAATCTACCAAACACGATAGTAGGACTTTTATGGAGAAACTTTAGAAGCTGTGACTGACAGCAGACAAAAGGAAGAACTAAGTGAAGGAGGAGCCGCGTGGACTAGTGGGAGCTGAAGTTTCCTCCAGCCGTCTGTAGATTCAGTGCAGTTCCATTCAGGATCGCAGCCGGGCTTCGGAGACCACTGTTGGGAACCCCATGAGCTGCTCTGAAATGCGCAGTGGTAGGGGACTGTGCTCCCAGCCACCAAGACTGCTCACTGTGTCCAACGGATGGGCACCACACGACCTCACACCACACCCAGACCTACACCCGTGGCTCGTACGAGGTCCTGTACTGCTGTAACAAAGAACCACAGAACTGGGGCCTTCAAATCACACGGCAGAAGCCTGGTGGGCCAGCGGCCAGGTGCTCAACTGCACAGTGACGGGGCGGTGGAGAAAGATGTGACGGTCTGCTGCTGTGACGTTCCAGGCCTGAATGTCATCCCAGCTTGACCAATTACTGTTTTGTCTGAGTAGGGACAAAAAGTGCAGTACTACTTGTTGAATAATAAAATTTGAACTCAAAGTATCCCCATTGTTAAAAAAGGTAACAGATTAGGAAGCCTCCAGGGTCCTTGTACCCTGGAAGGGAAATTGACAGTAGTGGGCTTGGGCTGTTTCTGTTTTTTCTGGTTTTGGGTATTATCTCACAGTTCTGGAGCTGAGAAGTCTGAAATGGGTGTCATGGATCCAAAACCAAGTGTCATCAGGGCTGGCTCCTTCTGGAGGCTCTGCGTCAGCTTGGGTTTCTGCACTTGCCGGAGGCTGCCACATTCCTGCGCTTGTGACCCCTCCCTCACCTTCCATGTACCCCTCCAGTCTCTCCTCCCATCCTCACACCTCCTCTGATTCGGCCCCTCTTGCCTCCCCTCTTTTAATTATTAGAAACCTCGTGATTCCACTGGGCCTCCCCAGATAACCCAGTTTACTTGCCCCATCCCAAGATCTTCCACACAGCTGCAAAGTCCCCTTTCCAACATAAAGCAACAGATGCGCTGATCTTAGAGACTAGGACATGGACAGTGGGGGTCATAACTCTACCCACCATGTGTCTGGAGGGTTGGTGTTTTCAAGACAGAACTTCCAAGACGATGAGGAAGGAAGATTTCTTTATGACTTTAGACTAAGGAGGATCCCAGTGGAGAAAGCACGATGTGTTTGCTGAATGTAAACTGAGGACCTACTGTTGATTGAGTTGATTTTGTTGGTACCATGGAGTCGATGTCAGCTCCTCGTAGGCTTTCCTGGGCTGTCACCTTTATGGGGACAGATGGCCAGGTTTTTCTTCCATGCAGCCACTGATTGAGTGCAGACTGCATCCTTTAGGGATGTTCCCAGGTCCTACATCATCTTCCCCGTCACCAGAGTTGAGGCCACTGTGCATTTGGAGGGCCTTCTGAACGAGGGGGCTCATCTCCTTGTGCTCTGTCAGACAGCATTCTGTTGTGAGTCTTAGCTTTTCATTGGTTGATTTCAGGAAGTCAATTTGCCAGGCCTTTCCTCCTAGTCTAAAACCACCACTGAAACCACCACAGGTGACCCTGCTCAGTGTGTTCAATCCCAGCATCCCAGCAACACATACTCTGCCACAGAACGACACTCGGACAGACGTGGGGGTGGGGCTGGCCATCTGCTTTTCCCCCAGCCAGTCCCCTCTGGGGCTGGGGCCTTGGAGACGCTCTCACTCCTAGTGCCTTTGAAGGCAGTACAATAGCGGGAACAATCAGCCCAGACGTCCACTCACGAGGACAGGGACAGGGGCCTGTGTGACGCAGGGTTGAGCAGTGAGCACCGCTGCTCTGCCCCCAGCAGGTGAGCCTTCAGCATGTCACAGGAAAGCATGACAACCTAGTAGAAAGGGTTGTCTCGGAGCAGCCACACCAAGACTCCCTGTGGACTCTTCGGTGTTGGGTGTTGCTGTTAGATGTGGTGCCGTCAAGCCGACGCTGTGTGACAGAGCTGACGTGCCCCCTAGGATTTCCTCCTCAGTCCTGTTAGATCACATGGCAACCACGAATGTCCACGGGACCAGATTAGCCAGGTCTGTGTCCTGTGAAGCTGCTCTTTGGGCCCCAGGATGTCCCTCAGCCATACTCTGTTGTGGTTGTGAGTTGCTGCTACACAGGCTCTGAATCAGGGCGGCCCATGGACCATGGTTGTGGGCTGTCCTCTCCTTGCCTCACCCCGGGGTTCCACTTCTCTCGCCATGAGTGTGTGGGTGTGTGATTATAACTGTGCATGTTCGTGTGACGGTGTACCTGTGCATGTGTGTTTTGTGTATGTATGTGTGCATTCCCGTGGGTTGTGTGCATGTATGTGTGTATGTCTTGCAGACATTGTATGCACATGTGTGCATTGTGTGTGTGCATGTGTGTATGCCCGTGTGCACATGTATATATGCCTTGTGCATGTGTGTGTGTTTTTCCAGAACGCTGGCGCTTTGAAAGAGGAAGTGTCCTTTGGGCAGAAGAGAAATCTCATGGAAGCATCACATAACTAAGTCTTGCTAGTCAGGGACATGGCAGAGCCAGCATCACGGGAAATGAGTCACTGATTTCAGAGTGGCTCCGAGCCTTCCGTTAATACCAGCACTATGTCCCTAAAAGCCATGAGTGCTGAGTGGGTGTCAGGGCTGTTAGCTCCCTGTGCATCAAAGGGTTGGGAGCACCCTGCAACTCAGCTTCGAGGGCCGAGGAGGCTCTCTGGTGGGGCTGCTCTCCACTGGCTGTTGTCCCTACCCCAGTGGTTGTACATCCCAGACTCCGCACTCCACCCTCAGGTAGGGTCCAAGCAGAAGGTGAAGAAGGCTGCCCCTGTCAGCCCTCCTCCTGGGTCTAAGTCTCCACTCCTGGTCCTATTTGCAATCAGCGCAGCGGCTCCCTCCTCTGACCCCAGCCTCCCAGGCAATGTCTGCTGCCCTTAGCGGTCAGCTGTTGGTTAGGATGGCCACCACTCCTTGTAACCAGGGTGGATGGGGGGCAGCGAGGCTAGAGCCAGGCTGGGATCAGGAGGGCTCACCATGGGTTCCAGGGAGGGGCTGTGTTGGGATGGGGCCTGAGCAGACTGAACACACACCGCTCAGTAAGAGGAGATGGAAAATTCAGGAAGGGCCCAGGCTGTCCTGTGCAGAACCCAGAGACAAAATAAGGCTGGGGCTGCTGTGCCCCCGGGAGGTAGGCGCCTGAGCTTCCTCTTGGGTACAGACCTGCTGTCCTCAGTTGTGTACAGGGTCCCCTGCTTTCCGGTCAGCTTCTCTCCACTGCCAGGCACCAGCTCCGAGGAACCGGGCGGGGTGTGCGGAGGTGGCCCCTTATTTATTTCCTCATTACTCTCCCGCCTGTCTTCCTTCTCTGCCCTCCTCCCCTCTGTACCACCCCCACTGGTGCCAGGTGTTGCCAGCGTGCATTCTAGACCCTCCAGCTCTAGATCTGAGGGGGGGCTGCACCCTAGGCCTCCACCATTGAGATTTACCATCTCCACATCAATAGCTGGTGGGGGCACTGCCCGACACCAGGCTGGGTGAGCTGCACACGGTGTTTGTTGCTACAGACTGCCTTGGTGCCCTGTTTATTCACGAAGGATGCCTGGTCACCTCCTTACTGGCCATTGCCAACATCTGAGGGAAAGAGCCCTTTATGCCCTGAGGCTGAACAACCTCACTCCCGAGGAGGCGTGGACAGTGGTGTTGGAGGCCAGAGAGAGGGCATGCGCCTAGCCACAGGACTGGGGGCGGCATTCAAGGCCCCTCAAGGGGGATGGCTCTGGAAAGATGTCCTCAGCACATTTCAGACACAGTGTGCCTTTGCTCCCTGCCAGCTCGACGATAGGTGACCAGGTCCTGTGTGAATCCTCACCGTGCGAGGGGCCTGCTGGGAGTGGGAAAGACCCCTCCCCCCAGGTCAGTGTGGCAGAGTTAGGACTCTGACCTCACCCTTAGGGACTCTTGTCTCTCCAAGGTCACCCACCTGCTTCTGTCTGGTCCCGGCATCTCTGGCTACAGAATGAGGGGTGACATATGGCCAGGATTTTTATAGTAAGAGTAAAAGGCAGATGCCAAGTTCCAAACCAGAGCTAATGAGGCTTCACGTTGTGACTGATTTACTGCAAAGAGGGGGGCTCCTTTTCTGGCCTCATCGGGGGAGGCAGGGCTGTGATGACATTAACCCAGGGCTGTCAGCAGGACAACTGGCTTGGTGAGCTAGGAGCTGGCGGAGTAGACACTGATCCTGTTACTAACACACCTGACGTGGTACCTTTACCTCTGGTCACCTGGGGTTTGGACCAGGATACCCATTCTCCAGGGTCAGCAAGCAAAGCCCCGAGGGGTCTGGGCCCACCCTTGTGCAGCCTGGTGGGTCCTTAGATTCAGGGGTCTGAGATTCTGATCCTTGACTAGGTGGTGCTCAGGGCTCCTCGGGAGGAACCCTGTCCCTGTTCCTGCCCGTCCCCCATTCCCCCCCCCTCCGACCTAGCAGGCAGGAGCTGCCAGGAGCCACTTTGACTAGTCACACACCCAGCCTGTCAGAACAAGGCAGCCGGAGGTGAGGGGTCCAGTCCCAGCTGTCCTGCCCCAGGGGAACCGCCCTATTGGGCCTCTATAGAAGCTTCTCCACCTTCAAGGACCCATGTGGTCACACTGGGCTTACCTCCTCATGAAGCTAAGACCCTGTCTCCTCTTGTCGGCCATGTCCTCAGACCAGGCATGGAATCTGGCCATGGGTGATTTGACTGGCTGCCCAGCCTTCCTGGCCTTGTGGTCCAGCCTTGGGTCCCTCCCTAGCATTGCCCTCGGGGCCCGTGAGGCTTTGGGGCGTCTTCCCTTTGCTGAAATGACCACTTGCTTGTGGTCCGTTGTTAGGGTTTCTCCTTTTTAAAAACCTGCAGTTGTAGGTTTAGTTGCCCCACATGTGAGGAAAGCAAATACGGCCAGTCCTCTGCTGAAGCACAACAGAGCTGTGTTTCCCAGGGGTGTTCAGGCCTGTGGCCTTCTGCAGGTGGTACCTCTTGGTGGACGGTTTGCACACGCACCCCAGCCCTCCAGGGACAGGAGCCCGTCAGCACAGAGTCTCCCCAGGTTGTGTTTCAATCGCTCGCTCCCTCCCAGGTGACGCTTTCAGGAAGGACATTGCCTGGTGACCACCCCCAGGAGTCCAAGGGTCCGGCGCCCCACCTCTGACCATCCTTCCTCTCCCCACAGAGGACGGGAGGGGCAAGCTGCGGCCAGCCAAGACCAAGTGTGACCGGAAGAAGAAGACCTATGGGCCCCTGCACTCCCACCTCCCCCTCTTGCCACCCCAACTGCCCCTGCCCCCAGTGCCCCCAATCCCTTTCGCCCCCGAGGAGATCCCCCTGCCACCGCCCCTGCTAGAGCCGCCCATGCTGGCACCAGCTTCCACTGCTGTGTCTGAGGAGAACCTGCCGCCCACAGCCCTCAATGTGGTGCCCCCCGAGGTCCCCGGAGGCCTGGAAGATGAAGCTAAGCCGAGACCCATCATCCCCATGTTGTATGTGGTGCCCCGTGGTGAGCGGGCGGCTGGTGACCGGGAGCAGCGCACCCCCCAGCAGGCCTTCGAGCACTTCGTCCAGAAGGAGCCGGCTGCCCCCATGGAGCTGACCCTGCAGGAGGGCCAAGGTGGGCCTGGGCGCCCCGAGACCTCTGCCCGGGCCAGCGATGTGCAGGTAGGCACTCCAAGAACCCTGCTCAGGCCAACGATAGGCAGGTGAGTGTCCTGGCACCCCCACCCAGGCCTGCAATATGCCTGTGGGTGCCCTGAGACTCCCATCAGAGTTAGTGATGTGTAGGGAGGCTCCTGTTCAGCCCTCACTGTGCCCTTGATGTCCTTGTCCTGTAAGTGTATGGGGTGCACAGTCTGTGGGTACTGAGGGCCTTTGGGAGACTGGGGCCCAGGACTGGGGTCTATTGGCCCCTCTGAGCTCTATGCCAGCCCGAGGTGGCACCTCACAGAGGTGATGTGTTTTATGTTCCAGGCACCGTCTACATTCTCGAAGTTAAAGATGGAGATCAAGAAGAGCCGACGCCACCCACTGGGCAAGCCGCCCACCCGTTCCCCCTTGTCGGTGGTCAAGCAGGAGGCCTCCAGTGACGAGGGTGAGGCTGGGTGGGGGGAGGGCTTGCCCAGCCTATACCCTGAGAGCCTTCACAGTGGCTTGTCCACCCCAGCTCTGTTCCCCTGTAGCTGACCCCCACCTGCACACCCTGTGGCCCCTCCTCAACACCCCTGGCCATGCACCTAGGCCCATGTTCTCTGCCCGCCCAAGGTTTGGGAAAGACAATCTGGGTCAGAAGAGGCCCTGGACTTGTTTTAGTGTGGACCTGATGTGTGGGTTGGGGGCTCAGGACCTTTGTGGGGGTTGGTGTGGTGTCCCTGGGACCCACCCTGCTCTGGCTCATCCCTCTGTGGGGCTGAGGGAGACCCCGACACCCAGCCATCACCCCATGACCAGCTGTTGTCAGGGACGCTTTGTGTGCTGACCCATGGCCAGGCTGCCCACAGTGGGCAGTGGTTCACACAGCAGTAGGGGTGGGGCACTGAGACCAAGAGCCGCTCTTCCGTGTCGAAGCCCTGCTGAGCCAATTTCCATGTTCTGCACCTGCCTGCCATTTAAGGGGCATGTGGAGTTTGAAAAGGTGGTTTCCTTTCTCTGAATCTGAAGTTGAGGGTCAACAGAACCTCGCGAGGAGACAGGCACAGTGGTGGCCTCCCCTTCATAATTGGAGTAGGGGGGCTAGTGTGGCCAGTCTTTCTAAAAAGGGCCTCAGCTGGGTGTGCCTCTTTGGGGACAAGACATGATCAGTGGAGCTCAGACCCGACCCCACAGATGCCTCTCGTACCTTCTCCTGGGTTACCGGGGGTCAGGGTGGAAAGCAGGAATTCAGTGGGGCTAAAGACCCTGGGGATCGGGGGTCAGCAGAAACTGAGTCGCGCTGAAGGCTCCCCCGGCTCCTGTTACCCTAGAGGTGCTGCCTTTCTCGGGGGAGGAAGACATGAGCGACCCCGAGGCCTTGAAGTCGCTGCTCTCGCTGCAGTGGAGGAACAGGGCGGCCAGCTTCCAGGTGGAGAGGAAGTTCAACGCTGTCGCCGCGCTGACCAAGCCCTACTGCGCTGTCTGCGCTCTTTTCTACCCCTACAGCCAGGTGAGCGGTCACGCAGGCCTCGGGGTGATGGAACGTTCTGGAGGGTGATAGCGGTGATATGTGTTGGTGTTCCCTTCATGGCCCTGGGGGTGTGGTGGGGTGGGGGGTGTGGTGGGTAAGATGGCAGGCATTCTGCAACGGGCCTTCACAAAGCCATGGAAAATGGAATGAAAAAAGTGAAATTTTTCCACAAACTTTTTGGGGTCTTCTCATATACTATTTGGAGCCCTTACTATAGGATAAGCTTTGGAACCTAAGGTCAGTGATTCAAACCCAATAGATGCACCTCGGCAACCCTGTGTAGGGTCGCTATGAGTCAGAAACGACTCAGTGGTACCCAACAACAGCAACATACACTTTTTACCAAAAACTGTTCTTAAACCAAAGGAAAGGAAATCCCTGGTGGCACAATGCTTGAGTGCTTGGCTGCTCAGTGAGAGGTCAGTGGATCAAACCCACCCAGCGGCTCTGAGGAGAAAGAGGATCTGCTACCATAAGGGTGATAGCCTAGGGCACCTCATGGGACAGTTCTCCTCTCGTGTGGCATCACTGTGAGTCAGGATTAGCTCAACACTTATCTAATTTGGGTCTAAAAAGGAGAAAAGAAATTGAGAGAGAGACTCTCTGGATGGCTAGTGGGAGACAGGAATCACTGTGGGGAGCAAGGCTGGCCCAGGTGTCCCTCCGTCACCTCCCATGTCCCCCTATGTTCCGGAACCCGAGTCTCCGAACAGGGCCTCATCTCTGGCCACTGAGCTAAGCAAAATGCCCGCTCAGGAGTCGGTCCTGGGCAGCGCCCTTCTTGGGTGGTGCTGGGGAAGCTGTTGGGAGTCAGTCAAGGAACTCAACTTAAAGATGTACACTTTCTTAAGAACAGCTGCTATGCTGAGCCATAGTGCCAACTTTAACCACATGCTGATGTGCTAGTGTGCGTTCCACGTGGGCCGCGCCGGCAGCTCTGCGGAGTCTGGGAGGAGCCCTGGGTGTGGCCCTGGTGCCCATGCCACGCCCTGCCCGCTGTCCCTCAGCCAGAATGCTGGCCTGAACACAGACAGCGGTAGTTAGTGGTCCCTGTGCCTGCAGGCATGTGGGGTACAGGTCACTGAGGTACACTCACTCCTGCCCCCTGGTGATCCCTCACTGCCCCCCTACCCATTCTCCCAGCCTGGTTCAAACTCATGTAGGTGTGTAGAGAGGGCCCATCCCCTCAAGTCAGGCACTTGACTATCCACTCTACTCCAGTGTCCCTGCTTCTGCAGGTCCCCAGCAGGACCCAGATGTGTCCTGTGGCATGCCTGCATGTGTCTGAGCCACCGTCCGATGTATGAAGGGCAGGGCTGCCCTGTCTCTGAGGCCACCGCCCTCAGACTGGGAGTTGCTACCACTGAAATCGCCTCCCTCATTCATCCCTTTGCTCATTCTTTCAAGTTTCTGTTCAGAGGGCTCTCCAGGACACTGTCCTGAAATTGGGACATGGGGTGAGGTTGGAGGATGCGCCAAAATGAGTGTCCAAGTGACAAAGACACCTGGGAGCCCCAACCTGGGGAAGGTGTGGAGTGGGCGGGCCTGAGGTGTGGGAAGAGGAGGGAGGGACAGCAGGTCCAGCTGTGCCAGCCGTGAGCCTGGACAGGTCACTGAGTGGACATATCACTGACTGGACATGTCACTGAGTGGACAGAACCTGCTGGAGCCACTGTAGTGTCCCCGGAGGAGCTGAGGGCACTGGGAGGCCTGAGTGGGGCTGTGGGGGAGGGGGGAGGGGAGAGGGACAGGGTCCCAGCAGAGTAGAGGAGGTTGGACTGCTCAGCACCACCAGTGCCTCCACCCGCTCAGGGGGGCCCTTGGAGTTATGGAGCAGGGCCATGTCCCATTCCAGGTGACCACTGACACCTCCTCCCCCCACAGTCCCTGCAGCCTGAGAAGGAGGCAGCCCAGGCCTCACTCGGGGAAGGGCCCTCGGCCGCTGCGCCACTCTCCAGAAGTGGCCAGAAGACGCGGCCACTGGTGCCCGAGATGTGCTTCACGTCGAGTGGCGAGAACACTGAGCCGCTGCCCGCCAACTCCTACATCGGGGAGGATGGCACCAGCCTGCTCATCGCCTGCGCCAAGTGCTGCCTGCAGGTCCACGCCAGTGAGTGTGCGCGCGCCGGGCGGGGTGGGGCGACGCTGGGCGGGGCTCCTCCCTGCTCCACCCAGGCTCCTCCATCCCCGATTTCTAATTGCCACCACTCTTCCCATTCTGGGCTGGGGGCTCCACTCAGCCCTTGGTTGGGGAGTACTCGGTCATGGGTGTGAATGTCAGGGCCCCACACCATCCTGACTGGGATAGTGCAGAGGCCAAGGACATCTGGGGGACCCCTCTGGACAAGTTGAGGGGGGCGGCATTCTTGTGGGGATGTTTGCAGTTTGGGGAGACTCTTTCATGTCCCCTCCATCCCTGCCACTCACACCCGCCTCACTGAGCACAGTGAGAAAGGGGCCCAGAGCAAGCAGGAGGGCCAGTAACTCATTCCAAGGCTTTCTGGGAATTCTGCTCTCTTGAGTCCTTCTTGACCTATTGGCAATATGAAGTGGGCGTCCAGGGCCTTGCCTCTAATCAAAGTCATCCAGTCAGCCTCCTTCTGGAAGGTTCTGTGAGTTCTGCTTATACCCCCCCTGGCGCCCCAAATACTTGCAAACTCTGCTCGGTGGGCCGGAACTGGCCTGGGGTTGGAACTGGTAGCCGAGGTGAAACCCGAGACAGGTTAGCGGGCATACTTTATCTCTGCTGCTGCCGGCTGCCCTGCTCCAGTCAAGGAGATGGATTTTCCTTTCCTGGTGTGAGCACGGGCTGGACAGCATGTGACACTGTTAATTCTGTATGCTCATGGCTGAGGGAGTAGCCATACATCTGTATCCGCTGTCCTCCTCCTCAGGGGCAGCCTTGGTATGACCAAGGAGAGGCCAGGGGAGTGCTCTGTCACTGACCTCCCACCCAGATAAGGAAGCCACCTGGGTTTCATTCAGCCTGGCGGGCAGCAGGTTCCGTTCGGCTCCGCATACAGGTCTCCACTGAGAACTGGCATTACGGGGCCGCCTGTCCTTGTGCCAAGCTTGGCTGGTAACCTTTCTGCCAGTCCTCCTCCCCCACCCATGGTGCTCAGTGTGGGCCTCAGTGTGAGACCCAGCAAAGCCCCCTCCAACTCCCAGAGCCCCCTGTGAAGTGTATTCCTAGATATATGTATCTGTAGAAAGAGACCAGCACTCGTCTGTCAGTTTGTTGTACTGTGGTGGCTTGTGTGTTGCAGGGCTGCTGGGAGCTGTTTTAAATGCTGTAGGTATTCACTCATGTTGGACAGTTTTCAGCAGGGCTGCCAACTAAGACAGACTTGGAAGGAGGAGAGGCAGACCACTTCGGAATGGTTCATTACTGACCTTGTATCAGCATGTAGTGTTGGAAGATGAGCCCTTCAGGTTGGAGGGCACTCAAATTACAACTGGGGAAGAGCTGCCTCTTCCAAGTGGAGTTGAATTTAATGATATGAATGGAGAAGAGATTTCGGGACTGTCATTTAGTGATTGGGCACAACTCAAAATGAGAAGAAAGAGCGGCATAATAATTGGAAGATAGATGTATCAAGTATGAATCTAGGAAAATTGGAAATCATCAAAAATAAAATGCAACCCATAGAGATCTATAGTCTAGGCATTAGTGAGGTGAAATGGACTGGTATTGGCCATTTTGAATCAGACAAACTTAAGTTCACTATGCCTGGAACAAAAACACTGAAGAGGAATGACATCACATCCATCATACACAAGAGCCTTTCGAGCTTGACTTTGCTGTCTGTGATAGGGTGATAACCCTACAAGGAAGAACAGTTGATACTGTTGGTACTCAACTATATGCGACCACCCGCTAAAGCCGGTGATGATGAAATCAAAGAGTTCTGCCCACTTCTTTAGTCGGAAATGGATCAAACATGCCATTAAAATGCACTGATAATTACTGGTTATTGGAATGTGAAAGTGGGCAATGAGGAAGGATCTGTAATTGGAAAGTATGGTCTTGGTGATAGAAATAGTGCCATGGAGATCACATGATTAAATTTTGCAAGACCAATGACTTATTCATTGCCAATACCTTTTTTCAACAATATAAAAGGAGACCTCACCAGATGTAATAATACACAGGGATCAAATTGCCTACATCTGTGGGAAGATAACAGTGAAGATGTACAGTATCATCAGCTGGGCTGATTGTGGAACCTATGCAAGTTCAGGCTGAGCCCGAAGGAAATTAAAGCAAGTCCACTGGAGCCAGAATACGTCCTTGAGTCTCTCCCACCTGAATTGAGAACCCACCTCAAAACGGGTTTGATGCATTAGACACTAATGGCCAGTGACCAGAAGAGCTGTGGGATGACATCAAGAACACCATCCATGAAGAAAGCAAAAGACCCAAATGGAGGTCAGAAGAGACCCTGAAACTTGCTCTTGAGCATAAAGAAGATAAAGCATTTCTAAGAAATGAGAAAGTGAAAGAGCTGAACAGAAAATTTCAAAGGACAGTAATTGAATAAAGTGTAATGAAATGTGCAGAAACTTAAGAGTTAAAAAACCCAAAGGGAAGAACATTGTCAGCTTTTCTCTATCTAAAAAGAACTGAAGAAAACATTTATGCCTCAAGTTGCGTTGATTGATACAGAAAGTATCAAAATGAGCTGCTGTATCAAAGATAATTGGTCTATGTGCAGCCATTTCAAGAGGTAGCATTTATTTGATCAAGAACCCATGGTATTCAAGGAAGAAATCCAGCCTGCACTGAAGGCGTTGGTGAAAACCAAGGCTCCAGGAATTGACGAAATACAAACTGAAATGTTTCAACAAACTGATGCAGCATGGGAGGCACTCATCTGGCCAACCAATGAGAAGAGAGCCATATCTGTGCCCATCCCAAAGAACGGTGA
The DNA here is from genome assembly GCF_000296735.1 of Chrysochloris asiatica. Classification (NCBI taxonomy): domain Eukaryota; kingdom Metazoa; phylum Chordata; class Mammalia; order Afrosoricida; family Chrysochloridae; genus Chrysochloris; species Chrysochloris asiatica. The sequence goes on along the minus strand of NW_006408643.1, from coordinate 4,178,405 downwards.
CCCCGTGGAAGGAGGAAGTCATTGAACAATATCCTTAATATCACACGCAAGTAAAGCTTTGCTGAAAACAGTTTAAAAATGGTTGCAGCATACAGAAATGGACGTGCAACTAGGGAGATCATTGCTGATGTCAGATGGATTTTGGTTAAAAGCAGAGAATGCCAGAACGATGTTTGCTGCTGCTGCTATTATGGGCCGTCGAGTCAATTCCAAGAGTTTCTGAGAGTGTAAATTTTTACAGGAGCAGAAAGCCTCATCTTATACCTGTGAAGTGACTGATGGATTTAATCTGCTGACCTTGCAGTTAGCAGCTCAGCATCTAACCCACTACGCTGCAGGGCTCCTTAGAAAAATGTTAACTTGTGCTTGATTGACTATACAAAGGCATTCAACTATGTGAATCATAACAAACTGGGGGTAACATGAAGCATGCAAATTCGAGAACATTTCACTGTGCTCATGAGAGACCTGTCCCATAGACCAAAAGGCAGTTATTCGAACAGAAGACCCTGTTGTTGTTGAGTTGGTTCTGACTCATGGTGACCCTGTGTGGGTTTTCGAGGACCAGCTGGTGGATTTGAAATCAGGAAAGGTGTGCACCAGAGTTGGATCCTTTCACCATACCTATTTAATACATATGCTGAGCAAATATTCCAAGAAGCTAGAGTATATAAAGAAAAACATGGCGCCCAGATTGGAGGAACACTTATTAACAACTTGCGATATGAAGCAAAGAGGACTTGAAGTACTGATGAAGATCAAAGACCACCGCCTTCAGTATTAATTGCACCTCCGTGTAAACAAAACAGAAATCCTTACCACTGAACGAATAAATCGAATAAATAACATCATGATAAGTGGAGAAAAGATTGAATTTGTCAGAGAGTTCATTTTGCTTGAATTCACAATTATCACTCATGGAAGCTTATTGCATTAGTGAAATCTGCTGCAGAAGATTTCTTTAAAGTGTTGAAGAGCAAAAATGTCAATTTGAGGACTAAGGTGTGCTTGACCCAAGCCATGGTATTTTCAGTTGCCTCATACACATGTGAAAGTTGAACAGTGAATAAGGAAGACTGTACAAGCTTCCATGCCTTTGAATTATGATGTTTTCAAAGAATCTTGAAAGTACCATGGGCTGCCAGAGCAAACAAGTCTGTTTTAGAAGCAGTACATCCAGAATGTTCCTTACAGGCAAGGATGGTGAGACTTGGCATCTTGTTCTTTGGACATGTGGTCCTGAGAGACCAGTCCCTGGAGAGAAGGACATCATGCTTGCTAAAATGGAGGGTCAGTGTACAAGAGGAAGACCCCCCTACAAGATGGCTTGTCACAGTGGTGGCCACAGTGGGCCCAATCACAGTGACTGTGAGGCTGATGTAGGAAGCGGCAGTGTTTTGTGTTGTTGGGCACAAGGTCACTGTGCATTGAAACCAACTCCGCGGCTTCCAACAACAACAGTAAATGCAGAGATTGAATTCAGGGAAATGGCTCATGCGGTTAAGGCATCTGGTAGGCTCCCAATCAAGCATCTCCTGACTCACAAGGTTATGAGGGCTGACGAACCCAAAACCGGGAGGGCAGATGGCAGGCTGCAGGCTCACTTCCCAAAAACCAGAGGTCAACTGATGACAACTCTGATGCAGGATCTAGAGAGAGGACTTGGCCAGACATCTGTGTATATTGGATGCAGACCACACCCCCAAGAAAGCCCTCCTCCTATCAGATCAGAGGATAGCGGAGCATTACACATGCTGAGGACCACGGCCCAGCCGTGCTGACACGTCACATCACCATCACAGCCCACCCCTGTCACCTTGGCTCCTGTATGCATCTCCTTAACCATACACAGTGTCTAAATACAGACGGCGAGGAACTGCACATAAGCCTAACATGATGCAGCTGAAAACACATTAGCCCCATTGGCATCTTGTATTTAATAAATAATGGGATAAGGAAGGGAAAAAACAAAAATATTTGCTCTACATACACACATGCACATATAGATCCACACACCACCGAACGTCTGTCAGTTGTACTGTTTGTGACTTGTGTGTTGCTGTGGTGCTGGACGCTGTACCACCTGTGTTTTAAATCCCAGCTGGGTCACCCACAGTAGACAGGTTTCAGCTGAGCTTCCAGACTAAAACAGACTAGGCAAAAGGAGAGGTGGACTGCTTCTGAATGTTCAGCCACTGAAGACATTATGAATAGCAATGGAGCCCTGTTAGAGATAGCACTTTAGAATATTGCATACTGAAACATTATGAGGAGCACCAGAATATTGTGAGATACAGTGCCAGAATATATCCTCCAGCCCCTCAGGTTGGAAGGCACTGAAAATACAACTGGGGAAGAAAGAGCTGCCTTCTCAAAGCAGAGTTTTGATGACACAAAAGGAGGAAGCTCTGGGGACCTTCATTGCTAATGGGGTACAACTCAAAATGAGGAGAAACACCTGTAAATAAAGATCGATATCCTAGGCATTCGTGAGTTGAAATGGACTGGTATTGACCACTTTGAATATGGCAGACATACAGTTTACTATGTTGGGAATGACAAATTGAAGAGGAATAGCGTAGCATTCATCATTAGAAAGAACATTTCAAGATCTATCAAACTTTAATGCTGTCTGTGATAAGGCAATAGCCATACACCTACAAGGAATTGAGGAGTCCTGGAGTGGTGCTGTGGGTTAATGTGCTGGACTGCAAAGTTGGTTTGAACTGCAAGGTTGCTGGTTCAAGCTCACCAACTGCTCCTAGGAAACCCTATACAGGGTTGCTATGGGCCGGAACTGACTCGACGGCCCTTAATAACAACCATAACAAGGAATGGATTGTAGCACTGTAGGATCCGCAGTGGACTGTGAACCATAGGCCGGCAGCTCAAACCTACCGGGTGCTCATCTGAAACCCTATAACAGTTGCTATGAGTTGGAACCTACTCAATAGCACTCTAAGCAATACCACTATTACTCAAATTGACGCACCAGTCACTAAAGCCAAGGATGATGAAATTGAAGAATTTTACCAACTTCTTCAGTCTGAAACTGATCAAACATGCAATCAGATGTATTGATCATTACTGGTGATTGGAATGGGAAGGATGGAAACAAAGAGGAAGGATCAGTGGTTGGATAATATGACCTTGATGACAGAAATGATGCTGGAGATTGTATGATAGAGTTTTGCTAGATCAATGACTTCTTCATTATAGATTCCTTTTTTAGACAACATAGAAGAGGACTGTACTTGTGGATTGCACCAGGTAGAATACACAGAAATCAAATTGATGACAGCTATGGGAGGAGACTGTCGAAAGACTATATCTCATCAGTCAAAACCAGGCCAGGGACAGACTGTGGAACAGACCATCAAATTCTTATATGCATATTCAGGCTGAAGCTGAAGAAAATTAAAACAAGTCCACGAGAGCCAAAATATGACCTTGAACATATTCCACCTGAATTTAGAGATCATCTTAAGAATAGATTGATGCATTAGACCAAAGACCAGAAGAGTTGTGGGATGACATCAAGAACATCACACAGGAGGAAAGCAAAAGGTCATTAAGAAGACAAGAACAAAGGAAAAGACCAAAATAGATGTCAGAAGAGGCTCTGAAACTTCTTCTCCAGTGCAGAGGTGCTAAAGCAAATGGAAGAAATGAGGAGCTAAAATAGCTGAATAGAAAATTTCACAGGACACGCAGAGAAGACAAAAGTCAAGTATTACTATGAACTGAGCAAAGACCTGGAGCTAGAAACCAATACTGAAGAATACACTCAACATTTCTCAAGCTGATGGAACTGAAGAAAAATTCAACCCTTGACTTGCAACACTGAAGAATTCTATGAGGAAAATATTGAATGATGAAGAAGGCATCAAAAGAAGATGAAACGAATATACAGGATCACTGTACTAAAAAAAAAAAAAAAGGATGATATTCAACCATTTCAAGAGGTAGCATATGATCAAGAGCCAGTGGTACTGAAGGAAGAAGTCCAAGGTGCATTGAAGGAATTGGCATAGAACAAGGCACCAGGAACTGATGGAATACAAATTGAAATCTTTGAGCAAACTGATGCAGCACTGGAGGCATTCACTCATCTATGCCATGAAATTTGGAAAACAGCTATCTGGGCAACTAATTGGAAAAGATCCATATTTGTGCCCATTCCAAAGAGAAGTGACCCAACAGAATGTAGAAATCATAGGACAATATCGTTAACATTACATGCAAGTAAAATTTGCTAAAGATAATTAAAAAATAGCTGCAACAGTACATTGACAGTGAACTGCCAGGGGTCCAAGCCAAATTCAGACAATGACGTCGAATGAGGGATATCATTGCTGATGTCAGATGGGTCTTGGCTGAAAGCAGAGAATACCTGTGCTTTATTGGCTACACAAAGGCTTTCGATTGTGTGGATCATGATAAACTATGGACACCATTGAGGAGAATGGGTATTCTGGTACATTTAATTGTGCTCATGAATAAGGAACCTGTACATAGACCAAGAGGCAGTCGTTGGAACAGAACAAGAGGACACTGAATGGTTTAAAATCAGGAAAGGTGCGTGCCAGGGTTGTATTCTTTCATCATACTTACTCAGTCTGTATGCTGAACAGATAATTCTAGAAGTTGGATTATATGAAGAAGAGCATGGCATCAGGATTGGAGGTAGGCTCATTAACAAGCTGCAATATACAGATGATACAACCTTGCTTACTGAAAGGGAAGAGGACTTAATAATACTGATTGATGAAGATCAAAGAACACAGCTTTCAATATGGGTTGCACCTTAATGTGAAGAAAACAGGACCAATTAGTAATACCATGATAAATGCAGAAAAGATTGAAGTTGTCAAAGACTGCTTTGGTTTTTTTTTTAAGCTTTTATTGTGAATTGAGTGATAGTTTACATGGTAGAGCATCAGCTTTATATTCATCCTATCATATTTCATTTCACTGCGATGATTACAATCCCGTCCATGCATCATCAACCAACCAAAGGGTACACCACACAAGCCTGCCCCTCGGCCATCAGCACACAGACTCTCTCCTTCCGAGTCCAGAGTCCCCAGCTGCTCCATCTCTCCACGCAAAGACTGCATTTTCCTTGACCCCACTATTAACACTCACAGAAGCAGCAGTCAGGAAATCAAATGACAATATCACATTAGGCAAATCTGCTGCACAAGACCTCTTTAAAGTGACAAGAGCACAGATGTCAAGTTGGAGTGCTAAGGTACACCTAACTCAAGCCCTAGTGTTTTCAATAGCCTCACACGCTTGTGAAAGTTGGACAATGAGAAAGGAAGACTGTGGAAGAGGAATTGATGCATTTGAGTTATGGTGTTGGAGAGGAATATTGAATGTACCACTGACTTCCAGAACAGACCAATCTGTGTTGAAAGAACTACAGCCCAAGAATGCTCTTTAGAAATCAGGTGAGACTCCATCTCTTATACGTCAGACACGTTATCAGGAGAGACCAGTCCCTGGAGAAGGACATCATGTTTGATATAGTGGAGGGTCAGCGAAATAGATGAAAACCCCTAATGAAGTGGACTGGCACAGTGACCGCAGCAATGGACTCAAACATGACACCGGTGGTGAGCATGGTGCAGGACTGGGCAGTGTTTCATCCTGTTGTGCGAAGGTTCGCTATGAGTTGGAGACCGCTTGACAGCACCTAACAACAACAACAATACACACACACACACACACACACACACACAAATCCACTGCCACCAAGTCAACTCTGACTCATGGCAATTCCGTGTAGGGTTTTCAAGACTAGGAATCTTTACAGGAACAGAAAGTTCCAGGCTTCTCCTGTGGAGCAGATTTGAACTGCTGACCTGGCGGTTAGCAGCCCAGTGCCTATCCTCCAGCTCCACCAGGGCACACCCCCATAGTAAAATAGGAAACTCACAACAACTGTAGTGTTTGATTCTACGATGGATCATGTGACCGTAGGTGGTATTTTCCCACCACCTACTCCGTATTCCCTTTGCCCACAGCAAGTACCACAGCTGGTGATGGCCTTGGGGTGACCCACATCATCATTCCCGAAGGCTCTGGACCATTGGTGGGCATGGCGTAGTTGCGTTGCTATGGTTTTCCATTGACTGTTACCACAGGGCATGGTAGTGCTAAGAGACCATCTAAGGGGTCTCCTGTGTTCCAGCCTTCATTATGTAACATCGGCCCAATCTGCTGCCGGCAGACGGGGCGCTCAGCAGTGGCTGTGGGCAAGTCAGCCTTGGTAAGTGGAAGCCCATCCTGCTGAGCCCACGGCTGACCTCCCTCCTGCCACCATGGCCACTCTGTTCACCAGCCCACTGGGCAGGGAGAGGCGTGGGTAGGGAAAGAGGAGGCCTGGTCTCCACAGAACGTGTCAGCCTGTCTACTTGGTTGTTAGAATCATCCTCTGTTGAGGTGACCCTGTGGTGAGCATTCACATGAGACACAAATGTTTTCACAGAGCGCTCTCCACACACCTCACTCCCCCACACCTCCTTGTCACCAATCATGTTCCTTCCGAATCTCTGAGCATGTAGCCAGATCACTGGCTGTAGCCTGTGGTCCACTTGGTCCACTTGGACCATTTCCTCATGCAGCCTACTCGTGCCTTTGGGTGCCGCTGTGCACGTCCAACTTTATGACTCTGGGGGTCAGACAGTGCCAGTTCATGAGAGACAGCTCCGGTCGCATGGTGACTTGGGGGTCCTTGGTTAGGTATTTTCAGTAACAAGCCAAAAGCTGCTTCTCAAAAGGAGAGTAGTTACCTGCAGAGGATGGCAGGGCTTTGCTCCAAAATCCTAAGGTCTACGCTGTGATTCACCAACAGGGGCCTGCCAAAGCCTCCAGACTGCGCCTCTCTCTGCCAGTGATACTTCAGGTACCATTGAACAGACTGGATCGTATGTCCCACGTGGCAGAGCCTTCTCTTGTTCTGGGGCCCCACTCAGAACTAGCGGCTTCCATGTCACTTGATTAACAGGCTGGGATAGCACTCCCAGATGAGGGGCGTGTTCCCTCCAAATTCCAGAGGGCCTCAGCAGGTGCTATGACCCTTTTTATTAGTGGGAGGGGCCAGCCGCAGTAACTTATCCTTCACTTTAGAAGGACTATCTCAACATGCCCCACACCACTAGTCTCCTAGAAATTTCACTGAGGTAGAACAGGCACCTACATTTCTGTCAGGTTAATTTCCCACCCTCTAGCATAGACTCCTGGTGTGGCGCTGTAGGGTCGGCACTGGACTGCGAACCATATGGTCAGCAGTTCAAATTCACCAGCTGCTCCTCAGAAACCTTGAGGTCGCTGTGGGTCCATACCGACTCGACAGTACTTAACAACCACAGCAGCAGTGTGCAGATGTCTTCCAGTGAGTCTCGGGTCATTGATACCGCTTTACTAGACCCTCTCGGCATAACAGCGTCTGTGTACTTGACCAGTGTGACGGCTTCTGGAAGGGAAAGACCGTCACGGTCCCTGCAGTCTGAAGCAGGATAGATACGCCTTTGGGGTAGGACAGTGAAGGAGTATAGCTGGACTCACCAGACTGAGTCTGGGCTTCTTTCAGAACCAGAATTGAGAAAAAGACACTGGTCAGATTAATAGCTACATGCCAGCTACCAGGAAGATACAAGATTTGTTCAAGCAAAGAAACCGCATCTGGAACAGCAGCTGCAATCGGAGTAACCATCTGGCTAAATTTACAACAATCCCCTGTCATTTCCTGAGATCCCTTTCTTTTTGGACTCCTGGTGTGACGCTGTAGAATAAGCACTTGACTGCAAGGTTGGTTTGAACCACAAGGCCAGCGGTTCAAACTTACCAGCTACTCCTCAGAAAATCCACACAGTCGCTCTGTGTCACAATGGACATGCCGGCATTCACAACAACGTTTGTTTCAGCACAGGCCTAATAGACAAGATGGATGGAGGTGTGGGAGTCCCCACTGATCTCTGCAGGTCTTCCGGGAGGTGGGATTGCTGTTGGTTGCTGTTTGTCTGGCTAAGGGCAGTTCTTGTGACTTCCACTTGGCTTACCTACCATCCTTGCCTGTACACCATGTGTCAGGGATCCTGCCGGGTTTTCTGAGTAGCTCCCGTCCAATTATGCGTTCTGGAACTGGGGAAATCACGACAGAATGAGTTTGGGGACCCAGTGGATCTCCTGTGAGACAGACCCGAACTAAGACTCCATGAATAACTTGACCCCCTCTACCCCCACTCTGACAGGTGGGGCACGGTGACTTTTTGGGTCTCCTGGAATTACCGTTGATTCAGAGCCTGTGTCCATCAGTTCCCGAAAAGTCTGATGATTTCCTTTCCCCAGTGAACAGTCATGCTTGCAAAAGTCCGTAGGTCGCTTTGGGGACAGCTGGGAGAAAGATTCATAGTATAAATGTTTGGCAGTATAATTGGGGCCTTCCTCAAGGGGACCCACCGCCCTATCTATCGAGGAGTTCTGAGTCTGTAAACTGACTCAGATCTGGGAATTGATTGAGGGGCCATGCAAGTTAGAGTGTACAGATCAAGTGAATATTTAGTAGGGTTCCATCTATTTTTCTCCAGGGATACTCTGCCTAAGTAACCAGCGCTGCCAGTCCGCAGCCAACCATTCTGATGACCGCTTTGACTCTGCTGCCCATTACCGGAACCACACCCTTGTCTTTGTAGACTGAGTGCCCTACTTGGCCCCCACTACATGGGGTCCAATCAGCTTCATTGTAGTTTGGTGTCTTCAGTTCTTTTAGGGCAGTTCCCACCGTCAAATCTGACCTAGATAAAAAGGCAATTAGCAGTCTTCAAGGAGGCCCGGGCTCCCTTGACAAATTCCTTCTCACCGTTGTGAAAGGTGTGTCTTCTGGATACTCCATGTGTGGGTCTGTGGGTCTGTCCTGGTGAATCCACGTTACCAGGCCCATTTCTTAGGCCGGGGGTTACCTTCTTCTGCAGTATACCGAGACAGGTCTGGACTTTCAGCTTGATGTAGTGTGGGCCTCTGCTTAACCCCTTCCATAGTCCCAGGTTTCTGTGTGTACACATTAGAAAAAATCAGGCAGTTCTTACTGGAGTGTAGCATGCCTTGAATAGAACAAGGGGACATGGAGTGGTTTTAAATCAGTCTGTATGCTGAGCTAATCATCCGAGAAACTGGAATACATGAAGAAGAACGTGGCATCAGAATTGGAGGGAGACTCATAAACAACCTGTGATATGCAAATGATACAATCTTGTTTGCTAAAAGCGAAGAAGAGCATGAAATACTTGTTAAGTGCAGCCGAGCACCGGACCACAAGGTCAGTGGTTCAAGCTCACCAACCGCCTCAGTGCTTTTCCTACAGCACCACGCTGGGACTCAAAAAAAATACTAACTGATGAAGATTAAAGACCACAGCCTTCAGTATGGGTTGTACCTCAATATAAAGAAAGCAAAAATCCTCACACTGAGCCAATAAGTAACATCATGAAAAGTGGAGAAAAGTGTGAAGTTTTCAAAAACTGCATTTTGCTTGGAACCACTATTCAACACTCAAGAGATCAGACGACGTATTGCATTGGGCGAATCTGCTGCACAGGAACTTTTTAAAGTGTTGAAGAGCAGAGATGTCAGCTTGAGGACTAAGGTGCGCCTGACCCAGGCCATGGTGTTTTCAATAGCCTCATATGGATGTGAAAGCTGGACAGTGAATAAGGAAGATCGTAGAAGAATTGATGCCTTTGAGTTGTGGTGTTGGAGGAGAATATTAAAAAATACCATGGACTGCCGGAAGGACAATCAAATCTGTGTTGGAAGAAGTGCAAACTAGGATGCCCTTTAGAAGTCAGGATGGCGAGACTTTGTCTCTCAAACTTCACACATAATTATCAGGCGGGACCAGTCCCTGGAGAAGGACAGTGGAGGGTCAGAGAAAAAGAAGAAGACCCCCAATGAGATGGATTGGCACAGTGGCAGCAGCAATGGGCTTAAGTTTAATAACAATGGTGAGGATGACACAGGACCGGGCAGCGGGTCGTTCTGTTGACGTCAGGTCACTATGAGTTAGAGCCAACTCAACAACAACATCACATCTCCTCTGAGGATACTCTACTTCACCTCTTGGGACATGCTGAGACTTAATTTGTAGGTCTAGAAGCAAAACTGGGTGGCATGGTGAGTCCTGGGGACACTTAGCAATGAATGTCTTGTAAGGCATCTTCTTCAGGGGTTACCCAGACAAAGACACTTTAGGCACAGCTGGAGGTTATAGAGCTAATGGTTTTCCCGCGTGTATAGTTTAGCTAACAGATAGAGTGGTCGTTTCAGATGGGAGTAAGAGGCTGGGTCTATGGGCAGAAGTGATTCCGTTTAATTTAGGGACTGAGTGCCCCCAGCTTCCTGATGAGCCGCTCTGATGCCCCATCCTAAGTTTCAGGGCGGCATTTTCTTCCCAGTCAGTGCCTTCAGCCACCTTCCCAGGTTGGGGGTTCAATCTGCCTTGCCAGTCAGCTGCTCTGATGATCAGACTCTGAGCTTGGTTTTCTGTAACACCAGCTTGCTTTCAAGAAATAAGACTTCTTTAAAGGCACAAGTGGCTAATTTCAGGTCTTGCATGTGGCGTTCGAGCTGTGGCCCTGAACCTGTGAGCTGTCCCTTTCTTCCATCACATGTTTCAGGAGAGTAGCACCACCCATCCGGCTTCCCTGTGCTTCCCATGTGAACCGAAGGCTAGAAGAGGGTCTGCTGTGCCCTCACTCGGGGCCTTGTCTCACAAATGTGTGGCCCAGTGCCCGGGGGTGAGCAGCACCATCCTAACTTCAGTACCTTGAAGACCAGCCAGACTTGAGAACCAATTCAGAAAACTCATCCTTACTATGTAGGACCGCCAAAGCCACTTGGTGCTAAATGGCTTCGGCTGGCTTGTCTAGAGGAGCAAAACCAGTGAAGGGTATGTATAAGGGGTCTTCAGAAAGCTTGTGGAATAATAGAATGAAAAGATATGGAACTTTCCATGAACTTTTTGAAGCCCCCCTCCCTTGTATAAGGATAGATAGGTAGATAGCAGATGAGATAGGTAGGTAGGTAGGTAGATAGCAGATGAGATAGGTAGATAGGTAGGTAGCAGATGAGATAGGTAGGTAG
>NW_006408643.1:4152748-4167157 GCF_000296735.1 Chrysochloris asiatica | reverse complement strand
TAGCAGATGAGATAGGTAGGTAGGTAGATAGGTAGGTAGCAGATGAGATAGGTAGGTAGGTAGATAGGTAGATCTACTTGAAGGAAACAGCTTACACAATTGAGAAAGCAGACACTTTCCATGGATCACTTGTCAAGGTGGAGGCATCTTCTGACTCAAGTGGTTACAGGGCTGACAAACCCAAAATCTGCAGGTCGGTTGGCTGCCTGCTGGCTCACATCCTAAGAACTGGAGGTCAGGTGATGACGAGCCAGCTGCAGGACCAGGAGAGCGAGTTTTTGGTAGACACTTAATGTGTGTGGATGCAAGCCACAAAAGGAGAGTCATTACAAACTGCTGAGGACCATGGTCTAGCCAAGCTGACACTTAAAATGACCCATCACCCTATTTCCTTGGCCGTATGGCCATACTCCTCAGAAAACTGCCCAGAAGATTGGCGCTTGGCGCTTGGGAGAGTGGTCCTGCATGCCAGTGTTACATCATTTGCCCGCTCAGAGCCTGGAGGCTTGGTCTCCCCGACCCCTCGGAGTCTGACCTGAGCCTTCCTCTGACCCCCATCCTATCTTTCAGGTTGCTATGGCATCCGCCCCGAACTGGTCAACGAAGGCTGGACGTGCTCCCGGTGCACGGCCCACGCCTGGACTGCGGTAATTCTTGTCCCACTGTGGGGAGGAAGGGGACCTGGGGCAGACGTGGGTGGGCCCCCCTCACGCGGTGTGTGTGTGTCCCCCACAGGAGTGCTGCCTCTGCAATCTCCGGGGCGGAGCGCTGCAGATGACCACTGACAGGAGGTGGGTGAGCCTTCGGAGGCCCTGCCCTGGGTCAGCACCCCGGCTCCCTTCTTACCAGGGGTGTGGCCCCAACTCTGAACCACCCTGTCTCCCGGGGGGTGGGGTGGGGGTGGTGAGAATCAGTGGTTGCCTACTGTCACCATGTGACTGCCCCAGGGTGGCCGGGGATGAAAGACAGTGACTGCCTGGACCACACTGCTTAATCGGATGGTGGGGGTGGACACACTACCACACCTGCTGCACTGGGGTGATGGGTCCTCGAGTGTCCAGGAGGGGCACACCTCTAGCACCTATATCTCCCCGCCCCCAGGTGGATCCATGTGATCTGCGCCATTGCCGTCCCTGAGGCCCGGTTCCTGAACGTGATGGAGCGCCATCCTGTGGACATCAGCGCCATCCCAGAGCAGCGGTGGAAGCTGGTGAGTCCCCGCGGCCGCAGCCACTCCTTCTGTCCAGTCCATGCGTGCTTTCCTCTCAGCAACCAGCTGGGCTCCTCCAAGAACCAGGGCCTCAGCGGGAAGCAGATGCGCGGATGTTAGTTTTGACAAACATTGATATTGGGGCACGGTCAGAAGGGTCGCTCTCAGATCCCTGTGCACCCCAGCAGCCAGGCCGGGCCCCTGCCTGTGTGTTAAGGGCAGTGGCTCTCGGGTCCTTCTCTGACCCCTCTTTTTTTTTTTTTTTTTCCTGAGTTGAGTTTTTTATTTTATTCACATGGTTCAAAGATTTTTTTAAAAATTCAAGTACTACACAATTAAAAATCTTCCTTTTACCTTCCATTTGCTCCATTTCTGCTCCTCCCCAGGCCTCTGTGCCCCTCCCCCTCCCTGTATGTGTACTTAGAGATTTCCTTAGGCACATACATTAAAGGACAGATACAGATTTATGGTTTTATCTCTTTTACCAAAATCGTGCACACTGCGTCCTCTGTCCTGTATCTTACTCTTTGTCACATAACAATATGTCTTAGAGAATCTTTCCAAACCATTGCATAGGAAGCTGGACTGCTTTATGAGCATTCCTTAATATGTGTAATATTCAAACAGAACAAGGGAGTCCAACTGGTTTAAAATCAGGAAAAGTGTGCACCAGGGTTGTATTCTTTCACCAAATTGATTCCGTTTGTATGCTGAGCAAATGATCCAAGAAGCTGGATTATATGAAGACGAATATGGCATTAACAACTTATAATATCCAGATGATACAAACCTTGTTTTCTGGAAATGAAGAGGACTTAAAACACTTAACCGATGAAGATCAAAAACTACTGCCTTCAGTAAAGACCACCTCAATGTAAAGAAAACAAAAATCCTCACCATTGGACCAATAAATAACATCAGGATAAATGGAGATAAAGATTGAAGTTATCGAAGACTTTGTTTTTCTTGGCTCCACAATCAGCACTCAAGGAAACAGCCATCAGGAAATCAACCGACTATTGCACTAGACAAATCTGCTGCACAAGACCTCTTTAAAGTGATCAAGAGCAAAGATGTCACTTTGAGGACTAAGGTGCGCCTGATCCAAGCCATGGTATTTAATCACCTCATATGCATGTGAAAGTTGCACAGTGACTAAGGAAGACTATAGAAGAATTGATGCCTTTGAGTTATAGTATTAGTGAAGAATATAGAAAGATCATGGACTGCCAGAAGAACAAACAAATCTGTGTTGGAAGAAGTGCAGCCAGAGTGCTCCTTAGAAAGCAGGATGGGGAGATTTCAACTCTCACACTTCAGCCATGTTATTGGGAGGAACAAGTTGCTGGAGAAGAACTTCATACTTGGTAGAGAGGAAGACCTCTAGCGAGATGGACGGGCAGAGTGACAGCAGCAGTGGGCTCAGGCGTAACAAGTGTGAGGAGAGTGCAGGATCGGACAGGGTTTGCTTCGGTTGTGCACAGGGTGGCTATGAGTCAGACTCAACAGCAACATCTTAATATGCTGGTGTCATGAAGGCATGAAGTGTGCATGTATGATATAAAGCTTTCGTTCCAGTGAGTGGAGCTGCTGGTCATTTAATACTGTAAAATTCAGGCATTTCAGTTTTTGAGCAGAGCAGGTTTGGCAACAATTTGCTGGCAATATTTACCAGTTCTGGCCTTTTTCAGTATGAGGGCTGACCCCTTGTTTGTTTGTCTCCACGCTGCTCTGTGGGGCATGAGGCGTGTAGACGTCTGCAGGCGTGGCTCAGGTTCTCAGACTGCAGTGCAGGTGGCTCTCACCCAGCCTGCCTCCTGGGGGCCCTGCATGCCGGCTGCAGACGTCAGGGGCTAGTGCCTACCTCCCTGCCCTCATTGTCCCTGCTCTGCCGGCTGCAGTGAGCGTTTGAGGTGGCCTTGGGAGTCTACTGTCCCTGCAGCTCTTTGCTGAGGTTCCAGCCACCTGCCCACAATGTTGCACCTGATCCACACTGAGAGCCAGTAGGCAGGGGAGCTGGGCTTGGAGGAAGCAGCTCCCTTCCTGGGCACACTCGGCAGCCCCTCACCCCTGCCTGCAGCTCCACTCTGAAACTGGGCCTCCCACCAGGAAGGTGCGAAAGGCAGGTGCTGGCGGAGGCTCAGACCTGGTGTGTGTGCAGGCCCAGTTGGTGTGGCCTCTAGAGCCTCGGGACTGAGTTTCGTCACCCTGGTCCCTCAGCCATGACCTGCAGGAGACACAGGGCAGCCTGGGGCCACCCCACCACAGAACGCAAGCCCCCTCCCCAGTATGGCCCAGGCATGGGGCTCTGGGTGCCAAGCTCAGAGCCCACAGGTGTAGGGCCACCTGTACCAGGCTCGAGTTGCCAGCGGGGAAACCCGTGATGTGGGGGCACAGGGTCCGAATGGTCAGGCAGGTGGTGGCTTGGGCCCGGCGCCTTGAGTGCGGTAGGGTGATGGTAAACCTCCTCCCCGCACGCTCTGGATCAGCTGACATCTGCGGCATGCAGCTCTTCATTACCAGCCCTTGTAACAATGAATTAAAGCTCCTTTTACACAAGGCCCACTTGTACTGCTTAATGGAGACTCACGAGCAGCGAGTAAGCAGCACTTAACTCCTGCCTGCCTGGGGCCAGAGGGCCTCAGCCTGAGACGACCACTCCTGTCACCTGTCAGGTCAGCGGCCTGCTGGGTTAGACAGGAGCAGGGAGGGGTCAACCCCTAACCAAACCAGCTAGACAGCAGGTAGGATTGCCCACTGTGCTAGACTGGACTGGGTCCTGGCAGCTGGCTGAGCAGTCCAGAAGCTTCCTGGGTTGGGACTCAGGTCCGCTCGGTGCTGCACTGGCCCCACGGGGCATGAAGGGCGGCTGGGCCCCCTTTCCCATTTGACAGCCCTGCTCTGTGGCTTGGGACCCCTGCAGGTCCAGCATCCCTGCCACCCTCGGACACTGCAGCTATTTACCAGGCAGGTGGAGGCAGCCACGTACCCAGATGGGCGTGTGCAGTGAGACTGGTCACAGTTGGCTCCCAGAGTGCATTCCACAGATGCCACCCTCCAACGACCTTGACATCTCGGTGCACTGAAGTAGACAAGGCCCCTCAAGGGTGACAGAAGGACCCCGGACATGCTGGCCATGGAGGCCTAGGAGCTCTGCAGCAGACGTCACCCTGCGGCCCCCCCAGACCCTGCAGCCCAGGGCCCTACGTGGATGTCGCTGGGGACCCCATCTCCCAGCGGAGGCAGCTCCCGGATCGGCCACATGGGAGGACCTGGTGCACGTTGTGGGCACCCAGGATGGACCATACTGGACACACATGTGGGCATCATGCTGCAATGACCACTCAAGCCTGAGCATCAGGTTTCTCCTGGGATTCCGAGTGTCTCTGGAAGTTTCTGGAAGCTCTGCCCATCTTTTCTCCAGTACCTCCTTGTGGATCCTAACTCCTGTTACTCTTCCCCTACCCAGTGTCAGGCACCTTTTGCCCTCAGAGGGAGGTGGCCGCTTACCGCTGTCTCAGCCTTGCCAGGCTCAATCGGCTCCCCTCTGGTGAGGGTTAACGCCTGGCTCTGTTCAGGCGTGTTGTACATCAGCACCGTCCCTGCTGCGGGAGAATTAGGTATTGACAGTTTAATAATGAGCTCGCTCTGCCTTCGATCGGCCTCCGGCACTCGGTTCCTACAGCGCCCTTTGCGAAGCTGCTTATCTGCCTTTTGAACACGGTTTATGGAGCGATAACAGCCCTGCTTATTAAATGCTCAGGGTGACAGCCTCGGGGGGCCCGGGGGAAGACCTGCAGGGAAGGTAAGACCTGCCTGCAGCCTCCTCAGACCCCTGCCCTGCACCCAGCTCTCTGCACCCCCCCAGGCAGGGGCCTCACCTGCTCTCAGGGGGTTGCTCTAACCGCTTTATTTTCTTTCTTGATATAAATTTGACATCACATAAACACCACCATCTTAACCATTTCAAAGTGTGTTATTAGGGAGTTTTTAATAATCTCACAGAGTTCGGGAGCCCTCACCCCTAATTCTTATCTCCCAAAAAAGAAGCCTCGGGCCCAACAATAGTCACTCCCCTCCTTGCCCAGCCTCTGTTGTTGTTGATTGTCCTCAAGTTGATTGCCAGCCTAAGCAGGTCACCAGGCCTTTCTTCCTCTGCACTCTGGGTGAGTTCAAACGGTCTGCTTTTCGGTTAGCATCCATGTCCTTAACCATTGCACAACCAACCACTGTTACTGAATGACTTCCTGCTCAGCCCCTGGAGGGGCTGTCATCTGGATGAAAGCAGCTGGTGGCTCCTCCTGCCCAGGTCTCAGTTGGCAGCAGAGCGCTTTAATCACTGCACCACAAGGGTTCCCACAAATCCACTTTGTGTCTACGTTTATCTGCTGTAGACATTTCACACGGACATGGCTTTTTGTGACATCCATTTCCCAGAGCACACTGTGGGGTGGGCTGACTTCCTGTGTCAGGACTAACTCCAGAGTTGGGGTCCCAGCCTCTGGGTGGCGGGGACCCAGGTACAACATGTGCAGCTGGAGGCACGGCTGGAGGGCTCCAATGCTCTTCTAGGATGCCTGTCCCAGGATGGGGGTGTGGGGTCTTGGAGGGTCTAGGCCTCTAGATGGCCTGGAGCCCCTGGGGGCCACATTTCTGGCTGTTGTCTCCACCTACTGCCTTTCCCAACAGAAGTGTGTGTACTGCCGGAAGCGTATGAAGCGGGTGTCAGGCGCCTGCATCCAGTGTTCCTACGAGCACTGCTCCACATCCTTCCACGTGACGTGTGCACACGCGGCGGGGGTCCTCATGGAGCCCGATGACTGGCCCTACGTTGTGTCCATCACCTGCTTCAAGCACAAGGCGGGCGCCCACACGGTGAGTGCCAGCCCGCCCCCCTGCCACGCCCCACTCCGCCCCCGCCCTGCCCCTCTGAAGGCTGCCCTGTGCTGTCATCCAGGGGCACTTCCTGCGGGCCGTGAACTTGGGTCAGATGGTCATCACCAAGAACCGGAACGGGCTTTACTACCGCTGCCGTGTCATTGGTGCTGCCACACAGACCTGCTACGAAGTAAACTTCGACGATGGATCCTACAGCGACAACCTATACCCAGAGAGCATCACCGTGAGCTCGGGGTGGGGGTGTGGAGGGGGGCAGAGAGTGGAGGAGGAGAGGGGGATTCTGCAGAGCCCCCTCCCAGGGCCTCCCCATCTTGGGTCATCCGCCTGCTGGGTGACTTGGGGCAGGGGGTGGGGAGGCTCTGATCCAGCCCTCACCCAGCTCCTCTGTCTGCAGAGTAGAGACTGCATCCGCCTGGGACCCCCGCCCGAGGGCAGCTTTGTGGAGCTCCGGTGGGCAGACGGCAACATCTACAAGGCCAAGTTCATCTCCTCAGTGACCAGTCATGTCTGTCAGGTGGGGTCACAGCCCAGGTGGCCGGAGCTTCCTGCAGACTTCTCCACAGGCTTCATACCTGTGAAGATGGGGTGGTGACCAGAGTCATATGATGGTCTACGTTTGAAGGGTTTCCTTAGAGTATAGATGGTTGTGGGAATTTCCCAGATGTAGGAATCACATCTGGTCAGTGCAGAAATTATTTTTAAATGTAGAATTTTAGAACAGTTAGCCACATCCTAGGGGGCAGGGGGTTTGTGATGCAAAACATCTGTAGTTCAGATTCATCCAGAGGCACCTCAGAAAAAAGGCCTGGTGATCCACATTATAAAATTGAGCCCATGGAAATCCTGTAGAGCCCAGTTCTCCTCCGACCCAGGGGGTTCCCATGAGTAGGAATGAGCTCCACTGTACCTGGCGTGACTGAATTCCATTCTGGGAAGGGGACAGTCCCCAGTGTGGCCCATCTCTGGCTCTCCCTCCTGCTCACTGTGGGGAGCTCCTAGCCAGATGTTGGCTCCATCTACCCTCATAGACCTAAAATCCTGCTCAGCCTTTGGATCCACATGGGCGCAGCCTGACCCCCAGGACTGGACCAGTGGCACGTGATCGGGGCAGGCCAGGGAGAGGCCCCCAGCCGGACAGCTTCCATTACAACCAGAAGGGCTGGCGCTGTTCCTAGAGGGCTGTAAGGACCCTGGTGGCGCTGCAGTTAAGCGTTCTGCTGTGAATGGAAAGGTTCATGGTGGTTGCTCAGAAGGGGCCTGTGAAGACTGAGAACTGGATCCACTGTCACCCTGCCCCTTCCGACCCCAGAAGACACAGCAGGACTGCCCCATCGAGGAGCTGCTGGTGGTTCAAACCGCCCGCTTTCCACTTACCAGCTCAGTGCATAGCCATTGTGCCCCAGGGATGTCTCCCGTAGGGATGACAGCTGAGACCCTCTGGGGCAGAATGAACTGCAGGTCTATCAGGCACAGGAAGGCCTTCTGAAAGGACACTAGCTCGACACAGCGTTCTCACGCACGGCACCATCTTGATACTGCGCCTTTACAAACAGGCGCCAGAATATTGTTCGTCTCTTCCGTGAGGGACCCTGAATCCAATGGCATAGTGGGGCAGCCCTCTATCTCCTCAGTACCCTCCCGTGGAGAAGCAGTCTGGTGAGGTGTGGATGAGCCTAGCACCCGCATGAGAGATGTCATGGCCGGGCTTGTCATAGGACCTGTGGTGAGTTCCTTGGAGAAGTGAAGTCAGACAGTGCTGGCTAGTGTCTCCACCTCCCTCAGGAAACCCGGGAGAGTGATACAAACGGGGTAAATCAGCAAATACCCTGCTTGGACCTTTGGGTGGGGGCTGTACATGCCTTAAAGAATCAGATTGAAGCAGCCAGTTACCGCCTGTCAGACAATTCACTCGTGACACCAGACCCCTGACAAAACAGAGCTAACAGAGGCCATCACGGGCAGTTTAAACGTTAAGACCATTTCGTATCCTCAGAGGTGCGTCCCTGGCACAGGACATCAGGGAGTCAGCATGGGCAGTTCTACAAGAAAACTGGTCATGTTTCTAGAAATGAACTTTGTAGTAGTCGCCGGCAGGATGCCTGCAAGATGGTGGGGGCCTCTGTACCTCACGGTCCCAAAGGAGGCCATAGGCTTGCCTGGTGGGGGCAGCTGTGGAGCTGTGTGGCACACTCTCATGTGGCCCAGCAAGGGACCTGGCCAAGGATACTCTGGAGGAGGCCGGCTGACCACACACGAGCCCACCCCCAGAGGACCACGTGGACAGGCTCCGCTCCTGAAGTTCCTGGGGGGTTTTAGAGCCATGAGATCCTCATGCTCACCCCATTTCTCCAGAAAGTTCTGGCACGAGCAAGACCCCCGGTCATCTCAGAGCAAAATGTTTAAAATGCAGCATAAAGTCCCTAGCCCTTGGAAGTTCACAGTGGGATTCTGTGGAGGGGACCAGTGTAACTTTCAGCTCCAGTCTCTCGCCTTGAATGGAACACCAGAGATCCCGAGCCCCTCAGCAAGTCACTGGGACCGAACAGGACGTTACCGCTAACCCCTCATGAAGTTTCGCTTCTTCCTCCGGAGATTCTAGAACGGATCTCTCTGGTCTTTCTGACCTAGAAACCTGAGCTTATTTCCTGGGTTTCTAGAACTCACTCTATTCCTGGGAGCCTGCTTCTCTGGGGTGTAGCGCCAGCCGGAACTGGGGGAGAAATCCAGCCGGGTACAGCGCCCTGGCTGGAGGTGGGCTCCGCCCCACACGCACACCCTGCACCTCTGGGACTCAGCCCTCCGGTAGGGGAACCTTCTGGGTCAGGACCTGATGGGCTGGCCATCTGTGGGGAGGAGAACAAGGGGTACAGATGAAGGGTCTTTTCTGCCCAGATGATCCCCATTGCACAGTCCAGCACCCCAGGCCACCCACAACCCCAAAAGCTCCTGGGGACAGGCCCTCGGTTCCTCATCTACCACTGGGGCAGTCAAGGGCAGCCGCCTGTCCTTGCTTCTGGGCTGGGAATTGCAGACCAGGCTTCTGGCCTTCCGACTGCAGCAGGCTCCAGCCTCTGCCCTTGCTGTGGATCAGATGGAAGGAGAGACCTGGCGCAATGGTCCCAGATGGTAGCATGAACCCACCTGGAGACTTGTGTGGCCCCCCTCACTCAGTATTCTCCAGGGCTTCCAAGAGGCTGGGCTAAAGCCCCTAGAGCAGTGGGAAAGCCCTTCCCCCTGAGCCTGTTGACAGCAGCACGCATGTCCCCTAGAACACCACTCGGCCTCAGGACTGCCTCCCCACCACTCACCCAACTGGGCATATGACTTCAGTGACTCAGGTTGGCTTCAGGTACAGCTAGACCCAGCATCTCAAGCTGCCCTTGATGTCTTAGGGCTCCAGGTGGGCTTCTCGGGCAGTACGGCTGTGCCGGTCTTTCCCGGCGGAGAGGACTGAGGGGCCGCAGCATCCTTCTATAACCCACATTCCCTCTCCCACAGGTGGAGTTTGAGGATGGGTCCCAGTTGACTGTGAAGCGCGGTGACATCTACACTCTGGAGGAGGAGCTGCCCAAGAGGGTCCGGTCGAGGCTGGTGAGTGGCCACAGGGCTGGGCCTCATGGAAGCGGATGTTGGGGCTTACATTTCACCGGAACTAACTTCGCCTGCCCAGTCTCCTCCAGCTTGGCCACTCTGTCCTCTCTGCCTGTCACCCCCATTCCACACAGGAGGAGGCGCTGAGGATGCTAGGGGGCGGGGGTGGGGGTGTACCCCTTCTTCCTCATACAGAGCGGTGGAGCAGATGTGGGCGTGTTCTCCTTGGCTCCTTCATGTTCCCTCTTGTCCTAGACTGGTGGGGGTAGTGGTGGTGCAGGGCAGCGGAAGGGAGAGTAGGGGGAGACCCTCAGCCTGCTCTGCTCCTTGGCTCCTTGTCCTTCAGAAAGCAACCTGTCTATCCGTCCATCCCTCCCAGCGGAGCCAGTGGTGGAGTGTGGAGCCCCCTCCTGCACGTCTATCTGTGCCCTCCCCGCCCCCCAGCAGTCAACTGCCTGTACTGTGTGGGCCTTGGACCAGGCCCCGCTAACCTGCATATTGTCTGGTCCCCACAGTCGGTCAGCACAGGGGCACCCCAGGACAACGCCTTCTCAGGGGAGGAGGTGAAGGCTGCTAAGCGCCCGCGAGTTGGGGCCCCACGCGCCACCGCCACCACCACCACGGAGGACGCGGCTCAGAGCCCGGACTACCTGGCCTTCATGGAGAGCCTGCTGCAGGCCCAGGGTGGGCCCGGAACCCCATTCTAGAACCTTCTAGAGCTCCCGCTGGTGTCCACTCACCCTCAACCTCTCAGCCCAGCATGGCCGCCCAGCCCCCGGGAAGGAGGTGGTGGCCCAGTGCCTGCCTGTTGGGGACCTGGGCCTTGCCTCCCTCCTGGCCCCAGAGGCCACCTCTGCCGCGGAACCCTCTGTGCTGTGACCGGCAGTGACGGGGCAAGCGCGGCTGGACTCAGGGAGCAGGGCCGGCCGGGGCCGCGCCGCCCGCCTCAGCTCCTCAGATCCTGAACCCCGAAAAGCTCTTCTCGAAAAGGTGCTACCACGTTGCCTACTGAGCGACTGCGGATTGGTGACTGTGTACATAGATCACCTTTGTGAAGTTCTTTCTATAAATACATATTGTTAAAAAAACAAAGAAAAAAAAAAGGGCGAGGAAACATGGAACATGGAGAAAAGGGAAAAAAATCCCCAAAGTTGTTTTCTAAGATCTGTGGCTTTAAACAAAATAGACCCCCTCCCACTTCTCCAAACGTTCTTTTTCTCAGAACTGGGATCCGTGTGATCGCATCTCCTTGTTTTTTGTTTGTTGTTGTTTTAAACTATTATTTGCCAGCAGATGGGCAGGAGCCGAGCGGCCAGCAGGTGGCTATGGCTATCTGGCTGGCTGGGACCTATGGGCCAGGCAGCATAGGGTTCCTGGCGAGGACCCTAGTACCTGCCTGGCCTCGCTCTGGACTTTCCCTTGTCCACGCTGCACCAGTGCGTCCCCACAACCTGGTCCAAGGAGGCCACCGGCGCTTTGGTGGCTGGCCCTGTGTGGGCGGCCAGTGGGCCTGCGGCCCTGCCGCTCACGCCTTTGCAAAATAAACACTTTCTCTTCCCACTGGCTTGATGCTTTGCTTCTTTGCCTGGTGGGAATCACTGCCCAGCCGAGGCCTCTGGTAGGAGCACTTCTGTCCAGACCAAGTGTCTGCAGTGCCAAGAGGTGCTTCTGAGAGGCCTTCCAGATGAGGGGTCCCCCCTCCCCCCGTGTGGGTGCTGTCTGTCTATGGAGGGGCCTGGCCAGTGGGCAAGACTTGCGGTATGGGGACCACCACAGGGCCCAAACCTGCCTTTTCCTGAACCAAGCCTGTCCTTGGCTACTGGGGTCACTGCCTATGTGCCCTCAGCTCTGGTGTCATGTTGGGGGTCCCCTCTAAACCCAACACCCTGTGTGGCGTGAACCATGAGTTAGAGAGGGAGGGAGAGCATGCTCCATGTGTGTGGGGGGGTAGGGGGGGGCTCTGAAGATGAGGGTTGAATTCATGAATGTATTAAAGGGCCCTTGGTGACAACAGGATGAGTATAGTGTCTTCTGACCCCACAGGATCTCGGCTCGAGGTTTCCCTGCTAGTCCACATCAGCATCCCCTTCCCCTCCCCACCCTCTCTGTCCCTGGGGGTAACTGAAGGGAGAAGTGTGCGTAAATGAAAAATACTAAAAAGGGCGTTTTATCAGTTGCCGGACCAGAGAGGAGAGTTCAGAAACACGGTGTGAACGTAAATCTGGGGTGGGGGGTTGTCTCTCTCATGGTGAAAGGGGCATTTAGCCGGGAGTCACCTGGGCAGGAGGAGGTCCACCACTGTGTCCTTGTCACTGGGAAGTGCTGTCCATGCTGGAGGAACAGGAGGCAGAGTGGCCCCTCCCCAGTACTGCCTGGGCTCAGCACACTGTCCCCCCAGATACTGGGAGCCCTGATGTACCTTGCCCCCACCTCAGGTCCTATGAATTAAAGGCTCTTGAACACTCTGGGGTCTGGCCCAACCTGGGGCGGGTGGATGCACAGATGGTCCCAAGGCCCTCCTCTTGCTTGGTGCTGACGGTGCTATGGATCAGGTGGAGAAGGTTCCAGAATTTCCATGTTATATGACCGGTGGCGCCATGGTGAAGTGCTGGGCTGGCCAGCATTTCACAGGAAGAAAGACCTGGTGATCTGCCTCTGCAAGGACCACAGCCTAGGAGAACCTGTGGTCAGAGTAGGAACGTGGCCCCCGTCATTGGAGTCACCCGTGAAGCTTTGTGGGTGCTCTGGGTCCCTGGTCTCCTCCTGAGCCCTTCCCTATACTGCTCCCCAGGGCCCTCCCCCAGCCCAAAATTCCAGGGGCATCACTGGGGTGGTTCCCACCCATGATAGTAAGGCAGTGTCCTGACCCCCCCGCCCCTCTCCCCCATACACATCGTGGGCCGGTCAGCCAGCTGGTGAACGCCCCCTCCCCCTTGCACTGAATGCAGTGGAAACTTCGCCCCTCCCCTTTGCCCTTGGCCCAGATGGAGACCTTCGTCCCTCCACGAACCACAGCACACCCTGACTGGCCCGTGATGGGCGTGACCAGTTTAGGGCACTGGGTCCTTCCCTTTCTGCACCACAACCACCACAGCAGCAGACCCTGGGGTCATTTTAGGGTCACTGTTATGGAGAGCCATCTACACCCCCTAGAAGGGGGGGGGGGGCAGGTGGACACGCTTGACTGATATCTCAGGGCACCAGGACAAGGCTGTGAGCCAGGATACCTGTCACAAACTGACCCCTGGCCAGTACTGGGTCCAGCCCAGAATTTGGCACAGACCCAGGTGCCTCGGGAACTGGCAGGATAGGCAGACAACAGTTAAGTTAGGGTGTGGGGTGTCAGGAGCTGTGGCAAGAACAAAGGGAAGACACCAGAATGTATCCTTGATGGGGTACACTTGATGTTTTAAATAGTTGGTCCTGAGGGATGTGAGGAGAGGAATCCTGGGATATCTGGAGAAAGCCGACCAAGCAAAGGAACAGCCCGTGCAAAGGTTCTGACAGTTGGAGGAACAGCAAAGCGTGAGTGAGGGGCAGAGAGGAGGGGAGGACAAGGCTTGCAGGGAGGATTCAGGCTTTGACTCAAAGGAGGTGGGAGCCCTGGAGGGTTGTAGAGGAAGGGCAGGCCTGATTCTTGTGCTCATGCATGCCCTTTGGCTGCCACGAGGAACAGACTGTGGGAGTCAGGGACCAGGGCAGAGGTGGGCAATGATGGGGTTGAACCAGGTAAAGGCGTGGGAGGGAGGCAGGGAAGTAGGTGGATCTGGGGGCGCAGAGCTGATGGGATTTGCTGACAGATGAAGTATGAGGTGGGACAGAGAAGAGAGAAGGACCTGGCATTGTTCATCCAAGCACAGCTTGGACCAGGAGATGAGGACAGTAGGGGCAATTTGGCCGGGGCTAGGACAACTGGGAGGATGCTAAGGAGGAGACTGCCGAGGAGATTCGAGGAACAAAGGAGTGTGGGCAGGCTTCTCAGTAGATGGGGTGACCTGATACCTCTGGTGGGGCACATGTCCACAACAAGGGAACTACAGGTTGCCACTCACCTGGGATTGCATCTTTGTTTGCTCCCACCCTCAGTATTTCTCAAAGTCTCCTCATAGGGACTCAACCTGTGGTGTCATTCAGCACCACAAGGACCTTGTCCTGTCAGGCTGCTGTGGGAGGTGATGACGGTTGCAGGGAACCCAAGATGTTTTTGGTGGAAACATTTCGGCTGGTGGCAAGTTCATCCAGGGGGCCCAGACACTCTGCCAGCTGCTACTGTTCACAAAGGCAATGTCTCTCTGTCTCCCAGAATCTCGAAAGCTGTCCCCATGTGGATACAACAGCCACCGACAGACTCAGTCACACCTGAAGTGACGATGTTGTAGCTCTGCTCTCTCCTGCAGCGGCACCAAGCTCCATGGTCGGCGATGGGTGGCTGGTACAACACAGATGCCTGTCATTTCCACAGCTCGCTGGATGTTGAAAAATCTACAGTTCAGGACAGGCCATCTCTACACAAGGCCAGGGCCAGGAACTGGGCTAGACAGAGGATGTTGTTGTTGTTGTCAGGTGCCATCAAGTCAGAACCGACTCATAGTGACCCCATGCACAGCAGACGAAACAATGTCTGATCCTGGGCCAACCTCACTACCGCTGCCACACTTGAGTCCATCAATGATGCCACCTGTCTGATCCATCTCATTGGGGGTCTTCCT
>NW_006408643.1:4141015-4151222 GCF_000296735.1 Chrysochloris asiatica | reverse complement strand
TTCCCTTTTGGTTTTCTGACTCTAAATCTTTGCATATTTTATTATAGTATTTGGCAGAGGATGAGCAGGTTGCAAATGTTCAACTATGCACAGTTGTTCATGTTGGTCATGGTGCTGGGCTGTGGCAGTGATGGAGAAAACCAGACTGCAGAGTCCATGGCACTCGGGGAATGGTGAAGATGTAATCATCCCATACCAGTTGCCAGCAAGTCAATTCTGACTCATGGCGACTACAGCGGTTTCAAGGCTGTGACCGTACAGTGGATGGCCAGTTTTGGGTGGGTTCGAATGACCAACTTTTCAGTAGTTGAGTGTTTAATTGTTTGCATTACCCAGGATGCCATGGTAAGGAAGAAAAAGAATAGGGACAGAGAGGGAGGATCCGAAGGTGACTGAGAGTTGAGGAAGATCTTTGTAAAGAGGTGACATTTAAAATAATTGTCTCAGAGACAGAATGTCAGAGAGACTCAAGCTGTAGGTACATTGTGTTGAGTTCAGTGTCCTCCTAGAACTAGAGATGGCAGTCCACAAACCCATGCGTCACATCCGGCCCTCCACTTGTGTTTGCTAATAAAGTTTTATTGGCTCACAGCCATACCCATTCATTTACATATTTCCCAGGACTGCTTTCCTGCTACTGAGTAGTCCCAATGGGACCATCTATCCAGCAAAGTTGAGAATATTTACCACATGACCCTTTACAGAAAAGAATGTTGCTAATTCCTGAGCTCAAGTAAGGTCCCTGGTGGCTCAAACAGTGTTCAACCACTAACCTAGAGGTTGGCAGTTTGAATCCACCCAGCAGTGATGTAGAAGAAAAACCTGGCAATCTGTTTCTGATAAGCTCAATGCTGGACACATGGAGCCATCTTGAGCCAACACTGGGGGCAATAGGTTTGGTTTGGGAGCTACAGTGAGTGGGGGGTGGCAGCTTCCATACCTTCAGCACACCAATTGCCAAATAGTTCTCCTGGGGGAACAGTCCCTCACCTGCCCAGTCCCACTTTGTCTCTCAAAGGGTCCCATCATTTACAACCCCCAGGACATGTTGTATGTTGGTAGGTGCCGTCGAGTCAGCTCCAACTCAGAGTGACCCTGTGTACAATAGAAGGAAACTATGCTCATTTCTGTGCCATCCTCATAATCGTTGTGATATTTGAGTGCGCATTACTGTAGCCCCTTGGTCACTCCAAGTTGTTGAAGGCCTTCTTCTTTCTTGCTGACCCTTCACTTTACCTTCTCTAGGGACTGGTGGTGGTGGATATGTGCCGTGGAGTCGGTTCATAGCAACCCTGTACAGGGTTTCTGAGGCTGTAAATCTTTACGGGAGCAGAAAGCCTCATCTTTTTCCCGTGGAGCAGCTGGTAGTTTCGAACTGCTGACCTTAAGGTTCGCAGTCCGATTCGTAACCACTATGCTACCAGAGCGCCTTGTCTAGGGACTAGTCCCTCCTAATATGGCCAAAGTAGATAAGACCAAGTCTGACCGTCTTAGCTTCTGAGGAGTGTTCCGGCTGGAGACAAAGAACTATAAAACACAACTTAGATTCATGCCACAAAGGATAAGAGTAAGGGCAGCCAGGGAGGGTCAGCAGGCAGACAGGGTGTTGAGGAGACCCTTCTAAGAAGGTGGCTATGGTGCTTGGAGGAAAACGAAGGCTTTGAACTTAGGGACCCAGCTATCCATCTAAGGTGGAGATGGTTACACACTTAGCGGTCTGCCCCTCCACCTGCCACCTCCGGACAGGGTATCAAACGACAGACGGCATAGTGAGCTGCAGCGCCTGGCTTCTGTTCACCACTGCAGTCTGTCCGTCACGACTCACGGCTTTTATGGCTGTACTAAACAGCCAGCTGCCAGCCCCACTCTGTGTCCCGCATCCTCCCCTCCTTGTTGCCATCTCCAGACCTGCCTCCCTGCCTCCCCCCCTGTAGCCTACCCCCTGCCCAGAGCAGCTGCTACCCCAAAACAGAACTGCAGCTCTGTAGCCATGGCGGCAGGTCACCTCCCCCAGACCCACAGGCTTCCAGCACCACTCACAGCTGGGGACAGGTTTCTCAGCCCTGGCAGGGCACCAAGAACTTTTATTTGTAGATGAGATTGACTTCTAGCGTTTTGCTCAGCAACAAAAGACTTGAGAGTGATGTGCTGCCCACAGCTTGGGGGAGGGGAGGGGAAGCCCAGGCATCATGTGCCATGTTGAGGTGTTCAGCCTGCCGCCCCAGGCCGGGATGGGACAGATGTGCCCTTTCCCAGGAGGGAAGGTGGTCCTGGAGTCCCCAGGCGGAGACAGCAGCTCTCCCCAACTGTTGGAACACAAACCTTGAGGATGCGGTTTGAAGAGTGACTTTGGAGACCGATCTCCTCTTCGGGGTCCCCCGCTGCACCCCTCAAGCTCACTGCTCAGTCATCACTACCCAAGTAGAACATACTTTGGGGACTTGGGGTGCAAGGGGACAGAAGAAACATGAGCTGGGGGTGTTCTGGCTCTGCAGCTACTGGGTTGTGCTGTCTAGAGCGAGGCCACCTTGGGGCAAGGCAGGTGCCCAGTGTCTGAGCCCCTCTGGATGTCTGCAGCTAGCCTTGGGCAGGTGAAGAAGCAGAAACTCAAGCTTCAGAGTAAGGCTGGGTGGTTGTTGTCGTTGTTGTTAAGTGCCGTCGAGTCGTTCCGACCCATAGCAACCCTGTACAGGGTTTCCGAGGGTGTAAATCCTTACGGGAGTAGAAAGCCTCATCTTTCTCCCGCGGAGCGGCTGGTAGTTTCGAACCGCTGACCTTAAGGTTCGCAGCCCGATTCGTAACCACTACGCTACCAGAGCTCCTTAAGGCTGGGTGGTACGGCTCCCAAACCTGCCCCTGCTCCCTGGTTCCCTGACCTGGCCTCCAACCACTGACCCCTCATCACTGCCAGCTGTACTCACACTCAGACTCCAGATCTGCCAGAAACACTGCTTATCTCATAATCGCCCTCCCTGCTGACCCACATGTCCCCCTTGCCTTCCCCTTTGCTGGCCATGGAACAAGGGGTGCGGAGAAGCAACTTGTACTCCTGTCTCTCACCACCCATAGACAATGTCCTGTCATAACCCAGAAAGTTCTCATGGACTCACTTTCCGAAGTTGATCACCAGGCATTTCTTCCTAGTCTTAGTCTGGAAACTTTGCTGAAACCCATCCACTGTGGGTGACCCTTCTGGTATTTGAAATTCCAATGGCATAGCTTCCAGAGTCAATGACAACTACCCCATTGGGACACATCGACAGCGTTAAGGGGGGAGAGTGGTTTTCTAGAATAAATGCCTGGAAATGACTGGAAGAAGGAGGAGCATTTTAATTCATGCAGCCAAATAGCATCCACCCAACTCTGCGATCTTTGTCTTTTTGGTGAGTGACAAGTGTTATCTAATGATGATTGAAATGCTCATTTCTTGTAATGAGACAGACAAAGTCGCTTTCATAAAATCAAAATAAGACTTCGAGTCGGTTCATAATGGTTCAGTCATGGCTGATGGATGGAAACAAAGACAACGTATGTACTTGTTGCACAGAAAACAATTCTCCCATAATTCACATTGCTCAAAGGTGCTGCTTTGAATGTGTGCCTGTTTCCTGTTGTTGCTGTTAGGTGTCATAGCAACCCTACGTACCACAGGACGAAACCTGCCCGGTCCTGAGCTATTGTTTTTTGAGGTCAGGATTGTCCCTTTCCTTCTGGGTCTTCCCCTCTGTCACTGACCCTCCACTTAACCAAGCATGACTGAACTGTTTCGAACTGGTTCAAAGTCCTAGATTAGAAGTCTTTTGTTGAAACTACCTTGAATCATTGTTGTTGTGGTTATGTGCCGTGGAGTCAGTTCCGACCCATAGCGACCCTGTGCAGGGTTTCCGAGGCTGTAAATCTTTACGGGAGCAGAAAGCCTCATCTTTCTCCCACGGAACAGCTGGTAGTTTCGAACTGCTGAACTTGAGGTTCACAGCCCGATTTGTAACCACTACGCTCGTTACCAGAGCTTCTACCTTGAAACATACTCTTTAAAAAAATATGTGAACATTTCACATCAGCTTCAGCTTCAGTGGCTGAACCCCAGGTCAGGGGCCATGTCCAGGTTGTTTTGTCTCTTACGTTTGATTTCTGTGAAATTAGAACATCAGTTTTTCCTTTCATTGTACGTTGACATCAGCAGCAGCTCAAAGGAAAGCCAAAAGCCCAGCTGCTACCCGATCCCTGTGTGCAGAGAAGAACTGTGCTCTGTAGGATTTTAATGGCTGACTTTTCAGAAGCAGATTGGCAGACTTTTCTTCCAAGGCATCTCTGGATAGCCTCAGACCACGAAACTTTTGGTTAGCAGCCAAGCATGTTCACCATTCCCACCATTCAGGGTCTCCACCTCAGACTTATTGCCTACTTTTACTGTTTCCGCTTCTGAGTGCACCTGTAGCAACACAAATATCACAAGGGGGTAGGTTTAAAGAACAGGGATGTATTTTTTGGTAATTTTTGCAGCTAGAAGTCCAAACCAGGGCACTGGCTTTAGGGGAGAATCCTTCCTGTTTGCTAGCCCTGAGGTTCCCTGGGGTTCCTTGGCATGTCTTGATGTTCTTTGATATTCTGCATGATCTTTAGTACCTGGGCCTATTCTTAGCAGGGAAAGGCAGGAGGTGGCAGGTCACACAGAGCCTGTGGGGATGGTCTTGGGAGTATTTGTTTTATTCTAAGAGCACTAGGGAGCCATGGAAGCATTGTGAGTGAGGGCACATTAGGAGCTGCACAGGGTTTATTGCTGGGGACAAGAATGGAAGTCAGGAGAAGTATCAGGGTTATAGAATCAGGCAGGGCTCCTGGCCTACCTACGCCTCAAGGTAAAAAGACCAAGGACAGCCTCTTGGACCCTGGCCACAGCCAGAACAAGTACTGTGGATGTCAGGGCCACCAACGTCTGAAAATCAAATCTGTTCAGAACAACTGCCTGGTGACAAGTATAATAAAACGTATTAATGAGGCCATTATTACTCCCTAATTAAAAGCTAATAACTAAGAGTTAATTGCCTCTAAAAGATGAAGCAAGCCTGGGCTGGGATTTATCTCTGTTTTCCTTGGCTTGCCTGGATAGGCTGATATTTTAGAGCTAATTAATTGAATGAAATCGTACAGAAAACTAATAATCGCCTTGTGCCGTTTGAGGCTGTTGAAAGGTATTTTCAGAGTGTTGGGCGTGTTTGCGTGCCTGCTTCGTGGGGCCTGGAGTTTGACAAGGACGAGGGGTGGGGAGGTTCCCTGCTGATTCTCTGCCAGGTGTGAGCTAAGTCCGCTTCCAGAGAGTGTTCTAGAACAGACCAGAGCTGCTTGCACCACGAGGTCATTTCCTTTATTATTACTGCCGTTGCTATTGATTTGTTGTTGTTGTTGTTAGGTGCCATCAAGTCAGTCCCAACTCATAGTGACCATGTGCACAACAGAACGAAACACTGCCCAGTCCTGGGCCAACCTCACAGCTGTTGCCATTGACACTTGAGCCCATCCATGCTGCCACGTGGCCAATCCATCTCCCTGGGGGTCTTCCTCTTCTTCTCTGACCCTCCACCTTACCAAACATGATATCCTTCTCCAGTGACTGGTCCCTCCTGACAATATGTCCAAAGTATGAGAGACGAAGCTTAGCCATCCTGGCCTCCAAGGAGCACTCTGGTTGCACTTCTTCCAAAACAGATCTATTGGTTCTTTTGGCAGTCCATGGCACTTCTCCTCCAACACCATAACTCAAAGGCATCAATTCTTCTATGATCTTCCTTATTCACTGTCCAGCTTTCACATCCATATGAGGTTATTGAAAACACAATGGCCTGGGTCAGGCGCACCCTAGTCCTCAAGCTAACATCTCTGCTCTTCAACACTTAAAAAAGTTCCTGTGCAGCAGATTTGCCCAGTGCAATACGTCGTCTGATCTCTTGACTGCTGCTTCCATGAGTGTTGATAGTTGATCCAAGAAGAATGAAGTCCTTGACAACGTCAATCTTTTCTCTGTTGATACATTTCACTAGTGTCATTGTTGTTGATGGATTCATTTCCCGTATGATTATTGTTCATCCATTTCCTTTATTATTGTTGTTACCATTATTATTATAGCTCTCTCTCTTTTTAATACCCTAAGACTCACAAGGAATTATAAAAATAGTGCAAAATAGTATAGAGTTCTGCATGTTCTTCAGCCAGCTTCCCCTAATGACATATTTCACATAACCACCCAATACATTCCTTGTCAAGAGACCCTGGGAACAGAAACAGTTATGTGCTCAAGTTGAAGCTGAAAGGTTGGCAGTTCAAACCTATCCAGGGGCACCTCAAAAAAAAAGGCCTGGTGATCAGCTTCTGAAAGGTCACAGCCTCGAAAAGCCTACGGTACATAGTTCTATGTGGTCCCATGGGGCTTCCATGAGTCACACTCGGTGCTAACACCATCAGTCCTTCAGAAAAACCAGGACACTCACTTGGGTAAAATACAGGTCATGTTTGGATATCAGCAGTTACGCTCTCTGGAAAGTTTTAAATCTTTAGATACATTGTTTTTAAATTGGGATATTATTTGCATACCATAAATCTCTCCATTTTAATGGGTACAAAGGCGTACTGGTGTGGTGTTTCAGGCTTGAACCTCAAGGTTGGTGATTCAAGCTCACCAGCCACTCTTCGGAGACCCTATACCGGGTCACTAGGAGTCGGAACCAACTTGGTGGCACTTAACAACAACAACAATGGGTACAATGCAATGGGCTTTATGTATTCATAATATTGTACAACCATCACCACTAATTCCAAAACATTTCCATCACCCCCAAATGAAAGTCCAAACCCATTAGCAGCCCCAAGCTCTGTTTTTGTTGTTGTTGTTAAGTACCGTACATACCCCCCCCCCACACACACACACACAAACAGAGGGAATGGAAGCAAATACTGTTGAAGGATGATGCATGGAGGAGATTGTCATCATTGCAATGAAATAATGAGTGTAAAACTGATATTCTTCCATGTAAACTGTCACTTGATTCACAATAAAAACTTAGAAAAAAAAGAGGCTGTAATTAAAGAGAAAAAGCTCTGTACACAGGGACGGGCAACTTAGACATTGGCTACCTAAAATGAGGGGACGATAAAGGCACGAAGTGACTGGCTTACAAGGTGTCAAGAGGGAGTTTAGTTTAAGAGTATGGGGGGAAAGAAAGAGTCCCCACTGAATAGCTGTCATCTTGTCTAGATGGGTCTGGTGAAAAGAGATGGGGATAAGATTTGTACAATTCAATAGTCAATAACTGTTATCATGACTAATTGCAACTGTCACAATTGTAAAGGTAGAAGTTTTATATCAAAAACGGGGCATAGTAAATCCTACAGTCCAGAAACAAAGGACCCTAGGACCATCCAGGGAGAAGAGCACAAGCAGAATGCAAGATCTTATCCAGAGAAGCAGGACATCAGAGATGGAGGCAGAGATGGGGACAGGGAGAGGGGGAGCAGCTGAAGACTCTAGATTCATGGAAAGAGAGGGACTGAGAGCTGGCAGCCAGGAGGTAGACTGAATAGAGAGAAATACTGTTGTTTTAAGTACCATGGAGTCGGTTCCGACCCATAGCAACCCTGAACAGGGTTTCTGAGGATGTAAATCTTTACGGGAGCAGAAAACATCATCTTTCTCCTGCGAAATAGCTGGTAGTTTCAAACTGCCTACCTTGAGGTTAGCAGCCCAATTTGTAACCACTGCTGCACAGGGTCGCTATGGGTCGGCATCGACTCGACGGCACTTAACAACAACAACGGTCCATGAAGGGGATTATAATTATTGTATGAAACAAGGTGTATGATTTGTTGAATGTAAAACTGATGATCTGCCCTGTAAACTTTCACTCAGTTCACAATAAAAACTGAAAGAAAAACAGTGTCTCAAAGGACACAGGAAGATCATGGGGCTTATTAGAAAGGAATTTTAAGGAAATGGAAAACTGTGTCGGTGAGAAAAAGGCCAGAAGAATTATTCCCATAGATTGTTTTCCATCACAACAATGCACCTGCTTGCTCTTGGAGGGAAGTAAGGCCTGTCCTAGCAGGATTTCCTTGGGGAACCTAACCCCATCCTCCCTAGAGCCCTGAACTTGCCCTGTCTAACATCTTTTTCTTCCTCAAACTCAATGAATATTGAAAAGGAACTTGATTTGGGTCCTTCAAGAATGCCACAGCTGCCATTTTGACATGAGGTCAGTTGAAGAGTATAGAATTGTTTGGGACAGGGTTGTTGTTGTTGTTATGTGCCGTGGAGTCAGTTCCGACTCATAGCGACCCTGCACAGGGTTTTCGAGGCTATAAATCTTTACGGGAGCAGACAGCCTCATCTTTCTCCCGCGGAACCGCTGGTAGTTTCGAACTGCTGACCTTGCTGACCCGATTCGTAACCACTATGCTCTTTTTGGGACAGGGTTGGAGAGATGGAAATGCCGAGCTGGAAATGCCACCTTCAGAAATGCCGCCTCCTTAGGTGGAGGAAATGCTGAGATGCACTAACTTCACATGTTGATATTTTTGTTTTAACAAAAGTTTCTATGGTTTTGTAAGAATGCTGTTTGACTGGGGTTCATATTTGCATTAAATGCTCAGCTGCTAACCAAAAGGTTAGTGGTTCGAGCCCACTAGCTGCTCCTTGGGAAAAAGGTGAGGCAGTCTGCTCTCATAAGGATGAAAGCCTTGGACACCCTATGGAGAGTTTCACTATTCTATAAGGCCGAGAGGAGTCGGAATAGACTCAGCGGCAGTGGTACATATGTAATAGGTTCTCATCACAGGGAACTGTGTGGGGCATGTCCGGGAAGGCCAGGTAGAAATCACAGCTGTGGAGACAACACAGGGACACCAATGTCCAAGACCAGGTGAAAGTGTTGTGACCACAGAAATACCACAGGGGTGGCTTTAACGAACAGAAATTAATTTTTTCACAGTTTATTAAGTGCTGTCAAGTCGGTTCCGACTCATAGAGTCCCTAGGTAGGGTTTTCGAAGAACAGGTGGTGGGTTTGAATCGCCTATGTTGTGGTTAGCAGTCCAGTGCTTGTCCCACCACACCACACCAACACTAGCTGATAAATTCAAGCCACTGGCTCGAGAGGAAGCGTGCTCTCCCTGTCAACTCTGGATAAAGATTCTTCCTTGTGTCTTTTGAGGTGCTGCTCTGGGCCTGGCATCTTTCTTTCCTCTTCTCTGCGTCTCTCCCTGGCTTGTTTAACCTTTTATATTTCAGAAGAGATTGACTCAAGACACATCCTCCATGAATTCCCCTCAGAAACGAAACAAAGACAATGTGTTCATTCCCCAAGGGGTTAGGATATACGACACATTATTTTGGGATCACAATTCCATCTTTAAGAGCCACAGTGAGCCTTATGATCCAAGTACATTTACCATGTTCCACAGCCGTCACCTTTTCCAGAACTTTCTCACCGGCCCCAGAGACTCAGCACCCTTAGTAACAATTCCCCGGCCTCAGCGCCCTCTGAGCTCAAGTCTACTTCCTGTCTCATGCATGTATCTATTTGGACATTTCATGCCAGTGAAATCATAAAAACATAAGGAGTCTTCAAAGAGTTAGTGGGAAAATAAGTTGGAACAAGAATGGAGTTTTTCCAAGAACTTAGTGATGCCATCTTGTATTATTCCTGTTGTGTTTGGTTTCTTTCACTTGGCATGATGATGTCTTCATGGTCCCTTTCACAGTGTACCGTGTATCACGGCTTCGGTTTTCTTCGTGGAGTAAAGCCTTCGGGACCTTTCTTTGCTGATGGGGCACGATCAAAATGTAAAGAAACAGCTAGCTGTAAACATCCATTAATGATTGGAACACCATTAATGAAGAATTCTATCAACTTCTTCAGTCTGAAGTTGATTAAACATGCCATCAAGATGTATTGATAATTATTGGTGATTGGAATGCAAAGGTTGGAAACAAAGAGGAAGGATCAGTAGTTGGAAAATATAGCCTTGGTGATAAAAACATTCTGGAGATCGCATGATAGAATTTTGCCAGACCAATGACTTCTTCATTGCAAATACTTTTTTTTTTAAAGCAACAGAAAAATTTATTATTCTCCTGGAGTTCCCCAGCTGAAGTACACAGAAATCAGTTTGCCTCTGTGGAAAGAGACAATGCCAAAGTTCCATATCATCAGCCAAAA
>NW_006408643.1:4108224-4112751 GCF_000296735.1 Chrysochloris asiatica | reverse complement strand
TGAGTCGGTTCCAACTCGATGGCACCTGACAACAACAACAACAAGTGTATAAGAGGATCCTGCAGAAAATTGAGAGATTCCATTATGCCTCCTCCCCCCACTACACACCGTTTCCCCAATGATTTACACTTTACGTTTCAGGTACTTTTGCAACAATTGATGAAATAATATTGATACATTGTTAGTATTTAAAGTCCATCATTTACATTGTCATTGTTATTTGCTGCCAGGAAGCATCCACTACATTATCTTCATGAACAATGTTGTTTTTTTTCAAATGTCAGTTTCAGCTCTTAACCACCTTAATGATGGCTGGTGGCTTTGAATCGCTGATCTTGTGTTTAGCAGTCCAGTGCTTATCCTACAGCACCACACCAGAACTGTTTGCATTCCTTGTTGTGGATTTTGTGTCAATTCACCTCCTCCACGGTTTGCCTCATTTCTGCAGACCCTCCACTTTACCAACCATGACATGCTTTTTCATCCATGTGTCTTTCTTGAACAAGCGAGCCAAAGTCTCCCCAGCCTTGATTCTAAGGAATATTCTGATTGGATATCTTTGAAGACAGATTGTTCATTCTTCTCACAGTGTGTGGCGTATTCAGTATTCTTGGCCAGCATCACTGTTTGAGTACATAAAATTCTTTTGTCCTCTTTTTTTCATCGTCCAGCTTTCACAAGTATATAAAGGCAGTTAAAAAGACCATAGCTTAGATCGGGGGAAACTTAGTCATCAAAGTAGTATGTTTGCCTGTTTAACTTAACAGGTCTTTTGTTGACATGAGGAGTCACGCTAGTGTTGCATAGTTCTGTGGGTTCTGACAAATTCATAATGCCTGTGTCCATGGTAATATCGTGTAGAATAGTGTCACTGCCTTAAAAATGCTCTGGGTCCCCCCATTCATCCCTCCCCTTCTGACAGCCACTGATGTTTGTCACTGTCTCTATAATTCACCTTTTCCAGAATGTCATGTAGTATGTAGCTTTTTCAGATGTTGCTATTTGGTGCCATCCAGTTGGTTTGGGATTCATAGCCACCTTGTCTAGCATTCCTAATAAGCAGCTGGTGGAGTTGAACCACCAACCTTGAGGTTAGTAATTCAGTGCTTATCCTGCAATGCTACACCAGAAGTCCACTTCTTTCACTTAGAAATGTGCAGTTTAGTTCCTGTCTTTGTTGTTGTTGTTGTTGTTGTTAAGCGCCTATTAGTTGGTTCCTACTCACAGCGACCCTGTATAGGGTTTCCAAGGAGTGACTGGTGAATTTGAACTGCTGACCTTGCCACACCAGATGTGTAAATTCTTGTAGTCATCACCACCATCAAGATACACAACAGGTGCCCTGAGGTCAGATGAGCTAGATGGTACCTAGCTACTGTCTCTGAACATTTTGATTAACGATTCCATCAAAGAATCAAAAGGGGGGAACTGTACAACAGGATTTCAAATTCTCAAAGGACCAAAACTTTCTGGATTCATGGAGGCTGGATGAATGCCTCCAAGTATTATCCTGAGATAATCTTTAAAGCTTAAACCAAATGTATCCCCTGAAAACTTCTTTAAACCAAATAATACTGCTGTTGTTGTTAGGTGTTGTTGAGTAGGTTCTGATTCATAGCAACCCTATGCACAGCCAAAGGAAACACTCCCAGTTCTTCCAAACAGTAGTTTAGTAGTAAAGACTGTCTGCCTTGAGCAGTGTGCTCTTTTAAAGAACTCTATTTATGGAGTTCAGTTGACAACAGCAATTTGAGAGGTTGGATGGGAAACTTAGGGGACAGTGAGTTTATGTTTGTGTTGTTGTTATTAAGTGCCATAGAGTCAGTTCTGACTCACAGTGATCCTGTATAGGGTTTCCAAGGAGCTGCTTGGTGGATTTGAACCTCCCGCTTTGTGGTTGGCAGTCCAGTGCTTTATGGGGGAGGAATAATTTGGAAAAGGAGGGTTTGAATGATTACACAATTCGAAGAATACTGTCACAGTCATGGTACATGGAGAAACAGTTGAATGGGTGTATACTTTGTTGTGTATATTCTCAACAACAACAACAAAATAAATACAATGTAAGGAAAGATACAGAAGTATTCCATCACTACAAAAAGCTCCCTCTTGCTTTCCCTTTATGATCACTACCCCCCCCACCCCGGCCCCAAATCTTCATCCTTGTCCCCTGAAAGCCTCTGATCGTTTCTTCTCATTGATGATTGTATTATTTTGGGAATATTAAACAAAGAGGGTCATAAAGTCTGTGACCTTTTGAAATGAAATGTGCTTTTGTTTTTCACTTAGCACAATTTCTTTGGAAGACTGTAGAAGGATTGATGCATTTGAGTGTTGGAGGAGACTATTAAAAGTACCATGGACTTCCAGAAGAACAAACCAATCTGTGTTGGAAGAAGTACAGCCAGGATGCCCCTTAGAAACCAGGATGGCCAGACTTCATCTCTCATATTTCAGACATATTTTCAGGAGGGACCAGTCCCTCCTTTCTTTCTTGGGAAAGTAGATGGTCAGCAAAAATGAGGAAGACCCCCAACGAGATGGACTGGCAAAGTGGCAGCAGAAAAGCGGGCTCAAGGGTTACAATAATTGTGAGAATGGCACAGTGTTCTTCTGATGTCAGCAATGATATCCCTCACTCCATTAAAATGTATTTTGTTTGGAGTAAACTCATACATGCATGAACTGGAACTCTGGAAGCATACTCTCATATGTCCAAACTAGTTTTTGTGAAGTCAGTTCCAACTCCAGGTGACCACATGTGTGTCAGAGTAGAACTGTACTCCATATGTTTTCAGTGCTTCAGTTTTTAGGCAGTAAATTTCCAGGCTTTTCTCTCAAGATGCCTTGGATGTGTTTGAATTGCCAACCTCTTTGTTAATAGTTGAGCGTTTACTGTTTGTGTCTCCAGCATTCATTTTTTTCTTAATTGAAGTTGCTATCTCACCAGGAAAGCAAAACAAAACACCAAAGAACAAAAAACAAAACAGTCCCCAATTGTCACCCTGTTTTTTTTATAATCTAAATAATGTTTAGAATTTTTTTTTTGTTGTTAGAGGGCAGAGAAAATTAATTACACGTGGAAGGAGAAGATTCATGAATCAGGGAGCTAGGGCTGGAACTTGGGCGAGTAGAGCCAGACTTAGCAGCCAGCCAATGACAACTTCTTATCTCATTACAGTTTAATTAAGAATCATGTCTGAGCATCTTCTGTTTCATTAGCATCGGGCCCAGCTGACTCCTAATCTTTTTTTAACCCGGAGTAAAGGAGGATCTGGTCCAAGATGCGCACTAATGAATTTACAATTCTCTCTTTGGGGAACTTTAATAAAATTAGCCAGCGCAAAAGGTGAGCACAGATAGGTCAACTTCTGGAAAGAACATTTGCTTTCGATTAAGAGAGTCCTGGTGTAGGGGGGGTCACGGGGGGTCCCCAGGGGGCTGTGGGGGCAGCAGGAAAGATGCCAGGGGGCTGCACAAGATGAACGTCTGACCTTGTGAGTTTCCCGGTAGATACTGGGTGCCTGCTGTATGCTAGGGGTCCTGGTATGGTGCAGTAGGGTAAGCATTGGACTGTTAACTACAAGGTTGGTGGTTCAACCCATCAGTCGCCCCTTGGAAAACCTATACAGGGTCATTATGAGTCGAAATCAACTTGATGGTACTTAACAACAACAACAACTGTATACCAGACCTCAGGCTTGGTGCTGTAAGGATAGTGAGGCCAGATTTTCAGCTTTGAGGGAAGTTAGGAAGGTGGGGAAGGCACCCCCGACATCAAGCACATTTGTTTTTCACTTAGCCCAATTTCTTTGGAAGATCGTAGAGAAATTGGTGCAGTTGAGTTATGGTGTTGGAGGAGAATATGAAAAGTACCATGGACTGCCAGAAGAATAAACAAATCTGTGTTGGAAGAATACAGTCAGAATGGCCGTGTGAAATTCCTCAGACAAGCAGAGGATGCTGGGAGAAACTGCAGACTTAGACCGAAGAAGATGGGAGTCCTGGAGAAGGAAACAGTTCAGTCCTCAGTTGCTAACCGAAAGTTTGCTGATTTGAATCCACCCATGTGATCTGTTCCCACAAAGACTGCCGTCTAGAATGCCTTGTTGTTGTTGTTGTTATGTGCCGTGGAGTCAGTTCCGACTCATAGCGACCCTATACAGGGTTTTCAAGGCTGTAAATCTTTACAGGAGCAGAAAGCCTCATCTTTCTCCCGCGGAACAGCTGGTAGTTTCGAACTGCTGACCTTGTGGTTTGCAGCAATACCTTAGGGAATACATTTGCCCAAAAGCAAAGCTCAGAAGACAGGAATGCCAGGAAAGAAGGAAAGAATGAATGGAAACGGAGAACCAAGTACAGAGGAAGTGGGTCGAGTGCTGTAACATTGGGGGAATTGTAATTAAGTAATGTCATACAGTGTTTCTCTGCAATTCATAGCCTTCGGTATAGATTGCATCTCAATGCAAAGAAAACAAAAATCCTCACCACTGGACGAATAAACAAGATTCGTATCAATGGAGAAAA
>NW_006408643.1:4106380-4107669 GCF_000296735.1 Chrysochloris asiatica | reverse complement strand
GAGATGGATTGGCCAAGTGGCAGCATCAAAGGGCTCAAGCGTGGCAACAATAGTGAGGTTGGTCCAGGACTGGGCAGTGTTTCATTCTGTTGTGCATATAGTTGCTATGAGTCACTACCAACTCGATGGCACCTAACAACAACAACAATGTCACGCAACAAATATGTATCAATACTTGAATGGGGTCTGAATGTGCTCTGCAGACTTTCACCTAAGCCACACACACACACGTTAAAAAACCAAAAAACAAAAACCACTTCTTTAATTACATGTTCTTTCTGAATTCTTAAGCCCATATTTAAAAAAGCAAAACCAAATTGGTGGTTTAGTTAGGCATACTGTCTTGTAGTTTACCTTTTGCTCTTTCCCAGGTGAGAAATTGTATTCTTTTTTGTCTACATCATACTCCATTATATGTTCATCATTTACATGAATTAAAGTTCTTATGGAAAGATATTTATGTTCTTTCCAAATATGCAAATAAATGTCATTGCATATTAAACACACATAGACACACACACACAAAACATCCAACCCTATGGGTCAGCTCTCCTTTGTCCCATGGGGACTCTATGAATTGGAATTGACTCGATGGCACCCAACAACAATACTAAGTGGTAACATCAGGGGAGGTTTTCTGAAAGAGATAATATTTAAGTTGAGCCACAGAGGATGAATAGATGTTGTCAGGAGAATGTTCCAGACTAGCAGGGACAGCCTGGGAA
Organism: Chrysochloris asiatica; assembly: GCF_000296735.1. NCBI lineage: Eukaryota > Metazoa > Chordata > Mammalia > Afrosoricida > Chrysochloridae > Chrysochloris > Chrysochloris asiatica. The sequence goes on along the minus strand of NW_006408643.1, from coordinate 4,106,944 downwards.
AAAAAGTTAGGAAGGACTTTGTACATTTGAGGAACTGGGGCCGGGGTTGGACATGTTCAATGTCTTGGTCTGGGTGATGGTCACACTATGTGAACACAAAAACATTTGGAGTTTTGCTCTGAACACTGCTCTCTTTGGTGTAAGAGAAGACCCTGGTGGCACAAAAGATTTGTATTTGATTGCTAACTTAAAGTTTGGCAGTTCAAACCCACCCAGCAATACCACAGAAGGAGAGACCTGGCAATTTTCTTCTGTAAAAATTGAAGTCTTCCTGTTGTTACTGCCTGAAAAAGTTGGAAAAAGAAATGCCATATGATCCAGCCATCACAATACTTGGTCGACATCTTAGAGAAACAAGAATCTTAGCATGAATAGGAGTGTGTGTATACACATGTTCATGGCAGCACAATTCATAACAGCAAACAAATGGAAACAACCAAACTGTCCATCAGTGAGAGTGGATAGACAAACAGTGGTGCTTACGCACAGTGGACTACTTGTTGTTGTTGTTGTCAGGTGCCATCGAGTCGGAACCGACTCATAGCGACCCCATGCACAGCAGAA
>NW_006408643.1:4103388-4104982 GCF_000296735.1 Chrysochloris asiatica | reverse complement strand
CGGAAATATCAAAAGAAATAAAAAGAACACACAGAATCACTGTACCAAAAAGAATCAGTCAATGCTTAGCCATTTCAAGAGGAAGCATGTGATCAAGGCTCATAGTGCTGAAGGAAGTAGTAGTACAAGCTTCACTGAAGGCATTGATGGAAAACAAGGCTCCAGGAAGTGATGGAAATGTGTTCAGCACTGAAGGCGCTCACTCATCTATGCCAAGAAATTTGGAAGACAGCTAACAATTTGTGCTCATTCCAAAGAGAGGTGACCCAATAGAACGCAAAAACCATTGAACAATATTATTAATATCACATGCAAGTAAAAATTTGCTGCAGATAAATGAAAAATGAATGCAGAGGTAAATCAACAAGGAGCAGCCAGAAATTCAAGCTGGATTCAGAAGAGGATGTGGAATGAGGGATATCACCGCTGATGTAGGGATCTCAGTTAAAAACAGAGAATATGAGAAAGCTGTTCACATGTACTTTATTGACTATACAAAAGCATTCACCTATAAAACCCTGAAAGAAAAACAAAACAAAACTGTAAATCAAGAATCATCTACCCAGCAAAGCTGTCAATCAAATATGATGGTATAATGAAAACATTCCAGGATAAACAGAAGCTAAGGGACTTTGTCAAAGCCAACCCCATACTTCAAAACATCCTAAAGGGAGTCCTTTGGACTAAGAACCAACAAGAACAGACAACAACAAGAGACTGACATACGTGGCAGCACCATCCAGCACTCAATCGAACAATGGAAGGGTCCAGAACAGAACAAAACTACAAGAACAAACTTGGAGGATCTGGGAGGTCAGCCTATGATCAAAACAATCACAGTGTGAAAGAAGGTATAAACATAAGACCGGAGATTCAGGCGATGAGGAGGTCAGGTACATTGAAGGATAAAATGCTGTTGTTGTTGTTAGGTGCCATTGAGTCGGTACCAACTCATAGCGACCCTCTGCACAACAGAACGAAACCCTGTCCAATCCTGGGCCAACCTCACTATTGTTGCCACACTTGAGCTCATTGATGCTGCCACTTGGCTAATCCATCTCATTGGGGCCTTCCTCTTTTTCTCTGATCCTCCAACTTACCAACCATGGTATCCCTCTCCAGCAACTGGTCCCTCCTGACAATATGTCCAAAGTATGAGAGACAAAGTTTGGCCATCCTGGCCTCCAACGAGCACTCTGGCTGCACTTCTTCTAACACAGATCTGTTGGTTCTTTTGGCAGTCCATGGCACTTTCAATATTCTCCTCCAACACCATCACTCAAAGGTATCAATTCTTCTACGATCTTCCTTATTCACTGTCCAGCTTTCACATCCATATGAGGTTATTGAAAACACCATGGCCTGGGTCAGGCTCACCTTAGTCCTCAAGCTGACATGTTTGCTCTTCAACAGTTTAAAAATTTCCTGTGCAGCAGATTTGCCTAATGCAATACGTCCTCTGATTTCTTAACTGCTGCTTCCATGAATGTTGATAGTTGATCCAAGAAGAATGAAGTCCTTGACAACTTCAATCTTTTCTCCATTGATAAGAATGTTGTGTATTGGTCCAGTGGTGAAGATTTTTGTTTTCTTT
>NW_006408643.1:4074047-4093523 GCF_000296735.1 Chrysochloris asiatica | reverse complement strand
TGAAACCTGTCCACCATGGGTGACCCTGATGGTTATTTAAAATACCGGTGGCAGAGCCCTCAGAATCACAGCAATTCAAACCACCACAGCACAACAGACATTGCCTATCGATAATTACACTGAATGTCAATGGATTAAATGCACCAGTTAAGAGACAGAGAGTGGCAGAATGGATAAAAAAACAAGATCCTTTAACATGCTGCCTGCAAGAGACACACCTTACACACAAAGACAAAAACGGACTTTAAGTTCAAGGATGGAATAAAATATACCGTTAATTGCAATAAAAAATGAACAGGAGTGACAATGCTAATCTCTGATAAAACAAATTTGAAGACAAAAGAAGAATAGGTATTCCAGGCTCATGCAGAACCTGTACATAGACCTAGAGGCAGTTGATCAAACAGAACAAGGGGATACTGAATGATTTAAAATCAGAAAAGGTGTGCGCCAGGGTTGTGTCCTTTCACCATACTTATTCAATCTGTATCCTGAACAAATAATCTGAGAAGCTGGATTGGAGGGAAACTCTTTAATAACCTGAGATGTGCAAACAACACAACCTTGAAGCAAAGAGGACTTGAAAATACTTACTGATGAAGATCGAAGACTACAACCTTCAGTACGGATTGCACCTCGATGTAAAGAAAGCAAAAAGCCTCACAACTGGACCAAGGGTAAATGGGAAAAGATTGAAGTTGTCAAAGACTTCGTTTTGCTCAAATCCACAATCAACACTCATGGAAGCAGTAGTAAAAAAAATCAACCAACATATTACATTGGACAAATCTCCTGCACAAGACCTCTTTAAAGTATTGAAGAACAAAGATGCCAGCTTGAGGACTAAGGTATGCCTGACCCAAGCCATGGTATTTTCATTCACCTCTTAGCATGTGAAAGTTGGACAATGAATAAGGAAGACCAAAGAAGAATTGATGCTTTTGAATTATGATGTTTGTGAAGAATATTGAAAATACCATGGACTGACAGAAAAACAAACAAATTTGTCTTGGAAGAAATACAGCCAAATGCTCCTTAGAAGCATGGATGGTGAGACTTGTTTATTGAAGTTGAGGGTCAGTGGAAAAGAAGAAGACCCCAAGAGAGACTCAAACATACGAATTATGAGGCTAGAGTAGTGCTTCATTGTGCTGTGAGTTGAACCGACTTGATGGCACCTAATAACAACAACAAATGTGTTTAAACATATCTCACATCAGTGGATTGCTGCAGAGAGGTTCTCTCAGTAATATGTCTTCAAAAAAGATTCAATCTAAACAGTGACGTTTGAAAAGATTTGCCAGGTCAGCTCAATTCAAGGCAGCGAGGTCGGCTCAGAAGGTTATGGCGACTCTATTTTGGAATGGCAAAGGGGTCATCTTGATAGATTTTTGTGAAGGACATAGGATGTTCACAGGGGCTTATTAGGAAGGAGTTTAAATAAAACTGAAAGCTGTTCTGCTGAGAAGGGTAAGAAAGTTACACAGAGGAATTTTACGACATGTGTCCTTTACGACACAGTACCTGCTCATTCTTTGAGGGTAACAAGAGTTGTCTTCTGAGAATTTTGACAGGAAACCTTGCCCCCGTCCACCTTCAGCACTGATCTTGCGTCTCCAGCCTTCTTTTTTGGTTCCCAAACTCAAAGAACATTGGAAGGAAACATAATTTGTGTCCCTTGAGAGTGTAAAATCGACTCTTTTGATGTGGTGTCTATTGAAGACTGCAGAATCCTTCAGGGAAGGGTTGGAAGAATGGAAACACTGCCTTCCGGTGTGCATAGACCTAAATGGAGGAGATGTTAATAAATAATAGCTTTACATTTGGATATTTTTGTTGTTGAACAAGGGATGCATGATTTTGAAGCAACACATTTTTTGTTAACCCTCACATGCACATATCCACAAATACAGAACGAATGAGGTATGGTAGTGTGGGTGGCACAAATGATTAAGTGATTTACTACTAGCTAAAAGGTTGGTGGTTCAAACCCACCCCAAGGTGACTTGGAAGGAAGACCTGGAAAATAAGTCACACCCATGAAATCCCGTGAAGAAATTCTTCTCTGACTCTCATGGACTCAACCTGACGTGGAGTCGGCTTGACAACAGCAGACTTGGTTTGGTTTGGGTTTTGGGGGGGAGGCTGTGCCCAGTCTTGTTCAGACCCAGCCTCATGGTCTTTGCCCAGGCTCGTGTCCCCTGCAAGGAATGCCCTCCCCTACCTACAGGTCCATCAAGGTTGTTTGAGGCCCTCTCCCCAAATCCTTGCCTCCCTGTGAGCCTCACAATGAGGCAGGTTTATTGAGGTGAGTTTTGGGGGCCTCACTGCTGTAGGTGGACTTGAAGTCCAGTAGGGGATGGGGACTGACGCAGGGTCAGTTCAGTGGTAGAATTCTTGGCTTCCATGCATGAGAAGGGGGTTCAACTCCCAGCCATGGAGGCTGACATGTTGCTAGGATGTTGAACAAGTCTCGTCACACCTTAATCTAAGATGGACTAGGAGAAAAAGCCCAGGTCATCTTTGTTGTCATTGTTGGCCCTTGAGGCTGTTCTGCCCCACAGCGACCCTGTATAGGGTTTCCAAGGAGTGGCTGGTGGGTTTGAACTGCCAACCTTGCAATTAGGAGTCCAGTGCTTATCCTACAGCACCGTGCCAGCCTGTGAAAATCCCACAGACCACCATGGCCCCCTCTGCAAACAATCTTGGGGCTGATGCAGGACTGGGCAGCCTTTTGTTTTGTTGTGTATGAGTTGGGGTGGGGGTGGGGGAAGTAAGAACAACACAGACTGGGAGGGAGGAGGGTAAGCCATCCCAGAGCTGGGAACCCTCAGCTGCGCCCCAAATCACAGCCAGCTTGGTTATTCAAGAGAGGCACTCAACCAGAGCCCTGTTTGAAAAGGGTCTGAGCCAGGGGAGGCCAGGCAGCCGAGGGCAGACAAAGCCCCAAAATGGAATGTGGGGGGTGGGGGGCTGGGGGGGTGGAGGCAGTATTTCTTTGTAAAGTGCGGTCTGGCCGAGTCGCCCTTTATCTGGGGGTCCGCAGCGGTGTGGGGGACAGGCCCGCTCCAGCCTCTCCTGGAACCCTCCAGCCACAGGACCCCATTGTCTGCCCTGATTGAAATGCAAACAGAAAATTAGAATTCACCGCTTCCTTTGCCCCATCTCTTCGGGATTTTAATGAATTCCGAGTTGCAGGCCGAGCAGGTGAACAAAATGGCTTTTTGAGATTTTTTTTCTTTCTTTTTTGAAAAGAATAATTTTTGTCTGCAGGGCTGTCCTCGCCTTCAACTCTGTGTAACAGAATGTTCCCCCAAGTTTTGGCTCCGAACAACTCCTGATTTTTGTGAGTTCTGCTTTGACTTACATTTTGTTTTTATTGCTGTGGGAGACTTTGTTGTCGTGTTAAGTGCTGTTGAGTCCGTTCCGACTCACAGTGACCCTGTATAGGGTTTCCTGTATAGGAGTGGCTGGTGAGCTTGAACCACCGACGGATTTGAACAGATGGTAGACTTGAACCACCAACCTTGTGGTTAGTAGTTCAGTGTTTATCCTACATTTCCTTGGCTTGTTGTTGTTGTTAAGTGCCATTGAGTTGGTTTCAACTTGTAGTGACCCTGTATAGGGTTTCCAAGGAGTGTCTGGTGGATTTGAACCACCGACTTTGTGGTTCAAAATGACCTTTCAGTCCAGTGCTTATCCTATAACCCCTTGACTTAAGGGAAGGGAAATATGAGTGGGCTTCAAACAGTTCCTGAAAGAATTGCATTATCTTCTTTTTTTTATGCTTTATTATAAATTATGTGATAGTTCACATGGGAAAACATTAGCTTTACATTCATCCTATCATATATCACTACATTGTCATGGTTACAATCCCCTCCATGCATCATCAACCAACCAAAGGGTATATATACCCTGCAAGCCTGCCCCCTGGTCATCAGCACACAGCCCCTCTGTCTCTCTGGGTCTCTAGTCCCCAGCTGCTCCATCTCTCCACATCATCGTCTCTGCCTCCATCTCAGGCATCACTGCTTCTCTGGGTAGGGCCCCGTTCTCTGCTCTTCTCCCTTGATGGACCCAGGGACCTCCGCTCCTAGACTGCAAAGTCAGCCACTCCCTTCCTTTTTGCTACAAAACATCTACTTTTACATTTCCAACCCTCACAATCAGTCCTGATAACAATTATTCACTATTGTATCACAAGAGACCTATCTGCATTTCCTTTCATTAGCCCCGCCTAGACAGATTGGTTACTACTCAGTGGAGATTCTACCTTCCTCCACGCCCTCTGGATCTTGGCTCCCTCTTGAAAGCTTGTAAGCCAGTCACTTCTTGCCTTTGTAGCCCCACCCCCCATTTTGGGTAGCCAATGTCCAAGTTGCCCATCCCTGTGTACTCTGTGTATGGAGGGGGTGGGAATGATTCTCGCTGTAAAGATTTTCCATTATTTTTTTCATTTCATTTTCCCACAAACTTTCTGAAGCCCCCTCTTGGTCATCTTCAGATCCCTGTTTGACATAAAAACAAAGATGCTGGCAAAGAGTTGGTTTTAACTCATAGTGACCCCATGTGTTTCAGAGCAGAACTTCTTCCAAGGGCTCTCTTGGCGGTGATTGTTATAGTGAGAGCCCTGGTGGCGTAATGGTTAAGCACTCAGTTGCTAACCAAAAGTTTGGTGGTTTGAACCCCACCCAGTGACTCTGGGTGATCTATTCCTGTAAAGACGACAGCATATGAGTTTGACCATGTTCCACAGACTCCAGTTGATCTGGAGATGAGAGAGAGAAGAGGAAAGGGTTGCTTGGTCCGAAGTGTGGTGAGACCTGGTGACATCTGAGCCCATGGACAAGGACATAGCCACGGAGGGCTAGAGCTGAGAGTGAAGCATCCAGCTGATATGGAGTGAGGGGAGATGCACAAGAACACCCAAACCTGCAGACAGTATCCATTTGACCTAGCCTCGATGGCTTGATGATCAGAACTCAACTAGAGGAAGATAAAGAAATTTAATAAAGGAAACAAGTGTAAATTGCTAAATTTGATGCACTTGACCTATACTTATAGATCTAATAGCTCAACATATTAACTGAGAGGGAAGGAGTTTTCACATTAAGGATCAATCCTATCCCCTCTGTATACAGGGTTGATTGGGATGAGCAACTTTGACATTGGTTACCTAAAATGGGGGTGCTGTAAAGGCAGCATCAATGGGCTCAAGTGTGGCAACAATTGTGAGGTTGGCCCAGGACCAGGCAGTGTTTCATTCTGTTCTGTATAAGGTCGCTATGAGTTGGTACCAACTTGATGGCACCTAACAACAACAAATAAAGGCACAAAGTGACTGACTTACAAGTTTTCAAGAGGGATTTTAGTTTCAGAGTGTACAAGGGAAGGTAGAATCCCCACTGAACAGTGTTCCTCTTGTCTAGATAGTTCTGGTGAAAGGAGATGGGGATAAGATCCTTATGATTAGTGAATAGTGAGTAGGTATTATTATAAGGAGCTCTGGTAGTGCAGTGGTTACGAATTGGGCTGCTAACCTCAAGGTCGGCAGTTTGAAACTACCAGCTGTTCTGTGGGAGAAAGATGAGGCTTTCTGCTCCCGTAAAGATTTGTAGCCTTGGAAACTCTGTGCAGGGTCACTATGAGTCAGAACCAACTCTACGGTACTTAACAACAACAGTCATTATCATACCTAATTATGATGGTCACAACTGTAAAGCTAAAGGTTGTGTAACAAAAAAGGGGGAGTAGTTAATCTAACATTCCAGGAACAGAGGACCCTTGGACCATCAAGGGAGAAGAGCATGAGCAGAATGTGGGACTCTGTTCAGAGAAGTAGCGACACCAGAGATGGAGGCAGAGGTGGGGACATGGAGAGAAGGAGCAACTGAGGACTTTAGATTCATGGAAAGAGAAAGACTATGTGCTGGCGGCCAGGAGGCAGGCTTGCAGACTGTGTCCTTTGTCTGTATAAATGGTTATATAATTCTGAGTGTTTTTGTGTACATTTAAAACAAACAAACAAAAACAGAAGGAATGGAAGCAAATACAGTTGAATGATGATGCTTGGAAGGGATTGTAATCATTGCAATGAAACGAAATACGATAGGATGAATGTAAAACCAATGCTCTCCCATGTAAACTAACACTCATTTAAAATAAAAGCTTTGGAAAAAAAAAAAAAAGATAGCATATAGGAAACCCTGTGGGGCAGTTCTACTCCATCACTGGGGGGGGGCGGGGGGGGGGGGGGTGTCACGATTTCAGAATCAAAACCTACCAACAAATGGTAACCAAATGGCCAACCTTTCTCCTGTGGTACCAGTAAGCATGTTAGAATAGCTGAACTTTAAGTTTGTAATTGGACACAAATCATTTCCTGTTTATCTGCGGCGACCCTATGTATAACCAAAGGAAACAGTGCCCGGCTCCACACCAACCTCATAATCATTGTTATGTTTGAGCCCGTTTCTGCTGCCACTGTGCCAATCCATCTCATTGGACGTCTTCCTCTTTTTCACTGACCCTCCACTTTACCAAACATGATGTCCTTCCCCAGGGACTGGTCCCTCCTGATAACATGTCTGAAGTATTGGAGTCCAAGTCTCCTCATCCTGGCTTCTAAGGAGCATTCTGGCTGTACTTCTTCTAAGACAGATGTGTTTGTTCTTCTGGTAGTCCATGGTGCATTCAATATTCTTCGCCAATATCATAATTCAAATGCAACAATTCGTCTCCGGCGTTCTATATTCATTGTCCATCTTTTGCGTGCATATTGTTGCTCCTGTTAAGTCAGTTCCAACCCATAGCGACCCTGTATAGAGTTTCCAAGGAGCAGGTAAGCTTAAACCACCGACCTTGAGGTTCAAACTGACTTTGCAGTCCAGAGCATTAATCCACAGTGTCCCGTGGCTTGGGTCAGGTGCACCTTAGTCTTCAAAGTGACATCTTTGCTCTTGAACACTTTAAAGTGGTCTTGGGCAGCAGATTTGTCTAATGCAATACGTCGTTTGATTTCTTGACTGCTACTTCCGGGAGTGCTGATCGTGGATTTGAGCAAAATGAAACCTTTGACAGTTTCAATTTTTTTCTCCATTTTTCATGATGTTACTTATTGGTCCAGTTGTGAGGACTTTCTTTTTCTTCAAATCGAGGTGCAATTCATAATAAAGGCCATACATGGTCTTTGATCTTCATCAGTAAGTATTTCAAGTCCTCTTTGCTTCCAGCAAGCACGGTTGTATCTTCTGCATCTCTCAGGTTGTTGATGAGTCTTCCTCCAATCCTGATGTCACATTCTTCTTCATATAATCCAGCGTCTTGGATTATTTGATCAGCATGCCAAAACCACAAGGAATGCAAAAAAAAAAACATTATAAGAGTCATAGACCGAGGGCACAACAGACTCATCAGAAACTGAGACCTAACCAAACCCATTGATACTTATTCCAACTCATAGTGACCCTTAGGACAGAGTAGAACTGCCCCATAGGGTTTCCAAGGCTATGACCTTTAAGTAAACAGATTGTCACATTTTTCTCCCATTGAGCAATTGATGGGTTTGAACTGCTGACCTTGCAGATAGCAGCCCAATGCTTAATCCACTGTGCCATCAAGGCTCCTGACCTCAACATCCAGCTGTGGAATGTTCTCTCCCAACACTTTACCCGCCCTCAACATCAACAGGGCTCTGGTGTGGTAAAGCAGGATAAGCAATGGACTGGTAACCAGAGGTCAGCAGTTCAAAACCACCAGTCACTCTTGGAAACCCTACACAGGGTTGCTGTAAGTCTGAACTGACTCGGCGGCGCTTAACAACAACATCAACAAAACTGATCATTACTAGGGAAGGGATTTTAGCTCCTCTGACTCATATAGCATGTCTAACTTTTAAAGTGAAAAATTTTTTTACATCACAATGCATCTTAAAAAAAATAAAAGGTGGAAAAAGTAATCTAAAGAGGCAGTAGAAACATCACAACCAACTCCAGAAATGGCAGGGATTTGGGGCTTGTCAGACCGAGGATGAAAAACAACCTGTGATATGCAGATGATACAACCTTGCTTGCTGAAAGCAAAGAGGACTTGAAATATTTACTGATGAAGATCAAAGACTACAGCCTTCGGTATGGATTGTACCACAATGTAAAGAAAACGAAAATCCTCACCACTGGACCAAGAAATAACACCATGATAAATGGAGAAAAGATTGAAATTGTCAAAGAATTAAATTTACTAAGGATCCACAGTTGATATTCATGGAAGCAGCAGTCAAGAAATCAAATGATGTGTTTATTGTATCAGGTAAATCTGCTGCACAAGACCTCTTTAATGTGTTCAAGAGTAAAAATGTCAGTTTGAGAACTAAGGTGTGCCTGACCCAAACCATGGTATTATTTTTCAATCGCCTCATATGCATGCAAAAGTTGGACAATGAATAAAGAAGACCTTAGAATAATTGATGCTTTTGAATTATGGTGTTCGCAAAGAATACTGAAAATACCATGGACTACCAGAAGAACAAACAAATCTGTCTTAGAAGAAGTACAGCCAGAGTGCTCCTTAGAAGCCAGGATGGTGAGAATTTGTCTCTCATCCTTTGGCCAGGTTGTCAGGAGGGACCAGTCCCTGGAGACGGACATCATGTTTGGTACAATGGAGGGTCATCAAAAGAGAGAAAGATTCAACAAGATGGATTGATGCAGTGGCAGCAATGGGTCCAAACATAACAACCATTGTGTGGCTGGCATAGGACCAAGCAGTGTTTTGTTATGTTGTGCCATGGGGTCTCTATGGCTTGGAACCGATTCCTCTGGTTTTGTTTATCGGTCGAGTTTGGGGAACCTGGGAAAGTAAAGGCCTGGCCAGGCAAAGTTGAAAGGGTGTGGAGACCATGCGGCAGGCAGAACTTCCCTCCCCCTAGAACCTGCTATGTGTGTCTGAGTACAATTTGGGGGAAGGCTGCCTCCCCTACAGGGCTAACTCCAAGAGGGCTCCCCTATTTCCTAAGATAAGACTGGGGCAGGGAGCTGATTTGCTGGGCAGCGGATGGAGCTTGAACATAACCATCAGCCCAGTTTGAGCTTTGTTGTCACCCTTGTGGTGACATTTGGCTGGACTGTAGCTGGATCAGCACAATGGCAACCAAGGGCTTGAGTTGGGGAGAAAGAGGACAGAGAAGTGAACTGGTCCCCAGTACGAAGGGATCAGAGCTGCTACAAAACCGTGGCACTCTTCATTCAACAAAAATATCAAATTGTGAAACTACTGTGTATTGAGTGATAGTTTACATGGGAGAACATCGGTTTTACACTCATTCTATCGTATGTTGTTTCATTGCAACGAATACAATCCCTTCTTTTCATCATCATTCAACACTATTTGCTTCTAGTCCCTCTGGTTTTTTGTTTGTTTGTTTTTTATGTACACAACAACACGCAGGAATATATAATCATTTAAACAACCAAAGGCATGTTCTGCAAGCCTGCCTCCTGGCTGCCAGCACACAGCCTTTCTCTTTCCATGAGTATATAGACAGGATAGGATTGATCCTTGATGTGAAGACTCCTTCCCTCTCAGTTGGTTGTTGTTGTTAGGTGCCATCAAGTCAGCAGCGACTCATATCAACCTTGTGCACAGCAGAATGAAACACTGCCCAATCCTGGACCAACCTCACTACCATTGCCACGCTTGAGTCCATCGATGCTGTCACTTGGCCAATCCATCTCATTGGGGGTCTTCCTCTTTTTCTCTTACCCTCCACCTTACCAAACATGATGTCCTTCTCCAGCGACTGGTCCCTCCTGACAATATGTCTGAAGTATGAGAGATGAAGTTTGACCAACCTGGCCTCCAGAGGGCGCTCTGGCTGCACTTCTTCCAAAATGGATCAGTTGGTTAGGTCTATACAATTCTGAAGGTGGTGTTTCTATCTCTCTAACCCTGCCCTGGAGTCCTGGTGTGGTGCTGTGGGTTAACGCACTGGACTGCAATGTCGGTTTGAACTGCAAGGTCAGCTGTTCAAGCCCACCAGCTGCTCCTCAGAAATCCTAAACAGGGAAAACCGACTTAATAGCACTTAGTAACAACCCTGCTATGGAGAATTCTGAGCTCTTCTGTTTATTTTCATCATGTAAAATGGCTGTTTTGGCATCCTTGCAAGATTCAAATTGTGTTCCTTTTCAATTTTCTTTGAGTTTGAGGAATAAAAAGAAGTCTGGAATGACAAGATAAAGGCAATCGAACTGTGGGAGTATTTCCCAATAAGTCTCGCCTAGGACTGCCCTTGCTACCCTTGAAGAGTAAGCAGGTGAATTGTTGTAAAGGGGAAAAATTCCTCAGCGCAACTTTCCTGGCCTTTTTCTCGCCATTGCCGTTTCCAATTTTCTTATAACTGTTTCTTAATAAGCCCCCATGATCATCCAGTGTCCCTGAAGAAAATCTAACCAGATGACCCCTTTGGAGTGCCCAAAAGCAGTCATCTTAACTTTCTGAACTGACCTCTCAGCCTCGATGCAACTGGCCCAGCAGATCCCTCGGAGGCCACTGTTGTGCTTGGACCTTTATTTGAAGCCCCCCTAACGAGACCACAACATGTGCACTCCTGAGAGAACTTGCCTGCAGCTGTCCACTGATCACAGAGACACGTTTACACTGGTGTTGTTTGGCATAAACCGTGTCATATATGAACTAGAACCCTACGGGCAATACTTTTTGTCTCATCCTTGTATATTTCCATTTCTATGAAATGTTCAGAACAGGCAAATCTATAGAGATGGGAAATAGATGTGTGACTATGGTTTAGGGTAGGGATGAGTAAGGGAACTGGAGAGTGACCGTGGGTACAATGTTCCTTTGGTGGTTGTCGTTAAGTGCCACGTAGAATCAGTTCTGACTCAGAGAGACCCTATATGGGGTTTCTGAAGAGTGGCTGGTGAACTTGAACCTCCGACCTTGCATTAACCCACAGGACTTCTGAGTTCCTTTTAGAGGGAGACAAAAATGCTTAAAATTAGATTGTGATCATTGTCTAACCTGGTAAGTATACTAAGAAGCATTGAATTGTATACTTTAAATGGGTGGATTGTATGATATATAAATGATATCTTAATAAGTCGCTGGAGAAGGATGTCATGCTGGGTAAGGTGGAGGGTCAGAGAAAAAGAGGAAGACCCCCAACGAGATGGATCAGCCAGGTGGCATCATTGATGGCGTCGAGTGTGGCAGTGGTAGTGAGGTTGGCCCAGGATCAGACATTGTTTCATTCTGCTGTGCATGGGGTCGCTATGAGTTGGTTCTGACTCAATGGCAGCTGACAACAACAAAAGCTGTTTTAAAATTCTTGAGAAAAAGAATCAAACACAGACACGACATTTGTAAGCAAGATTCTAAAACTCATGTGGGTCTTGGCCTGTGGTCAATTGTCACTGTTTGTTACTGCTGGCCCTGACTCATGGCAACCCCGTGCACGTAAGAATGAAACACTGCGCAGTTTTGTGCTATCTTAGAGATTACTGGTATCTTTGGGTCTTTTGTTGCAGCCATTGTGTCAGTCCAGGTCGTGGAGGGCTTACCTCATTTACAATGACTCTCCACTTTACCTCACAAATGGTTACCTCTCAACTGCTAACTGAAAAAGTGGCGGTTTGAATTAGTGGTCTGCGGAAGAAAGGCTTGGTGATCAGCAGCTATAAGATGGTTAAGTGTCGTCGAGTCAGTTCCAACTCATAGTGACCCTGTATAGAGTTTCAGAGGCTTTAAATCTTCGTGGGAGCAGAAAGCCTCATCTTACTCCCATCTATAAAGTTACAGCCAAGAAAACCCTATGGACACGTAGGAAGGTTTGCATGGGCTAAATGGGACAGAGGTAAATAGTGATGTATGCTCAACCTTGGAACAACAGGGCTCTGTGATACAGGGATTGAAGCATAATCTGAATGAGTACAAAAAGAGACATAATGTTAAGGTGATAGATTGTATCATGAATATTGGTTTTCTCTGCCTACTAATGTAAAATAGACACTTGAGTGGGATAGAAATGAATATCAGGAAACATGATTACAGAAAGCATGTAAGCCCATCTTCAGCCTATAACTGATTGGAATACCTAAAAGGGATTCTAGAACTTGCCCAGTGAAATAGGCTTCTTGCGGAGACTTTGCAGTGTGTAGGACGCTAGGTGGAAACCTGAGCCCCATCCAGAACCTACTGAGGTGGGACATTCCCCCTCGAAAGGACATGCAGATGAACCTGGGGTAGCTAATGGAACAGAGACACTTCTTGAGTGAAAGATCAGAAGGAAAACAAAAACAAAAACAGACTGGTTATTACAAGAACAAGCAAGCTGTTCGCCTGGGAGCCGTCAAGGCAAGCCATCAAGTTGCTTCAGGACAACCCCCCTTCTAAGACTGAAACTCAAAGGGAACACACGAGCAGCCTTGCAAGTTCGTTGGTGACTGCATTGGTCTACTTGTGAATTGAAGTTGGGGAGACGCAGTAACAAAGACACTGGGCTGAACTTGACCATGTTCCATAGATGTTTGTCGACCTTGAGATGAGAGAGAGAAGAGAAATGGCTGGTTGGTTTGAAGTTTGGGGAGACTTGGGAACCACAGAGCCCATGGACACTGACCTAACCACAGAGGGCTAGAGCTGAGAGAGTAGCATCCAGCTGATAGGACATGAAGGGAGGCACGCAAGAACACCCAAACTTGCAGATAGTATCCATTTGACCTAGCTTCGATGGCTTGATGGACAGAACTCAATTTGAGGAAGATAAAGAAATTTGATAAAGGAAGCCAAGTGTAAATTGCTACAAGTTGATGAACTTGACCTTATCTTATAGATGTAGTAGCACAAAATACCAACTGAAAGGGAAGGAACCGTCAAATCAAGGGTCAAGCATATCCCTTCAGTATATAGGGTTGATAGGGACGGGCAATTCAGACATTGGCTACCTAAAATGGGGGTGCTCTCATAGCGTAGTGGTTACGAATCGGGCTGTGAACCTCAGGGTCGGCAGTTCGAAACTACCAGCTGTTCCACGGGAGAAAGATGAGGCTTTCTGCTCCCATAAAGATTTACAGCCTCGGAAACCCTGTACAAGGTCACTATGAGTCGGAATCGACTCCACGGCACATAACAACAACAACAATAAAGGCACAAAGTGACTAGATTACAAATGTTCATGAGGGAGTTTAGTTTCAGAGTGAATGGGGAAGGTAGAATCCCCACTGAATCGTTTCCATCTTGTCTAGATGAGTCTGGAGAAAGGAGATGGGATTCTTTTGATTCAATAGTGAGTAATTGTTATCATGACTAATTGTGACTGTCACAACTGTAAAGGTAGAAGGTGTTTAACAAAAAGGGGGGAGTAGTTCATCTTACATTCCAGAAACAGAAGGTCCTAGAACCATCAAGGGAGAAGAGCATGAGTGGAATATGGGATCCTAACCAGAGAAGTAGTGACACCAGAGACAGAGGTAAAGAACATAGCACAGAGAGATAGAGCAGCTGAAGACTCTAGACTCATGGAAAGAGAAAGGCTGTGTGCTGGCAGGCAGGGGGCTGGTCTGCAAAATGTATCCTTTGGTTGTTTAAACGATTGTATATTTTGTGTACAAAACTGATGTTCTGCCATTTAAACATCACTCACTTCACAATAAAGGCTTCAAAACAAAATAAAAACAACCCTAGGGAGTAATTCTACTGAGTCACCATGAAGAAATTCTACGTGGGGTCACATGAGTCAGAATCGATGGCTTGGTTTGTTTTTTTTTGACTACTAAGTAGGATTTCTCCTTTTCTAATGACTAGTTTTTTTTTCATGACGTAGCCAAAGCTAGCCAACTTAATTCTCACCATCCTCAAATCAAAGGAACAGAATGGCTGTACTTTCTCCAAGACAAATCTGTTTGTTCTTCAGGTTGTTGTTGTTGTTGTTAGGTGCCATCGAGTCGGTACCCATGGTGTATTCAAGATTCTTTGCCAACACCATAATTCCAAACCATCCATTCTTTTTCAGTCTTCCTTATTTATTGTCCAGCTTTCACATGCATATGAAGCTATTGAAAACAACATGCTTGGGACAGGTACACCTTAATCATTTAAGTGACATCTTTGCTCTTTAACGCTTCCAAGATGTTATTTTTGCAGCAGATTTATCCAATGCAATATGCCATTTGATTTCTTGACTGCTGCTTCCATTATTTATTTCATTTTTGTGAATATTCCCATTTTTGTTACCATGTATGATTGGGGGATTGGGCCAGCTGCCTCAGGCCCTGTTGGAGGTGTTATATATTATATGCTGAGTGCATTTTATCAACTTTCTGAAACCTAGGAAGTTCTGATTCCAAAACATATCTGGTCCCACTGGCTTCAGTTAAGAGATTCAGGAGTGGCTCTGTAGGATAAGCCCTGGACAGTTCAGCAGTTCAAATCCACTGGCCGCTCCTTGGAAACCCTATACAGTGTCACTATAAGATGAAACCAACTCGATGGTGCTGAACAGTGACAAGAATAGTGTTTATTATGGGGACAGAGATGATGCAATGGTAAAATCCTCCCCTTCTAGATGGGAGATGTGGGTTCAGTCTTGCTCAATGTACCTCATGGGCAGCCACCATGTGGAGTCTTGTGTGTTGTGAGGATGCTGACCGGGTTTCGGCAGAGCTTCTAGACTAAGAGAGACTAGGAAGAAAGACTGGGAGACCCACTTGCGAAAAGCAATCAGGAAAGATTCTATGGAGCCCACGGCTTGATCACTCTAATGGCAGCTAACAATGACAAACAATTGCCCCACTCAGCAGCAAGCCCCAAGAAGGCAGGGAGGATGTTACAGTCCCTCTTGACTCCCCAAGCTTCTTCAATATAGTGAAGACTCTGGGACCAGAAGGCACAGGTTCAAATCCTGCCTCTAACATTTTTTGGTTGAATGATGTCGGGCAAGTGACTTAACCTCTCTGTGCCTGTTTCTTCCTTTGCAAAACGAGGTCACAACAATATTACCTTATTATAGATAACGTAGTTCCAGAGGATAAGCACTGGACTGTGAACCACAAGGTCCACAGTTAAAGCCTACCAGCCACTCCCACAAAAGACGAAAGCCTCGGAAACCCTATATAGGGTGGCTATAAGTCGAAACTGATTCCACGGCACTTAACAACAACAACATTGTGAAGTACTACCAGCATCCATACTATACTCGGAAGCAGTTTTTGGGGGAAATGGTGGAGTAGCAAGAGTTAGTTCTGATGATTACCGGAACCAGTCTTCTTCTTGCAGGTTGCTACTCTCTGCCGATGGAGAGCTCGCTCTATTAACTCTTCTAATCAATTCTGACTCTTAGTGACCCCATGTGACAGAGTAGAACTGTCCCCACAGGGTTTCCTCAGCTGTCATCTTCACGGAAACTGGTTGGCAGGTCTTTCTTCCTTGGATCCACTGGGTGGATTCCAAACTGCCAACCAGATTCCTTCCTGAGTGCATTGTCTACAATGAAAACAGAAAGATGTCTGCTAGAACGGAATGTCTCCACACTCACGCGTATTTAATGAGTGCTCGCCCCACATTTCCCTCAGATTTCGTGTCCCCAGCTGCACAACCCCCATCCCAAATTCAGTGTGTAAAGTATCAGTCCCTGCTTCATGCTCAGGGGCCCTAATCCTGTGGGCAGTCATTTGGACCCAGAGCAGTGGTGGTCACTTCTTCCCAATCCATGATGTCTGGAGCCTTTAGCAAGAAGATTCAAAGACTGGGGTCCCTGAACCACCAACCAACAGGGCATTCATGTGGCCTCTTCATGTGGTTTGGGCTTCCTCACAGCATGGTGGGGATTCAATAGGGGGCATCTTAAGAGGATGCTTTCAGGAAAGGAATTTCTCAAGAAAACCAGGTGGAAGCAGGTGACCTTTAATGAGCTCACCTTAGAAATCACAAGGCACTGTTGTTGCTGTTGACAGGTGTCCCCGATTCATGGCGACCACAGCACAACGGAACCAAATGCTACCTGATCCTACACCGTCCTCATGATCTGTTTCGGATCAGAGTCATCAGGGTTTCCACTGGCTGATTTTCAGAACTCGGTTGCCAGCCCTTTCTTCCTGGTCTGTTTTAATATGGACATTCTCATCATGTTCAGCATCACATCAACACTCCAGCCTTTGCAGACAGGTGTGTGGTGGCTTTGTCTGAGGGACATTGACTGGGAAAGTCCCTCGGTTTGTGTTTGTGTGGTGATTCCTTGTGAGTCCATCAAAGCTGTGTGCATTTTTGCAAGAAGACAGAGGTGGTGTTCGGTCCTTCTTGTAGCAGGAGGCTTGTGACACCCATAAGGTTCATCACCAGTGACGTTCACCTTGAGCACTTGATTATGAGGTGCCTGTCACCTAAAGGTGGGTGTTAAATAAACGGCACTCTGTTGGCATAGCAGGCTAAGTGCTTGGCTGCTAACCTGAAAGTCAACAGTTTGAACCCACCAGCCACTCCACAGGACAAAGATGTGATTGTCAGTTTCCAGAAAGGTTTATTATTGTTGTAGCTGTTAAGTGCTGTCGAGTCAGTTCTGACTCTTAACGATCCTGTGTAGGGTTTCCAAGAAGTGGCTGGTAAGCTTGAACCACCAACCTGGCAGTTCAAACTAACCTTGCAGTCCTACATATTAGCCCACAGCTCTACAGCCTTGGGGCAGTTCTAATTTGTTCTATAGGATCACTATAGCTGGATCTGACTTGATGGCAGTGATAGATTCATTCTATGAGGGTGCATCAAAAATTACCTGCACTCTGGTTATATTAAAATGCCCATCCACATCCATGGCTGATGACAACATTGTATGCGCACATGCAATGATTCTGTCCAGTAGATGAGTGACCGTGAATTATGTGGCAAATTGCTTGCAAATCAGCCATGGCTCTGCCTACGAAATCATCCATGACAGACTTGGGTTTTGAAAAGTTTTTGTGAGAGGGTACCAAAGCAGCTCATGAAAGAGCTTAAACTGAAGCATTTGGACATCTGCAAACAAAATTTGGACCAATATTTGAAGGAAGGTAAACGTTTCTTTAAAAAAAAAAATTGTTACTGGTGACGAGACATGGATTCGTCACTATGAGCCTGAGAGTAAACAGCAGACTATAAAATGGAAACATCTTCAATCACCGACCAAGAAAAAAATTCAAAAGTCAACCATCAGCTGGAAAATTGATGCTTACAATTTTCTGGGATTCTTAAAAATGGTTCCACAGTCAACAGTGCTTAGTTCTGCTCACTGAAGAGCTGAAGCTGAAACTTTGGATTAAATGCAGAGGACTGCTATCCAAGGACGTTGTGATCTTGCATGAAAATGCACATCTACACACCTCTGCTCACACTGTTGATGCTCTGCAAAAACTTCATTTGAGATATTAAAGCATCCTCCCTCTAGTTGTGATCTTGCTCCATCATACTTCACCTGTTTGGTCCCCTGAAAGCAGCCCTTCCGGGATGTAGATTCACCTCTGATGAATAAATGAAGACAGCGGTGCCTTTGTGGCTCGCAGCTCAGCTTGAAACATTTTAAAATAAGGGAGGCATGAAAGCTTGTTGACAAATGGACAAAGTGTATTGAAAAACAAGGAGATGTTTTTCATTCCAAAAAAAAAAAAGATGTATATATGTCTTTTCTAAAAGTTTATTAAAATCAATTCTACAGCTAGAATGCAGATATAAAAAAATCCCTCAATGGAAAAACATGTGAGAAATGTGATCACCTTAAAGCATTTGATTTAATAATAAATATATATATTTAACTATTAGAAAGAAACATTCAGAAAACTAGGAATAGAAAACAATCCCCATGACTGATAAAGGAATTCTTTCTCCCTTCGTAATGAGATCTTGTGAGTCCCTGGCTTGGGCAAACAGCTGCTGTTACTTAGTATGCCGTGTGGCTAGTAGACCGAAGTCAGGGGGGCCGTTGGAAAGAAATAGAGTAGAGAAGCAAACTGGTACCAGTCAGGAGGGCATCGGACTTCACCAACTGTGATAGTTAAGGTTTTGTGTTCACTTGACGGGACCAGGAATCCCAGTGGTTTAGCAGCTGAGAGGTAGTCATTTCCCTTGGTGAGCTCTCACATCATGTAATCAACTCTATGATGAAGTTGAACAGCCCATCAGCTGAAGGCAATCAGCCAATCAGCTGAAGGCACACCTCCTCGGGGGCGTGGCCTCATACTAATATGAGTATGACTTTAATGTCTTCTTTTCAGCCTCTTGCTTTCAAAGCTGCCTGAGAGATTTCAAGATGCCAGTGTTGATGAACAGCCAATCAGCTGAAGGCAATCAGCCAATCAGCTGAAGGCACACCTCCTTGGGGGCGTGGCCTGTTTCCAGTATGCTGTATACTCAGGTGAGGCTTGCTTGCTCTCTGTTGAGTCTGGGTCTTGCATCTGGCTCTTCCTCTGACCTCTGGTCTTTGGACTTGAGCCAGTGGCCAGCTCCATTACCTGGGAGTCCTAAGCAGCCTGCCTTCTTACCTGCCAGAACTGCCAGCCTGCCCACCTGTCTGCTGTCTGTCTGTCCTGCAGCTACGTGAGTCAGAAGTCTTCAGCTTAACCTCTGACCCACAGACTTGGGACCTTCCCACCTCTACACCTGTGTGAGCCATTTCCTTGATAGGAACCTCTCTGTACCTACACATAATTAAGCTTCCGTTCCTATAAAGATTTATAACCTTGGGAACCCTATACAGGGTGCCTGTGACACAGAGCACCTTTCCATGCGCTTATTGGCTATTTGAATATCTTTTTTAGTAAAATGTCTGTTCAAATCCTCTGCCCATTTTAAAATTGGGTTGTTTGTCTTTTTACTGGTCATTTGTAAAAATTTTTAAAAATATATATTCTGGCTATTAGACCTTTTTTGGACATATGATTCCTGAAAACTTACTCCCAATCTGTAGATTGTCTCTTCACTTTGGTGACAAAGTCCTTTGATGAGTAAAAGTATTTCGACTTTATGAGGTTCCAGTTGTCTATTTTGTCTTTTGTAGTTCGTGCTTTTGTTGTCTAGTCTGATAATCCATTGTTAAAAGCTAGGCCCCAGAGGAGCGGGGCTTGATGGCGGCTAGGGTGGAGGTGCGGTGAAGTTCACCGTCAGCCAGACCACAGAATACCAGGCAAAGCAGATATCCAGGGCAGAGCTCCAAAACTTGGAACCACAGAGATAGGAATATTTCAAAGTTTGAAGGCTTATAGCTAGTGGAACTTGAAGCTAAAGTAAGAAATCACATACTTTTGAAATCTACCGAGCTGGGCTCAGAGGCCCGGAACTGACATCTTGGGTGAGACCAAATGGCCAGATCAAGCAGGGGAGCAGACACACCACGGAAAAACACTGTGGAAACTTGGAGCAAAGGTAGACAATACACTTTGTTGGTTTTGCTTTGTTCTGATTTTCTTTCTTTTTTTTGCTATCTGGTCATTTCCTACC
>NW_006408643.1:4068824-4070091 GCF_000296735.1 Chrysochloris asiatica | reverse complement strand
TATACTTTGTTCTTTAGATGTTCTTGTTAATGGCAATGTTTCCTAAATCTCCTTTTCTGCTCGTTTGTACTGGTGTTACAGAAACCCAACTGATTTTTGAGTGTTGGTCTCTTACCCTGACACCTTACTGAATTCATTTATTTGTTCTAATATCTCTTTTGGTGGATTCTTTGGCGTTTTCTATGTGTGGAGTTGGGTAATTTGTGAAAAAAGGGATGGAAAGAGATAGGTTTACTTCCTCCTCCTGATATGGAGAAGGACCCCTGATGGTACTGGGGGCTGCTAACTATAAAGTCAGTGGTTTAGTCCCACCAGCTGCTCTAGGGGAGAAAGTTGGGGCTGTCTGCTCCCATAAAGACTGACAATTTCAGGAACCCTGTCTAGGGTCTCTGTGAGTGGGACTCTGGATGGCCATGGGCTGGGTTTGGTTTTCCTGGTTTGGAGAACTTTTGTTTTCTTGTAGCCTAATTCTTAGGATTTCGAGAACGATGCTGAATCGCAGCAGCGATGAGAACGGGTCTCTCTGTCTTGATTCTGATCTTATGGAAAAAAGCACGCAGTCTTTCTCCATTAGCTGGGATGTTAACTGCAGACTTTTCACAAATGTCCTTTATTGTACTGAAGAGTTTCTCTTCTATTCCTTTCTTGTGGGGGCTATCATCAAAGGGGATTGGATTTTGCCACATGCCTATTCTGCATTTATTGAAGTGAGCTACATCCCGTCCTTTCTAATGAGATGATTGGGGTTGTTGGTAAGTGCTGTTGAGTCGGTTCTGACTCGTGGTGACCCTATATGGGGTTTCCGAGGAGTGGCTGGTGGGTTTGAACCATAGACTTTGCAGTTCAAACTCATGATCCGGTACTTAGGTTTCAATGCTACATTTGTAGTTTCTGACTTATACCTGTCATGACTAGGACAGGCTAGCTTTCCCTTGGGTTATCTTTATCCAGTTTGGGTACCGTCTCTCTCCTCCCTGCCCCAATTCCCTGATATAGGGAACTATTCTGACTTAGTTTATAAAGTCAAACCCAAGCCAAACCCACTGCCATCGAGTTCTGGTGGCATCATGGTTAAAGTGCTTGGATGATAACTGAAAGGTTGTTGGTTTGACCCCAGCAGCAACTCCTTGGGAGAAAGATGAGGCAGTCGGTGGCATAAAGATTTTGCAAAAAGTTGTTGTTGTTGTTAGGTGCCATCAAGTCAGTACCGACTCATAGCGTCCCTCTGTACAACAGAACGAAACACTGCCTAATCCAGGGTCAACCT
>NW_006408643.1:4066849-4067699 GCF_000296735.1 Chrysochloris asiatica | reverse complement strand
GTCTTTTTCCCATGGAATGGCTGGTGGTTTCAAACTTCTGACCTTGAGGTTAGCAGCCTGACTTGTAACCACTATGCTATCAGCACTTGCTAGTGTAGAGACACTAAAGTAAATGAAGAAATGAGGAAGTAAAAGAGCTAAACAGAAAATTCCAAAGGGTAGTTTGAGAAGACAAAGTCAAGTATTATAATGAAATGTGCTAAGTCCTGGAGTTCGAAAACCAAAAGACTCAGCATTTCTCAAGCTGAAAAAACTGACGAAAAAATTCAAGCCACGGCTTGCAATTTTCGAAGAGTCTATGGGGAAAATATTGAATGTTGCAGACAGCATCAAAAGAAGATGAAAGGAATACACAGAGTCACTATATAAAGAAAACCAATGGTACTGAAGAAGTCCAAGGTACGTTGAAGGTATTGGTAAAGAACAAGTCTCCAGGAATTGATGGACTACAAATGGAAACTTTCAGCAAACTGACGCAGCACTGGAGTCATGCACTCACGTATGCCAAGAAATTTAGAAGACAACTACATGGCCAGCTGATCAGACAAGATCCATATTTGTACCCATTCCAAAGAAAGGTGACCAAATGAAACACAGAAATCTTCTGACAATGTCATATCGCATGCAAGTAAAATTCTGCTAAAGACAATTAAAAAGTGGCTGCAAGCATACATTGACAGAGAACTTCCAGGGATTCAAGCCAGATTCAGAAAAGGACGTGGATTGAGGAATATCATTGCTGACATCATATGGATCTTGGTTGAAAGCAGAGAATACCAGGAAGATGTTTACCTGTGCTTTATTGACTATACAAAGGCTTTTGATTGTGTGGATCATGACAAGCTATGGA
>NW_006408643.1:4033872-4066516 GCF_000296735.1 Chrysochloris asiatica | reverse complement strand
ACAACTGGACCAATAAATAACATCAAGATAAATGGAGAAAAGATTGAAGTTGTCAAAGATGTCACTTTGATAGGATCCACAATCAACACTCATGGAAGCAGTAGGCAAGAAATCAAACAAAATATTGCGTTAGGCAAATCTGCTGCACAAGACCTCTTTAAAGCATTCAAGAGCAAAGATGTCAGTTTGAAGACTAAGGTGCCCCTGACCCAAAACATGGTATTTTTTTTAGTAGCTTCATTGCATATGAGAAAGTTGGACAATGAATAAAGAAAACCCAAAAGAATTGATGCACTTCAGTTATGGTGTTAGAGAAGAATATTAAAAGTACCATGAAATATTAAAACAAATCTGTGTTGGAAGGGGTACAGCCAGAATGCTCTTTAGAAGCCAGGATGGTGAGTCTTATTTCTCATACTTTGGACGTATTATCAGGAGGGACCAGACCCTGGAGAAGGACATCATGCTTGGTAAAGTGGAGGGTAGGTGAAAAAGAGGAAGACCCCCAACGAGATGGATTGGCACCGTGGCAGCAGCAATGGGTTCAAGTTCAACAGTTGTGAGGATGGTGCAGTGTTTTATTCATTGTGCACGGGGTCGCTATGCATTGGAAAATGACTCGACAGCCCCTAACCACCACTTAATGTATTTTAAAAAGCACACTGTTCATATTGACATTCTTTATGACTTAAGCTGAACTATCGAAAGGAGCTCTGGTAGCGTAGTGGTTACGAATCGGGCTGCGAACCTTAAGGTCAGCGGTTCGAAACTACCAGCTGCTCCGCGGGAGAAAGATGAGGCTTTCTACTCCCGTAAAGATTTACACCCTCGGAAACCCTATACAGGGTCGCTATGGGTCGGAACCGACTCGATGGCACTTAACAACAACAACAACATCGTTTGGTTAAAAGATGACTTCAGGGGACATTTTTGGTTTAAGGGTTAGAGATGATAGCTCAGAGCAATAGTTCTGGAGGTTTCTCTGGCCCTGATGGCTCTAGAACATCTGGATTCCATGAGAATTTGAAATTCTCTTCCACACACCACCCTTGCCTCTACCTTTTGGATTGGTGGTGGTGGTTATACACCATGGAGTTTGTTCCGACTCATAGCGACACTGCACAGGGTTTCCGAGGTTGAAATCTTTACAGGAGCAGAAAGCCTCATCTTTTTCCCACACAGAACAGCTGGTAGTTTCAAACTGCTGACCTTGTGGTTTGCAGCCAGATTCGTAACCACTACGCTACCAGAGCTCCTTACCACAGAGTAAGGAAGAGGAAGAGGTTATATGACTCATTGCCTCCTTTGACACGAGACCAGAACTGGATAGTGTTTTAGCTATCATTACTGAACATTTTGATCAAAGATTCTATAAAAGAATCCTAAACCTTTTGGATTATTTTGAACTGAACATTTTGATCAAAGATTCTATAAAAGAATCCTAAACCTTTCGTATTATTTTGAACTGAACATTTTGATCAAAGATTCTATAAAAGAATCCTAAACCTTTTGGATTAGGATTCTTTTATAGAATCTTTGATCAAAATGTTCAGTAATGATAGCTAAAACACTATCCAGTTCTGGCCTCATGTCAAAGGAGGCAATGAATCATTTATTCCATACCATCTCCCTCTTCTGGACTCTTCCTTACTCTGAGGTCCCATCGCTCCTAATTCTTAAAGTCGGGGGCCATTAACTGTGATTGCCACATGGTTCTCCATCCCTGCCCTTCCCACTAACCCAACCAGGGATGGGGAGAGACGTTCACCCTCCAGTTCTCCCTCTGCTTCCCACTGTCCCCCACCCCCTCAAGTCTGTTTCCTCATTAGCTTTGTAGCATTCATCTTACAGTTAAACAAATCTCTGGTAGCGTAGTGGTTACGAATCGGGCTGCGAACCGGAAGGTCAGCAGTTTGAAACTACCAGCTGTTCCGCAGGAGAAAGATGAGGCTTCCTGCTCCCGTAAAGATTTACAGCCTCGGAAATGCTGTACAGAGTCACTATGAGTTGAAACCGACTCCACGGCACATAACAACATCTGTAGTGAATGTGATTTTCTCCCGGTTTTTCTGTTACTTGTACTTTTCTTACTTTCCCCTCTTGATTGTTCTTGCCCACGAATAATCTACTTTTGATATTTTCAAAGAAACAGGTGTGTCTTTTTTTCCATTAATGTAAGAGAACTTCGTTTTTCTTTTCTTTTCTTTTTACATTTGGGTTATCGGATTCTTTTCTAGTGATTTGAAGGGAAAGCTTGATTCCGTTATTTTTCATGTATACCTTTTCCTCTGGGTATGACTTTAGCTGCATTTCACACATTTCATCTCACAAGATCCTAAATGTGCTACTTGAATTGCTGTTCAATTTTAAGAACTGTAATTTCTGCTGATTCTCTTTTAACCTGTGTCTTACTTAGAAATGTGCTTTAAGATTTGCGGTTATAAGTCTTCTCAGGGGAGCCTTTTATTCTTCTGGGCCAAAATCAAGATGATCTTATCTGGTATTTGTTTTGTAGAATTTTATGAAGCTTTCTTCACTGTTTCTTTTTATAAATGCTTTCTGCGTGTTTACAGATTTTAGGAATATTGCTGTTAAGCGCGGTCAAGTTGGTTCTGACTCAGCGACCCTGTATACAGTTTCCAAGGAGCAACTGGTGGGTTTGAACTGCTGACATTTCAGTCAGCAGTCCAGTGTTTACCCTATAGTGACACACCAGGGGGGATGATACAGTGTTTGCTAAAGCTATCTGACTAAATTTATTAATGGTGTTAGCTGCATTTCTAGATTTGTTTATCCTTTTCACTACTTGATGGGTTACTTACTAAGAGGTGTGGCCCCACTTTTTCCTGGGTTGCACCTCTTGTCCCTGGGCTTGCTCTGTGACCTTGGAGGAGGACGGCATCTTTTGCCCATTTCTGGCTTTTCTCAGAAATGAGAGGAGGGAGAGGAACCAGACAAAGGTGTAAGCAACGAAATGACTCATCTTTGGGGTCTCTCTGGCTCAGTGGAGTGGTCCGTTCCTTGGGGAATGGGAGAGCTACAGCTTAGAGACGTGCCGTATGCATCTCTCTGATGTTTAGACCCTTCTGGAAAGGAAAGCTGCTCAGCATGGTGACGGCGACGGTGAGCATGACTGATGGGTGTACCAATTCCCGCTCTACCTTTTAACTGTTGTCTGACTTTGGGATAGAGCCCACCCGACCCCCTTTTTCTGAACATCAGGTTGCTCAACTGCACACCCTGCGCTGATGACTCTCTATCTCGGATTCTCACCCATTCTTAGACCCTCAACTACAGTCACTGTGAACAGCAAAAGAGGCAAGGTAGCCTTGGAGAGTCAGAGCTTGGCTTGGCTTCTGATCTGCAGCGTTCCAAGTTCAAATCTCATCTGGGCCGTCTACTCGCTGTTTGATCCTGGGCAGAGCAGTACCACCTCTCTGGACCAATTCCCCAGAGCACTGTTTAATGAGCACAATTACAGGAGAGAGCCAGCCCCTTTTCCAGCTCCATCACCCACTGCCTGCCCCAGGGAAGAAACAGGACAGGTGTGGGACATAGTCGGACAATTTTCCTTTAATACAAAGTCAATATATCTACATACACAGAGGTGGGAAAGCCACCCAACTGCTCCCGTTTGAATAAACTGTGGAAAGCAAAGCAGATTTGCTCTTTTACAAAGAGAAAAACTCACTTGCTTTGGGGGGGGGGGGTTTCCTGTTGGTCTGTTTTTTTTGTTGTTGTTGCCCCAAAACTGCCCCATAGTCCCAGGAGGA
Source organism: Chrysochloris asiatica (assembly GCF_000296735.1). Taxonomy (NCBI): domain Eukaryota; kingdom Metazoa; phylum Chordata; class Mammalia; order Afrosoricida; family Chrysochloridae; genus Chrysochloris; species Chrysochloris asiatica. The sequence goes on along the minus strand of NW_006408643.1, from coordinate 4,062,743 downwards.
AGCGTCCCCGATCCAGGGTAGCCCACAGTCCCGTCACCCAAAGGAAGCGGTGACGTCTCCGTTTTTCTTCGGCCCCCTCCTTGGGAGCAGGAGGTCAGGGTTCTGGCTGCTGCTGTGGTCTTCCCCATGGCAGTGTCCTCACGGATGCTTGGGGACACTGTCCCCCCCACCCCCGGAGCCCCCTCTGCTGCCCCACCCTCAGAGCTGTACTTGATATGTCTTGAGAATTTAATTTAAAAATTTAAAAATTTAAAATAAAAAAACAGAGAAAGGAAAGACCCAAACCAAAAGGGGTGTGAAGGAGCGTTCCATTCTTACTGAGTGAGGCACACATTCCGATGGTAGAAAACAAATCAAGCGGATGGGCCGCCGGTGACCTATCACAGGACATTCATCTACAGTGAAAAAATAGACCGTCTTTGAACAGAATACGAATACGTTTTAAACCCGGTGACTCGCAAAATCTGTTGGTTGGTTTCTTCTTTTTAAAAAAAAGAAAAAAAGAAAAAAATACACTATTTTCAAAAAAAAAAAGGGAGTGGGGGGAAATGTCACTCGTTACGGTTACACTGAGAGTTGAAAAGAGAAAGTAGATTTGCGCCCCCAAAGTCCAGTGACCCTAGGGCGAGGGATAGAGGTGGGGGGAGGGAGGATAAGGAGGGGTCCACGGCCCATTCCCCCCTCACCCTCCTCTGGTTCTGGGGAGAACCCCTAGTTTGCTCACTGCCCACCCCCCCACCCCGGAATCTCTCGTTTGGGAATCGGAAGGAAATGAGGAATGTGCCAAGTATTCAAAGGCGGCGGCCAGTGGCCGTGCGGGGGGCTTGAGAGACCGCGTCGTCCCTGCCCACAGGGGCCGGGCCTCTGGGGGTCCATCGGCACAGGCAGAGGCATCTGGGGCCGGCGGAATTGGGCCGAGGTTCCATGGCTTTAGGTTGCATAGTGGTCAAAGCTTCCAAGGTACTCCAGTGCAGCCTGGTAACAGAACTGGTACTCATCCTGTGGGAGGAGAGTCCCATTAGTGCTGCCCCTGCTCTAACGCCTCCCAGGGCTCCCACTTGCCCTCAGGGCCTACCCAGGGGCCTCTTGCAGGAGACCCCAATGCCCAAAGCACTCTTTGGGGTCCCCCAATCTAATGGGCAGCTTCACAACTGCTTGCCTTGTGCGGGCCAGACCCTTGGCCTAGAAGCCCCTCCTTATCTTAAATGCCTGGGTGGCTGAGCCATCCCTTTGGGCTGGGAGTCAAGGACTCCAGATCTGCCTTCCTAGGGACAGATAAGCCAGGGCGTTACATGCCCCACAGGAGTGTGAGGGAAATCCCACAATGCCTTGGGCCTCAGCTTCCCCACCTATGCACCTGGGAGGGTTGTTTTTGCCTTTTAGCTTCCTAGCTCAGCTGTGCACTCACTGTGACTTGTGGGCAGAGGTGGGCCCATGCCTGGGACAGCAAGTGACACTTCTTAGTTCTGAGCCTCAGTGTTCACACGGATCAAAACTGCACCAGTGACCTCATGAGTGTCAGAGCAGAACTGTGCTCACAGGATCTTCACTTTTAGGAAGCAGATCACCAGGACCTTTCTTCCGAGGTCACCCAGGGTGGACTTGAACCGTCAACCTTCCAGCGAACAATCAAGTGCATTCTTACCTTTGCACCACCCCCGAACTCCCACGTTTCAAAAGACTTGACCGATTCCCCCCCTTTCATTCTGGGATGTATATGAGTATCTGCCACTCTCAGGAGGTCAGAGGAGCTGTGTGTAGGGAGGGGTGCGCCCATCTCTCAAAGGAACGTCACGTTCAGGGAAACAGGGTGTCCTCACCTCTGTCTGCACCATGGCCGGCCGCTGGGTCCGCAGCATCTTTACTGTCTGGAAAATGTCCACCACGCCCTCGTACCGCATCCGCTCCAGTACAATGCTGAGTGTGATGAAGACGCCTGTCCTGCCCACACCGGCACTGTGGACGGGGAGGGGAGGGCGGGACACAGTGGTCAGGAGTGGGCCTCAGCTGATAGCCCGACTCCCCAGGGCTGTTCCCACTTGACCTGTTTGCCCAGCCAGACAAGCTCACCTGCAGTGGACGGAGATGGGACCATCCTGGCCGAACTGCTCCTTGGTCTTATGCACTTGGCCAATGAAGTCGATGAAGCCCTCCCCTGACTTTGGCACACCCTGCTCCGGCCAGTCCGTGAACTGGAATTGCCGGACAGTCCGGGATTGGCCGTCCTGGAATGGGGAGAGCCCAGTCTGGCCTTCAGGATCAGGCTGTTCCTGCTAACGCTAGATCCCATTTCCCAGCCCTCAGTCTGGGCCACCAGCCCCAACCCACAGCCTTCTCCATTCCCAAACCAATTCTCACACAGTCCCTCCCCACCTCATGGACTGCATGTCATTGAGATGTTCCGATTCCATCCTTATGGGCCATGAATACTGCTAGGAATTAAAGTGGGTGACATCCTAACCTCTGAACCTGGAAATATGAGCCTGTTGGGAATGTTGTTAGCTGTGCTAGACAGATGTTTCATAGAACCCAACAATGCTCAGGCGGGTGCCATCTTCTCCAGTTATGGGACGTTTAAGACACACGGTTGCTGTAGTCAGTGGTCACTGAGCTGGCTCTGACTCCTAGTTACCTTATACTGTCATTCAGCCAGCATGTTGCCTGTCCTGTCCTGTGTCCGCTTCATGAGTGCTGGTCTGTTTGAGTCCATCTCCTGACCCTCGACTTTATCAACCATGAGGGTCTTTTCTAGCATATGAACCAAACAGGCCGATGGCTTAGTTGCTATGTCAATGAGGAGGGTGGGTCCTAAGACTAATGAACTTCTAAATAAATGGCAGAATAGACACAGAGACGCGAAGAGGACAGGTGCCCAGGGACACTGGCAGACACCAGGACCACAGGGGGAATGGACGTGGCCGAGACCCTGATTTGGACTCCTAGCCTCAGGACCTTGAGAAAATAAATGTCTGTTCTTTAAAGCTCCCACTGCAGTAGTCCCCGTTTAGCAGGACTAGAGAACTAAGATGGGATTTGGGACCGAGAGTGGGGAGCTATTCTGACAAACACACAAAATGTGGAAGGGGCTTTGGGATTTATTGGGGTCTGAGTTAAAAGCTAGGGGAATCTGGGTGTGCTAGACCATAAAGCCCAGAAATGAATGTTGGTACAAGAGTGGATGTTTAGGGTAAGTCTGAGGAGGTCCCAGAAAGAATTGGGAGTGGAAAGGCAAGCTTTTGTCGCCAGGGACAGAAACAGCTACAAACATGGGCCCTACGCATGCTTCTGATGAGACTCTAAAAAGGAATAATGAACATGTGATTGGACACCGGAGGCACGGCCGTCCCTGTTATAAAGCAGCAAAAACCTGACTCAGTTATGTCTGAGCTTCTGTGGGAAGCAGAACCCAGCAGTGATGAACTCAGACACAGGCCGAACTTGGAGAGACTGTGGGGTCAGGTCCAGACCACCGCAATAAAGCATCTACTGCAACAAAGTGAGCTATACAAATAAGTGAGTTACACACATAGTTTGGTTTTCTGGTGCCTGTAAAAGTGATGCTTACTCTATTTTCTATTAGAAGGAGCTCTGGTAGCGTACTGATTACGAGTTGGGCTGCTAACCTCTAGGTCAGCAGTTTGAAACTACCAGCTGTTCTGTGGGAGAAAGAAGCAGCTTTCTGCTCCCGTACAGAGTTATAGCCTTGGAAACCCTGTAACAGGGTCACTATGAGTTGGAACCAACTCCGTGGCACACCACCAACCAATCAACCACAGTCTATTAGGAGCACTGGTGGTGCTGTGGATTAAGCATTGGGCTGATCATCTCAAGGTCAGCAGTTCAAACCCAGCAGCCACTCCATAGGAGCAAGATGAGGCTGTCTGGTTCCATCAAAATTCATAGTCTTGAAAATCCCAGGGGGCAGTTCTGCTCTGTCCTGTGGGGTCTCATGAGTCAGAAGTGACTCTGGGGGGAGCAACCCCGTATAGGGTTCCAAGGAGCAGCTGGTGAGCTTGAACCACTAACCTTGCAGTTCAAATGTCTTTGCAGTCTGGCACATTAACCCACAGCGCCACACCAGGAGAGGTATAGAATATTATGAGAGGAACCAAAATGTGATGCACAGACAACAAAGTGAGCACACATGGTTGGAAAATGCTATCAACAGGCTTGTGTTCACCGCAGGGTTGGCACAAACCTACAGTTTACTAAAACCTGCAATAGCGGCCAAGCACAGTCCAGCAAAGCGCAGTGAAGTGAGCAAGATCTTTACGGGGTGGGTTTTCTAAGTAAGATCTTTAAGGGAGGCTTCTCCTTATTGCATATAGTAAAAAATAACAACCACATGAGTGTAAAGAGAGAGTTTGAAATGGATCGTGCAGAGAAGTCTACTTGGAGATTTGGGAAATTCTGCTGCATGAACTATAAGAAAGCTTGCTCTGGAAAATTCACCAAGGTGAAAGCTCTTTGTCAAGAAGATTGGGCCCAGGACTGATGGATGCGATCAACAACATCAACAGGAACCCCATCAGTTTAGTACTGGGACAAGAGGGAAGGCCATCTCTGACCGCTGGAATCCTGCAGGCAGGCCAGGGGCCAGCGGAGTGACTGGGTTGCAAGCATCTTCTAAGAAAAGACAGGGACCATCCTGGGAGTGGTCCAGAGACCAGCAGGACTGCTGGAAAGAATACTGGCTGTGTGTAGGGGAGGTCAGGTACCAAGAGAGGGACCCTTGCCCAAATGGACATGGAGAAGAGAAATACCTGAGAGCAAAGGGATGTTTTCAAGCTTTGAGAGCGAATGTGATTTGCCCTCTAGGTACCCGTAGTTCCTCCTTTTCCTCCAACCTTCCTCAGTTGTGATGGGGATTTCTTCCTTCGATCTGTTCCCCAGATGGAAAGGGACTTTGCCCCCAAGATGGAACACACCTAGAGTATCAGCCATACTTGATTTTGATGATTTGGGATGTAGACTTGAGACTGGAATGGGTTGAGACTTTTTGGAGTGGGAAGAACGTGAATTTTAGGGGGGGCCAAGGGGCCGAATGTTATGGACTGGATTCTGCCACCCCTAATCTCTGGGCCTATAAATGTGACCCTGTTTGGCAACAGGAGCTGTCTGGCTTTGTTAGCAAGGTCATACTAGGGTATGGTGATCCTAAACCTAAGCATGTCTGAGTTATACAAAGGGCAGACAGATACGGAGCCACACACGGGGGAGACACATGCCAAGAGCACCAGCAGATGCCAGAACTAAGAGAGGGGCTCACAGCAGGCGTGGATGTAGCCGAGATGTGGACTTTAAGCCTCCAGAACCATGAGAAAATGAATGTCAGTTCTTAAAGTCACACAGTGACGATGGGTCTGCAATAGCGCCAGACAAAAACAGATCGTAACGCTACCAATCTACTTCCACTATCCAGTGATGGCAACACCCACAAACACTGTCCACCCGCACACCCACATGTCCAATCCCATCCACTACTGAGGCTGTGGCTCGGCTGCCACCCAAGCTCCCTACTCAGTCCGTCACCCACCATGGTAACACGTTCTACTTAACCTTCTCTATAACCACCTGACGCTCCTTTGCAATCCTATCTTCCTATTATTACCACCCTTCTCTGATATCTTTCATCTTTCATGACCCAATGGCACTGAGAATCTGTCCCTCTTCACCATCTAAGGGCACCGTCTTCCACAGACATCCTCCTTCACCCATCACCCGTCCTTTTCCAACCACGTTCTCCACCAACAAAATGGCGCCGTTCAACAGCATTGTCCTCTACCACTGGTGTGTCCAGTGATGTCATCTTATCCTGATGTTCTCCATCCTTTGGTACCCCACAGTATTGTCTACCTCCCTTGACCACTGATTGCTCATCAGCCTTCATTGTCCAAAAGCACTTTCTTTTGCTTTTCTCCATCTCTCGCTGGGCAAACATTTGCTTTTCCCACAATCCCATCATCTTCATCCACCAATGATAACTCATCCCCCTTCACTGACCCACAGCCATCATTCTATTGGCGTTCTCCAGTCCCATCATCCTGCCATCCAATGGTCCAATCTTCCTCTGCTTCCCCAGTCCCAGACACTCACCATTTACTCTTCTCCAATCCCGGATTTCACCAACCCATGGGCGCCATCTTGTGCAACCCACAGCACTGTTGCTGATGACTGTTGTTCACCCGTCAGTCTGAATTCACCATCCCTTGGTATCATCTTTCCCGACACTCCCTCTCTCCCATAACTTAGATCCTGCCACCCAACAGCCACCGTCCACTGTCAGTCTTCAGTACTGCCATCCTCCTCTCCTACCGCTCATGTCTGTCCACTCTCCAGTCTCATAATCCACCATCCTTTATCACTCTATCGTCTACCACTCGCCACCTTGGATCTCCTACATGGTCCCCACCTCACCTGCAGCCATAGGTGGATGCCCTCAGGAAAAAGCTCTACTCACTACCGTCACGTGGACCACATTCCTTAGTGAGGGCTCTCATACACACTCCAGAGGGGGCAGCACAGGGTCACCATATGGACACGGGTCTCTCTCGCACCTACTTTGTGGTCTGTGTGATTATGGGCCAGCTGGTCATCTCCCACCTCCTGCTCCCAGCCCCGCTGATCTGACTCTCAGGCCTTTATTCCCTCCGGGTTACCGAGGAAAGCAACATTAATCAGACTTCTGAGCCAGGCCCTGGTGCCAACCCTCCCGGCTATCCGTCCACACTCACCCGGGCATCTGTGACCTTGAACTCCCGGAGGATATACTGAGGCATGTTGTACTCCGCCATGGGATCCACCACGAAGTACTGGTAGCGAGCGGAGCGTTCAGCCGGCCAGTACTGGTGACACTTCTCCTGTGGGAAGACGGTGGCTGCGGTCAGCCCCGCAGGGGTCCCCTGTCCAGGCCTCCCGCCCCGGGCCCCCACTCACCCGGCCCATCTCTCGCAGCTTGGTCAGCATCACCACGATGGTGGAGTTATTCTCCCACAGCATTCGCCAGAAGTCCTCGGTGGTCTCTGCGAGCGGCCCCTGCGTTGCGATGTAAGCCTTCTGTTGCCTACAGAGCGGGGGGTGAGGGGTAGTGCTGTGTGAGCCCGGGCCGTGGAGAGACTCAGGCTCAGGCTGGTGATGAGAACCAAGCCAGGATGCCACAGTAGCCACCCCTGCCTACTCTCACCAAAATGGCTGCCATTGCCCACAGGCCAACCCTCACAGTCACCTTCTTGTTGTATACAGGGAAACCTATTAGCCTCACGATAAATTCCACACCATTAGAGAAGCTGCAAGACTCTGTCCACTGGTCTGTCCTGCCTCCTCCCGCCACCTCCTTTGAATGCCATTCATCCACATTCTTTAGCAGTTCTAGTTCTTGCTCAATCCCAGGCCTTGGCCTTCTACCTAGAACAACCTCCCTGGGGCCAGGGTCTGTCTCCTGGTGGGCAGAGTCTCACTCCCTCTGCCCAGCTGACTACACAGGGCTATGTGTCTGGCTCCTTGCGGCTGGGTGAAGCACCTGTAACCATCGATGGAACTGGCGTTGATGTAGTCGGAGCCCTCCACGCCTCGAATGGGCTGCAGACACAGCCGCGTGCTCTCATACGGCATGATGTTCACCAGGCGGTTCTTGAACTTGTTACAGGGCAGGTTGGCACTGATGAAGCGGGACGTGTGGGCCTTGGAATTGGCCAGCCGCTGTGGGGGCAGAGGAGGGGGCGTCATCAGATTTGAATGCTGTTGTTGTTAAGTGCTGTTGAGTCGGTTCCGACCCATAGTGACCCTGTATGGAGTTTCCAAGGAGCAGCTGGTGAGCTTGAACCACCGACCTTGCAGCTCAAACAGCTTTGCAGTCTGATGCATTAACCCACAGAGCCACATCAGTATTGAATGTTGTTGTTGTTGTTATGTGCTGTGGAGTCGGTTCCGACTCATAGCGACCCTGTATACAGGGTTTCCGAGGCTGTAAATCTTTATGGGAGCAGAACGCCTCATCTTTCTCCCATGGAACAGCTGGTAGTTTCGAACTGCTGACCTTGCGGTTCACAGCCCGATTCGTAACCACTATGCTCCCAGGAATAGTACCTCCAAAAGTTAACAAAAACAAAAAACTGCCAAACCACCATTGCCGTTGAATCGATTATGACGTAGTGACCACGCAGACAGGGTAGAACTGCCTCATGGGGTTTCCAAGGTTGTCCTGGCGTGGCACTGTAAGATAAGTACTGGATGCTAACTGCTTGTTTGACAGTTCAAACCCACTAGCTGCAACTCAGACACCCTATACCGACTCAAAGTCACATGACAACAACACCACTCTATAATTTACAGAGGCTGATAGTCCTTTCTCCCTCGGAACAGCTAGTGGGTTCCAACTGACGTCCTGTTGGTTACCAGCTAAGCGCTTTAACCACAGTGCCATCAGGGCCTTGGGAACCTTATGGAGCACTTTTCCTGTCCTACCAGGACCCCCTGCATGTTGGCAATGACTCAACCTAAGTTTTAAATAGTAGATTGTTGCTGTTATGTGCAGTCAAGTCGGTTCCCACTCATAGTGAACCTGTATACAGAATTTCTGAGGAGTGGCTGGTGACTCTGAACCACTGACCTTGTGGTTCAAACCGACTTTGTGGTCCAGTGCATTAACCCACAGCGCCACACCAGGGCTACGTAGATACACAGATTAAATCCTTTTGCTATTGAGTCAATTCCAATTTATAGAGCGCCTGCAGGGCAGAGCAGAAGACTTGTCCTAGACAACGTCCCAGGCTGCAAATCTTTAATGACGCAGACTGCCACACCTTTCTCCCGTGGAGCAGCTGGTGGTTCAAACCGTCAACCTTCTGGTTAGCAGCCAGGTACTTAACCACTGTACCACCAGGGCTCCCTCCCACTAAACGTGTTGTTCTTAAGTGCCGTCGGATTGGTTGTGACTCGTTGTGACCCTAGATAGCGTTTATGAGGAGCAGCTTGGTGGGTGTGAACCGCTAACCCTGTACTTATCCTATAGCACCACACCCGGAGTCCTCCCCTAAAACACTGTTGTTGTTGTTGTTAAGTGCAGTCAAGTCAGTTCCAACCCATAGCGACCCTGTACAGGGTTTCTAAGGAGAGGCTGATAAATTTGAACTGCCGACCTTTCAGTTCAAACCGACATTATAGTCCAGGGATTAGCCCTCGGTGCCACACCAGGACTCTGCCCCTAAAATTCATGTTGTTAAGTCCTGATCGTTACACCTGTGGCCACTGGCCACTCGGGAATAAAAATTTCTTTGTTCTGGTAACGAGGTAGGATTGGTGTAGGGTGTGCTTTGAAGTCAGTCGCCTTTAAGAAATAAAAAACCACTTCAGGGGAGTCAGGGCAGGATGGCAGAGCAGGCTCACGCACTGAGCCATCCCTCTGCAACACAGCCACGCGAGACTGAGTGAGACAGACACAGATGGTCACCCTACAGCCCTGCGTGTCAGAGGACAGGACCAAGAGGTGGACTGACAACCGACAGGAAGCGGCAGAGGAGCAGTGAGAAGGAAAGCAGGTGAACCGTGAGGTGGCGTGGAGTGCAGTGGCCATCCTGGGCTTTTGTGAGTGGCCTTGAGCCAGCATCCCGGACACAGTACGAAGTTGGAGGTTGGAGGCAAGGGGGCCTTTGTTTCTGGTCCTTCCTGGCAGCAGTCCCTGCCCTCTTCAAGCTAACAGCCAATGGCACCCCTTCCTATGTAGCCTCTGCTTTGCCTGTGGTCAGCTGCTGGCCATAGTACCCCTACTTCTGAAGGTGCGTGAACCCTTCCTGAACTATGCTACACAAACTATGAGCAGAGCACTAACTGCGTTCACACTTCCAATTTCTACCACATCCACCAGGAGGGAGGTGGCGAGCGTCTGAGAATACACTAATATACAATCAGCAATTAAACAGAAATTGTTGTTGTGAAGTGCCGTCCAGTTGGCTCCGACCCATAGCGGCCCTATGCAGAGCAGAATGAAACACTGCCCAGTCCTGAGGCATCCTCACAATTCTTAATTACACTCCATCTCACTGCTACTGCCACTGTGTCAATCCATCTTATTGGAGGTCTTTTGTTCTGCTGACCCTCCACTTTACCAAGCATGATGCCCTTCTCCGGACACTGGTCCCTCCTGATAATATGTCCAAAGTATACAAGATGAAGTCTGGCCATCCTCACTTCCAAGGAACATTCTGGCTATACTTTTCCCAACATAGATTTGCTTGTTCTCCTGGCAGCCCATGGTACTTTTGATATTCTCCAACACCTCTTCCTCAAGTCAAAGTTGCTTCCTCCAGGAAAACACTCCACTCACTACCTTTCAGGTGATCCCCTTGGACCACATTCCTGATATATACACTCTCACAGGGACCCCACAGGGATATGGGTGTCTCTGTCACCTACTTGGTGGTTGATGTGAGTACTGGCATACTGTTTTGGAGAAAACATTTCAGCTTACAGAAAGAAACAAGGCAGAGTGCCTCAAACAAATGACTAAAATACAGAGTCAGAAAATACATCAGAAATGGTATTGGAACTACCTGATAAGGAATTTAAAAGAATGCCAATTACGCATTATGAGGAAGACAGAAAACCACAGACGAAATCTAGGAAAACAGACAAACCTATGAAAAAATACAAGAATCTGACAAAATAATTGAAAACAAAAAACAAAAAACAATGGGATCCATACAAAAATAGCAATTAGAAAGTCAGAAGATTAACACTAAGACTTTGGAAATAGGTAATACGCTGAAAGGGCAAAGCAATAGAATTGAATCAAAGGAAAGCTGAATAACTGAGCTTGAAGGAAAGTCTCATTATTCATCTGCTAGTGGAACCATCACAAAAAAGAACAACAAAAAACAAAGCAAGCTTAAGATTTATGTGGGACACTATTCACCAAGAGGAATAACTTACGAGTGACAGGAATCCCAGAAGAGAAAACAAAAAAACCTATAGAGAATACTGGATAAATAGAGAGAAAACCTTCCAAGAGTTGTTGGAAGAACACTTCCTTAAGATCATGAGAGACGAAAAGATAGCCAATTTAAGAAATGGAATGAACTCTGAACAGGACAGACACCAAAAGGAAAACAGCAAAATGCATTATAACCCAACTTTTGAAAACCAAAGGCAAAGAAAGAAACCTGAAAGCAGCTCAGGAGAAATGAAAACTTACCTACAAAGGAGGACTAGTAAGTAAGACTAAACTTTGATCTCTCAGCAGAAACTATGCAGGCAAGAAGACAATGGAATGACAAACACAAAAAACTGAAAGAAAAAAACTGCCAACCAAGAATCATCTATTCAGCAAAACTGTCCATCAAATATGATGACAAAATTAGGTCATCTTCAGACAAACAAAAATTAAAGGAATTTGTAAAAACTCGACCAACATTACAAAATACACCAAAGAGAGTTGCTTGGACAGAACCAACCTGAAATTAACTTGTATGACAATATCATAGAGACTCAACCCAGATAGGGAAGTATTCAACGTAAAATGGACCTTTAAGACTTAAAATAGAGAACCAACGATACAGTTCAACAACAAAACACAAATCGTAAAGTAAAAAGAGGGAGTAAAGTAATTACAGAACTTTCAAATGAAAAGGAAATGATGTAGATTTAAAGAAAAAATAAATTAAAATCTAAAAACTACACTAAGCCTCACTCCTCGCTCTAGCCAACCCTGACCCTAATACTACCCGAGTCCTAACGGAGCTCTGGTAGCATACTGGTTATGAGTTGGGCTGCTAATCTCAAAGTCAGCAGTTCGAAACTACCAGTTGTTCCGCAGGAGAAAGATGAGGCTTTCTGCTCTTATAGAGTTATACTCTCGGAAACCCTGTATAGAGTTGCTATGAGTCAGAACCAACTCCACAGCATACAACCACCACCACCACCATCCCAGTCCTTACCATAGCCATAATAATAGCCACAGTCCTAACCCTAACTGTTACCCCCTCACCCTCATCCCCAAAGAAAAGGAAGAAGAAAGAGTAGTTTAAGCAAGCAAGCACAAAAGGCCAAGGCACCAAGAAATAGAAGTTGAAAAGACAAGGACCTTTCCCCAGAACCAACAGTCTTTTGCTAGAGCTTCGCCCTGAAACTGGACTTCATTAAAGTCAACCATCGTGCAGTTGTAGCAGAATCAGGTAACTAAACTGGCTCCTGGTGTAGCACTGTGGACTGCTAACCACAAAGTCAGAGGTTCAAACCCACCAGCTGCTCCTCAGAAACCCTGTAGAGAGTCATTATGAGCTGAAACGGACTCGACAGCACTTAACAACTGGCAACTAAGGAAGCCAGAGGCTTGGTGGCCCCACGGGCTGGGCACTGAGCTGTAATTGCAAGGTCGGCAGTTCAAACCCACCACCAACTTTTCAGGAGAAAGATGATGCTGCCTTTTCCCCATAAAGATTTACAGTCTGTGAAACCTTATATTGGGTTTCTACGAGGTTCCACTCCATTGCAGTGGGTTTGGGTAAGGCTAGAAGCCAGGATGAACAGACTTGTCTTTTATACTTCAGACATATTATCAGGAGAGACCAGTTCCTGAAGAAGGATATCATGCTTTGTAAAGTGGAGGACCAGCGAAAAAGAGGAAGACCCCAATGAGATGGAGTGGCACAGTGGCATCAAAAATGGGCTCAAAAAAAAAAGGGCTCAAGCTAACAATGATTATGAGGACGGCTCAGGATCTGACACTGTTTCCTTCTGTGTGTACAAGGTCACTATGAGTCAGTACCCACTCAAGGGCATCTGACAACAACAAAGGCTGGAAGGGTGGGCATGGAGTCCCCTGCAAACACCCTCTAGACTCCACTTTCCCTGGAGGCTCCTCTCCTTCCCTCTGAGTCCCGCCTGCATGCCCTGCTCCTGGCACCTTGAATTCCAGCTCCATGCCGGTGACGTGCTCTCCCGGCTCCACCTGCGCCAACTTCTGGATATAGGCGTAGAGGCTGCGGGCGGGCACCTCGGTGTTGCCGCAGCCCACTGCCTCCAGCAGCGCCTCGTGGATGAAGCTGTACTGGTCTTCCGTCTGCACCATGTAGTTGCGCTGGGATCGCATGAGCGTCACGTGTCCATACACGTCCACCGTCTTCTCAGGCTTGATGCGCTCCAGCATGGCGTCGATGACGATGAAGCAGCCTGTGCGGCCCACGCCGGCGCTGTAGGGTAACCGGGGCTCAGGGACTGCCGCAGGGGCGGAGATGTGGAGGACGGGCCAGGCCCCGGGGCGGGAGGGGCTAAGAATAAGGGGCTGCCTTTATGAAACCTGGTGGGGGGGGGGAACTGGGGAAGGTGGGAGCAGGGCGGGTGGCTATGGTGGATGGATCCAGAGCTAACAGGGTGGGCCTGATAAGACAAGAGGGTGGGTGTGGAGCACAGAGAAGGGGCTGAGGGCTGGACTGAAGCTGAGGTGGGAGGAGCTAGTGTACGGTGGGCAGGGCTTGAAGGAGGGTGTGGAGACCTAGGTAGGAGGAGCTAGTGCAGGGCTGTGGGTGGGGCCTGAGGAAGGGTGTGGAGTCTGGTGGGAGGAGCTAGTGCAGGGCTGCGGGATGGGGTGGAGAGTCTGTGACAGAAGCTAGTGCAGGGTTGGAGTGGATGGGATGTGAGGGAGGGTGTGGCGCCCCCAGGTGGGAGGAGCCAGTTCAGGGCTGAGGGCTGGGCTGGACTGGGCGGGACCTGACACGCACCTGCAGTGGACCACGATGGGACCGGCATCTGGTGGGTTACAGGTCTTAACTCTTCGCAGGAAGGCCAGGAAAGGTGTTGGGTACTCAGGCACCCCATGGTCTGGCCATGCTGTGAACTGGAACTGGCGGACCTCACGCTTCTCACTGGAGCCATTCTAAGGGGTCACATGGGTGCTATTGGTCACCGCTATGACCGGCTGGCCACCTACATGCTGATTTGGAGTTGGAAGCCACTCCTCTACCTGCCTAAAGAGGAGGGGCCTTCTCGCTCTCTTTCTGGCATCAGGTCAACCTGGGCCTCCTCCTCCACTTCCCATTTCCAGCTCCTCTAACCTGTCAGCCCACATGCTCAGCAATGCCCTCCAATTCTACCAGTGCCGCACCCACTGCATTCACCGGCTGTGGTCCCATCATCACCTCCACTCGGCCCCTGACTCCCTTCTTTCTTCTTCCGTTTTTTTCCCACTTGACAGTCAGAGTCAGGGTCCCTTCTCCCTCCTCTGTCCACAGACCTCTGGCAGAGTCCTACCTCCCTCTCTACTGCCCACAGGGCCCTGCACACTGCCCTGTCCCTTCCCTGTCCTCTTCTCCCCTTGGTTTACTCTACTCCACTCACACCAGCCTCATGCTGTTCCTCTAATTCACCAGGCCTGGCCCTGTACCTCAGGGCCTTTGCACAGCCTGTTCTGTCTGTCTGGAACACTCTCCCCTCAGACTTCCCCATGACGGACTCCCTTCCTTCCCTACCTGCTGAAATTCTATCCTCTTTGTCTTTTTCTCTTTCTACCTGTTAAGATTTCTTGTCACCTACAAACGAATTATCTGTGTCTCACCCACTGGACTGTAAGCTCCACAAAAACAGGTCATTTTGTCTGTCTTGGTGTCCACTGCATGCCCAGGTTATGGCCAGATTGGGGCCGGTGCTTAAAATATGTTCATCGGGTGAATGATGGAGTGAGCATTCTTTCCCCTTCCTGTTTATCTAATGAGTTTCTGATATGGTTAAGCGCTTGGCTGCTAGCATAAAAGCTGACAGTTTGAATCCACCCCATGTTCAGCAGGAGAAAGACCTAGCAGTTTTTCCTGTAAAGGTAACAGGCTGGGAACGCCTGTGGAATGGTTCTAATCTGTCCCAGGGGTTTGCTGGGAATGGACTAGAAGGCCCCCAACTACCACCACCACCTGTTTCTCTGCTCGGGTCCCCACCCCCTTGTGCCAGGTCATGCACTGGGGAGCCTGACCCTGTTGAGGGGGAAGGTCTTGGTTTTTAAAAGTCTGAGTCCTCAGGCACCAGGCTAGGTGAGGTCAGAGGGTAAATGGGGAGGGAATCTGGGGTGGAACAAAAGCCAGGAGTCAAGATAGGTTCTCCACAAGCTAGGCCCTGCTGACTATGTCCTGCAGCCCTGGCTGGAGACAGGACTTGCCCTCTGAGCCTTAGTTTCCCCATTTGTAAAGGGGGCTGCTTGAGAGGATGGACATGCTGGCCCACCGGCTCGCGGTACACCACCTTGTGGAGCGAGAAGGTGCGCACGCAGAAGGTGGCCAGCTCGATGGTGTCCAGCAGCGTGACCTGGATGAAGCCGTAGGTGTCCGTGCCACGGTTGGGCCAGTACTGGTCACATTTGATCTGCAGTGGACGGACGAGAAGACCAGGTCGTGAATAGGGGCCGGGGCCACCGAGGGCACAGGGGCTGAGGGGCAGCGCCTCACCCGCGACTTCTCTTCCAGCCGTGTCATCATGACGATAGTGGCCGAGCGCTGCTCCCACACCATGCGCCAGAAGTCGCCGAAGGTCTCGGGCAGTGGACCCTGCGTGGCGATGTATGCATTCTGCCGCCGGTAGCCATCCACGTAGTTGGCATTGATGTAGTCACTGCCCACAATGCCTGGGGCCGGGTGAGAGGTCAGGGGTTAGCTGGGGAGGGCAGTGTTTAGTCACTGCCTCACCACCTCTGGGAAGTCCTCCTTGATTTCTCCAATCCGCTCCCAAGGCATGACCTCAGGGTCTCTCCCCCTCAACCCTCAACACGCCCAACATTTGGGACTGGGTGCTTCTCTGTGTACTGTAGGGTACTGAGCTGCATCCCTGGCCTCCACCCAGTAGCAGCTCCTCCTTCACCCTGCTGTGATAACCACAATTATCTGCAGACATGCTCCAGTGTCCTCTGGTACGCACAAGTGCTCTGAGTGAGAACCATTGAGACATAGGAGCAGATGGAAGCATGCTATGGACAGCAGCCATCAGTTAAATACCTGTCTAAAGATTCCCAGGAGCCTCCATCTCCCCTCCTGCCCCCTGGCTTGTCCATGTTGATCCTGCCCCAGGGCTGAGAGGACATGGGGGTCCTGGGGCCCCCTGCACTGCTACCTTCAATGGGCTGGAGAATGACGCGGGAATGATCGTAGGCGATGACGTTGGCGTAGCGGTTTTTGGGCTTGTTCACCTCCAGGTTGGAATGTTCCCACGTGAACTGCTGACCTGGGTCGATGGACTGTGGGGAAAGAGTTGTGTGTGTGTGTGTGTGTGTGTGTGTGTGTGAAAGGGGGAGCAGGAGCCAGGGCTGGCTCGGTGGGCGGGCGGGAGGCAGGTGGGCTCACCTCATACTCCTGGGAGAGCTTGAGGCTGTCATTGGCCTTGAGCCGCTCCGTGTGCTCTGCCATCTCTGAGATGGGGATCGGCGGATGACTGAGCATGCCTGTGGGAAGAGCAGACCCGCCCATGTGGGCAGGGAGGAGGCGGGGCACGGCAGTTTTAAGTGGGAGTCTGCAATGGAGCTGCGGTTAGAAGGACGTGGTGGACAGGCCAGCAGGAGGGTGGCTCATGGTGGGGCTGGAGTTGCAGGTGGGTTTGTGGCTGCTGCTCGTCTGCCCACTCCAGTGCCCCCAACCCAGTGGCCAGGGTAGAGGGGATGCCCCAGAGGCCTGAGAAACAGGCGGGAAGGACAGAAATGGAGGAAGCAGATGCAGGCTGGCTGGCCTCGGGGAGGCGTCTCATCTGGGCCACCCTCGGGGCGGGGGCGGACTCCTTTTTCTACCTCTCAGGGAATGGAGCAGTTAAGGAGTGGGGGAGACACGGGGTGTGCGTGTGCTGGCGGGGAGGGGTTCCTCCTTCTATCCCAAGACTCTCAAGACCCCATCTGGAAATGGGAACAGCGAGCCCACTTGTTCTTTGGAGCTCCCTCCCAGGTTGGCTGCTGGAGGTGGCAGGGCTGGAGTTTGCTTCCCTTTTCTGACATGCTGGTGGGCTGGACCCGCCTCCTTTCCTGGAGTCCCCTAGCTGTGTGTGTACTCATATACCCTATGCCTAAACACAAGGCTCATATCAGGAGGTTCCAGCCTTGAAGAACCAGGTAATTGCTAGGGTCAAAGGCTTTTGGGGAGTCGATTTTGACTCATAGTGACCCCATGTCACAGGGTCTTTCTCCCGCAGAGCCACTGAGTGGGTTCAAACTGCCAACCTTTTGGTCAGCAGAGCTCCATAAAGGCTTCTGGGCCAGAAGGTATTCAGTTGCTGCTCTGAGCAACTGTCCCCTGATAGTCCAGCTGCATCCCAAGACCCCCCGTATCTAAGGGCCTTGCTTCTAGCACCTTGTCTGCCTGTGCCACGGGATCTAATCGATCGGCCAGCACCCGTGTGCACTCCAACACCTACACACACAGCTGCCACCTTGGAGCCCAGCCCCTCCCGAGAAGCCAGCCTGGCTGGGGTGGATGTGCGGACAGAGACGGGGTGGGATGGAGGAACCAAGGAGGAACACAAAACGGGCGAAAGGAAGCCAAGGACAGAGAGACACAGGAACTAACTTTCAAAGTGAAACCCCGGCTCCCTGAGGGGGCTGCTGAGGCCTGAATCTGCAGAAACAGTAAACAATAAATAAATGAAAACACACCGCCCCCTCCCCTCACTGGGTCGCCAACAGACGCAAAGGGTAGAGCAAAGTAAATCCGAGAACCTCTTTAGTGGAGACCCCAAAGCTTTAGGCTAGTCCAGGTGTCCCCTCTCCCCTTCAACCACCCTGGCCTCAGATCCCCTGCTAGGGTCAGCCCAGAGGATTCTGGGAAAGGAGGATGTGGTGAAGGAAAAATCAGGGTGCAGGGAAAGGACATATGGACCCATGCCACAAGCTTTCAAGGAGGACCAAAGTCATTAGTTAAATACAAATGTTTCAAATCCTCATTTGGATGGAAACAGAATTGCAATCGGAAGGAAACGGAAATGCATGAGAAAAGGCATTTCAGGCTAGGCATGAGCCCTTAAGGAGGGCTGCAGGCGTCAGTTAAATGAAAATGCTGAAAACAGATCACTTGGTGAGAAAGACAACTGACATGCGTCAATCCAGAGACAGGCAACAAAGGAGCACATTAGGGGTGACACATGAGACCCTGCGCGATCGGTGATGGAAGACAGAAGCCATCAGTTAAATGCAAGTGCTTAAAATTCTCACTTGGATGGAAATAGAACAGACACGAGCCAGTCAAGACAGAGGAAAGAGAGAGGCGTACATCGGGGACGGTGACACGTGAGGCCATGCGTCAGGCCTTAAGAAGAATGACAGATATCAGCTAGAGGTTTCAAGTCCTCGGTTAGTTGGAAACTGACATGAGCCTATTCGGAAACGGATGTCAGACTGGGGTCGGTGTCAGTGGAAGGACAGACAGAACCAAGCTGTGAGCCCACCAGGAGCAGCAGCCATCAGTTAAATGGAAAGTCCTGCTTTGGTTAGCAGCAGCTGGCATGAGCCCATTATGAAGGAAGAGACAGGGGAAGAATGTGGGGCATTGTATATGAAGATGATCAAGGCTAACACCCTAATTCTAGTCTCCTGCCAGGGAGCTGTGAAGGTGAGGAGGGATGGGGACACAGCTCCCAGGGGCCACTGAGGAAGGAGATGTAGGGCTTCCATGCTTCCCAAGGGATCCGGAAAATGACAGGACAAACCTCTGTAGCCAGCACTGAGTGGCATGAAGGTTAGACATTTAAAGAGAAGCATAACTCTTATCACCCAGAAAAACAAGGTGGGTTTTTTTGTTTGTTTGGAGATGCTGTGGAAATTCCCAAAGACAACAGCAACCACCAGTGAAGTACAACTTTTATAAGTCTCTCTTGGTTCTATGCCAAGCCAACCCATGAGCTATTTGGGGTATAAGATAATTCAGGGATTAAGAATTCAATTGCATCCTGAAAAGTTCTCAGCGGGGCTAGAGGAGGATTCAGCACTGGCAGCTTTCTCTTCCCCTACGCCACCTCTCCCACCCCCGTGAGTGTTGTCCCAGGTACATAGGTCTGCCTGGCACCAAGGAGAAACACGTACCTGGTGTCTGGAAGTTAATGCGTCTCATCTCCACGGGGTCTTTGGGGTGGTGGGGGGCGAGGTCAGCATTGTTCAGGAGGCATTTGGTGCGAGGCTCTGAGTCCTTGCGTTTACTTCATGGGGAGCAAAGAGAGTGAAGAGTGTGGGTCCGAATGTTCACACTTGTCAGCATTACTTAGGTAGCAGAAATGTGAGGCCAGCACACAGGAAAGGGAATCGACCTGCATATTGGGTGTCTATGGATTGGGTATCCAAGACCATGCATGGGATGTGTATGTATGTATACCACTGAGTATCCAAGATGACATATGTATGTTTATGTGTACAAGTGAGTTTTCAAGACCATATATGAGCACAGCTGAGTATGTGGGGTGAAGCATGCATGTAGACATGTATGACTTGGTATTGGGGGCCATACATGTGCAACCTGTTCAAGGAGCTCTTACCCCAGGGGTCCAAGCACCACCCCATTTCCCTCCCTCATCCTCCTGCCGCCCTAGGCCTTAGTGGGTAGGGCCCATTCTTACCTGTCAGGTTTGCTGCTCCCAGAAGCAGACACAAATCAGACAGGGGGTGGGGATAAAAAAGGAGGTGAGAGAGGATGTGGGCTGCAGATACGTGACTTAACCTCTCTGACCCTTGGTCTCTTCTAGAAACTGGGGCTAATCTTTCTTGCTTGCTCTATTGTGGCTGCTGCTGTTAAGTGTTGTCAAGTCGGTTCCGACCCATAGAGACCCTATACAGAGTTTCCGAGGAGTGGCTGGTAAACTTGAATCACTGACCTTGCGGTTCAACCGACTTTGCAATCCACAATGAAGTATGTCTAGCCCCTCCCCCTTCTAAGCTGAGAAAAGCCCCATGTGGCCACTAAAATCACCATCCTCAAACTGGACAGAGGCAGCCTGTACACCCCCAGTCCTTTCCTCTCGGAGGCCCTAAATGTTGCTGAGTGGCCTGGTTTGAACCTTCCCTGGAGTATGACTTTGTTCAGATGGCTTAACCTTTCTAAGCCTCCATTTCCCCATTGGTGCCAGGAATGGTCCTCTGAGACCTTTCTCAGGACCTTTCCAAGGCCACCTCTGCCAGGAAGCCCTCCCGCCTCTCACATGTTGGGGTGGGGCCGAGAGAACTCACTTCTTGTACAGCAAGATGGCGATGACGATGCAGATGATGAAGACCACAGCCAGTACAGGCCCGATCACCCAGATGAGCCCCTCCTCCCCGTCTACAATGGGCTGAGGGTCTGGGTTATCCAGCTGGAAGGGGTCTGAGAAGGGGCTGGCTGCGAATGTCTGCAGGAATGTGGGAAGCCTCCATCAGTACCCATCCTCAAACACAAACCTATGTCTTCCCCGCGGCTCCAAACTCTTCTTGGCTCCCCGGGACCCTCAGGATAAATCTCACACTCCTCACAATGGCTCTATGGCTTCCACAGTGTAACCGTAACATTCCTTTCTCTGTTCGTGTTCTCGAAACATTTGCACATGCTTTTTTGACCAACTGGGACACCTTGTCCTTGTTCAATTGTTCATCCCGAAAAGCCCCAACTCCAAAGCCCTTCCCCTCCAAACACAAGTCCTCCCCTCTCCCAATCCTGACCGCAGGAAGTGGAGAGTTATGTGGTCTGTCCGTGTCTGAGGGTGGGTCTTCGGAAGCAGGGGCCTCACAGGGTGGGCAGCTACCACCTGGGACTTACGGGCTCACTCCTCTGCAGCACAGCCAGTATGAAGAGCACGTATCGGTGGCCGGGTTCCAGCACCCGGTTGTCAAAGCCACCATACTGCTTCTGGTCACCAGGGTTGAAGGTGTGAGGCAGCATGGAGAAGCGAGCCGCAATGTAGGGTCGGGGCACCTCTAGCTGGCGCGAGTGCCGCAGACTGCGTCGCTGTAGCCGTGAGATGTCTTGAATGAGCTATGGGAACAGAGAAGTGGGTGACTGAGCATCCAGCTGCGAGTGACAAGGCACAAGACAGCCAGGATACATTTGGGTCCAGCGGGCCTCACCTCCTCCAGGTCCATTTCCTCCGGACTGCCCATTGGGTTCAGGAACTGGCCTCCACGAGACTTGCGCAGTGGGACCATAACAATGAAGTAGTTCCTGTCGGGAGGGAAAAAGTTGAGCTGAGGGATGTTGTCTGGGGGGGTGGGCGCGGAATGGGAGGGCTCTCTCCGAGTCCATCCTGCTTGTACAATGGGTCCATTACCTGCCCCTCACATACAACACCCCAAATGTCAACAACTCTAGTGGTGCCTGATTTAAGTCTCCAGTAGTTATATTCCGCTATACTTTATAAGAAGCTGTGGTGGCTCGTTGGTTATGTACTCAGCTGCTAACTGAAATGTTAGTAGTTTGAACCCACTAGCGGCTCTGCAAGAGAAAGAGCTTTTTCTCATAGTGGTAGTGTTTTGTGGTTTTCTTTGTATAGGAGCTTTGTTTCTCTGGTTACATTTATTCCCCAAAATTTCATCCTTTGGGTGGTTATTGGAAATGGTATTGCTTTCCTAATGTTGTCACTATTAGCATAAAGGAGTCCAACTGGTTTTTTCTGTATGTTGCTCTTCTACCCTGATACTTTGCTGAATCTTCCAATGAGGTCCAGTAGGTGTTCTGCTGAGTCTTTGGGGCTTTCTAGGTATGTTGTTGTTTAGTGCCGTTGAGTCGGATCTGACTCATAGCGACCCTATAGACTGTTTCCGAGGCGCAACTGGTGAGCTTGAACCGCCGACCTTGCAGTTCAAATGGCTTTGTAGTCTGGCGCATTAACGCACAGCACCACACCAGGACTCCTATGTATAGGATCATATTATCTGAAAACAGAGTGGAGTGGTTCTGCTCTGCCATATGGGGTCATTATAAGTCAGAATCTACACAACATAAGCATACACACATCTCTCTGGACAGTCATCCCACGTATATCTACTTAACCAGACTCCTACACATCCTTCAATGCCCTAGCTGCAATGCCCATACTTTTCCATAACCCTTGGTTCT
This sequence comes from Chrysochloris asiatica, assembly GCF_000296735.1. Classification (NCBI taxonomy): domain Eukaryota; kingdom Metazoa; phylum Chordata; class Mammalia; order Afrosoricida; family Chrysochloridae; genus Chrysochloris; species Chrysochloris asiatica. The sequence continues at coordinate 4,040,727 of NW_006408643.1, read as the reverse complement.
TGTCTGCCTCTCAGAGCTCTCTCCTCACCAGTAAGGATTCTAGGCACTGGTGCCTCCACTGTCTGTGTCTCTCTCTTCATCTGGCTGAAAGCCTTCCCATTAACAAAATCCACTGTGGGATCTCAGCATTGCCCAGCACAGGGTCAGGGAATGGTTTAATACTGGTGGTCTGGGAGCAGAAGCTGGTGTCTTCCTGCTTTATTGGCAAGGAGAGCTTCTATGGGTTACTCAGCCACATCGCTGTTTCAGGCGGGCCTAGGCAGGGGACTAAGGCTGGGGTTGAGGCTAGGGACTAAGGCTGGGGTTGGGGCTGGGCGTACTGGATGGGCACAGGGCTCTGGCCGTCGGGCAGGTACACCATGATGAAGCCGTCCGAGTCGGGTTTTGGGGCCACGCTGGGCTTGGCACTGAGCAGGTTGAAGGCGGTCCAGGCGGTGACAGTCTGCTGGAGGCCGCCCAGGCTGCTGCCGCGGTTGGTCAGCACGAAGTTGTAGAAAGTGTGGGGCTTGAGGTGTGTGATGAGCTTCTTGGTGGTGCGTCCATCCACGTCTAATGTGAGCCCGTTATACTGGATCTGCAGGGGCGGGGTGAGAGGGCTCACAGGTGGCCCTGGGTCCAGCTTAATTCCAATAATGACTTTGCCCTAATCTCGGACTGAGCCCAAATTCTGGCTGAACCCTGACCAAGGCTGATCCTAACCACAGACCAAGCCCTAACCCTGACTTCAGACTGACTTCAGATTGTGACTGAACTCGGATGAGCCCTAACTCTATTACACTCAGCTCTCAGCTCAGACTGAGCCTTGATCCCAAGTGAACCCAACCATGACTTAGCCCTGAGCCCAGCCAAACCTTTACCAAGGCTAAGCCCCAATCCCAGACTGAGTCCTAAAGCTGATCGAAACCTGATCCCAGCCTAAGCCTCCATCCCAGACTGCATTTCAGGCCTAAATGAGTCTCAACTCTGATTAAGCCTTGGTCTCAGACTCAGCTCTGAACTCAGACTGAGCCTAAATCCCAGCTGAGCCCCAACCCTGGCTAAACCTCAACGCTAACTGAGCCCCAATCCCAGCTAAACCTAGACCAAGGCTGAACCCCGGCCAATTCCTAATCTTGACTGAATTCTAACTTTAGGCTGAGGTCAAACTCTTGACTGAGCCCTGATCTTACTTAGACACAGTCTTGAGCTCAGATGGAACCTCCATTCTAGTTGACATCTACTCTGAGCCCTGATCTTAGCTGAGACTTGACCAAGGCTGAGCCCTAACCCTATGCCAATTCCTACCTAACCCTGAGTGAATTACAAACCACAGGCTGTGCCTCAATCCTACAGAGTCCCATTAAGTCTCAACTGATTGAACCCTGATTTTAGGCTTGCCCCTGAACTCAGACTGAGCCTCAATCCCAGCTGAATCCAACTCTGACTGAGCCCTGATCCCAGCCCTGATCCCAAGGCTGAGTCCCCAAACCCTGCTGAGCCCTGACCAGTCCGTGCCTCGTCCTGCCCCACCCAGGCCCACCTGCATGCTGGGTGGCCACACCTTGTAGGGAGTGGGTGAATTGTAGTTGTCGGGGAACTCCCAGCCGAGCAGGACTGATGTCTTCATGATCATCTTCACCTTGAAGTTCTTGGGGGAGACTGCACCAAGCAGTGGCAGAGCAGAGAGAGAGCAGAAGAAAGACGTGGTAAGTGTGGGGCACGGGGCAGGGGGCGGCCCAGGCATGCCCTGTCGTCCGCTGTGCCTGTGCCCATGGCCTTCCTGCCTGGCCCTGGCCCGGCCCTGCCTGCCTGTCCTCGGGCCCTGCTGCGGGAGACGGCGCGGCTGCAGAGAGAAGGCAGAGGAAGAGGAGGAGGAGGAGGAGGAGGAAGGAAAGGGAGGATGGGGTAGGGGGCGGCGGTGGGGGCGGTGGTGCCACCGAGGCACGTCCCACCTTTGCCAATGCCGGAGCCTCAGGGTCCGGACTCGCCTTCAGCGTCCATTTGGAAGCAGAAAAGTGACCACTTACCTGGGCGGGGGAGAGGGAGGGGGCTGGGGTGGGGGTGGGCACGAGGCCCGGTCCGTCTCTGGTGCGGGCAGTCGCCGCGCGCCTACCTTGATCCCGCAGGAACGTCCGGTAGCGGACGGGGGGGCTGTAGGGGCCAGGGCCCCGGCGCGTGTGGGCTCGGACTTGGAGGTCGTAGGCCGTGTCGGGCTTGAGGCCCCGCAGCGTGAGTGCATTCTCGGCGCCCGGCTCGGGCGCGGCGGGCAGCTCGGTCTCTCGGGCAGGGCCCGGGGCGCCAGCCTCCCGCACGGCCACTGTGTACTTGACAATGGCCCCGTTGCGCTCGGCGGGCACAGGTGGCAGCCAGCGGAGCAGGACGGTGCCGGCCGAGGCGTTGCCGGCAGCCTCGAGGATCTGGGGGTGGCCGCGGGGTGTGTCCTCGGGGATGCTCAGGACCTGGGCCGCCTCCTCGCCCAGCCCGCCACTGCTGCGGGCCGCCAGCCGGAACACATACGTGGCCCCCTTGTGCACGCCCGGGGCTGTGTACTGGTCCTCAGAGGCTGTGAACTCCAGGGTGGCCAACGGCGTTGAGTCCTCACGGCCAAATTGTAGGCGGTAGCCTAGCACCTGGTCTTCGGCGGTGCCAGCTGGGGGCTTCCAACGTGCCAGCAGGCTGCCCTCGGGGGTCTGTTGCACCGACAGGGTGGGGCGGCCCAGCACTGTGGAGATATGAGCCACAAGGCCAGAAGTAAAGGGTGGGTCTCTCCCAGGAAGTCCTCACTGGGCAGGTGGCATCTGAACAAAGACCTGAAGGATATGAGACCAGGAACTAAGGGAACATCTAAGGAACAGTGTTCTAGAGGCAGTGGGAAGGGTATGTGCAAAGGCCCTGAGGTAAGACCAGGAGCCACAGGGATATCTGGGTAAAAGTGATCCAGGCAATGGGCATGATATGTGCAAAGGCACAGAGATGAGACCAAGAGCCATCTGGGGAGCCATGTTCCAGGCAGAAGGCACAGCACGTGCAAAGGTCCTAAGGTGGAACGTAGCAGGTGTGTGCAAGCAATAGCGAGGAGGTCACCGACTCGGAGAATGCAGTAAAGAGTATCACTTGGGCACTGTGGCAGGCTCTCATCTGTTTACTGCCTTTTCCAGTGAGTAACTTGTTCATCTCGTCTCCTGTTGATTTGCCCGCCCCTATTGCTGGCACCTGGTTCACACCCATGAGGCACAGAAGTCTCCAGAACCCTGCCCTCAATGCCTTGTGGTTCTTGTAGTCTGGACAATCATCAGTGTGCCAAGAGAGGATGTGGGGCCAGGAGCAGCGTGGGAAGAACTGGGCCCTCCATTCAGGACTGTCAGGACGTTTAACGCGTGGGGGCCCACATGCTGTGGGCTCTGCCTGTAAATGCAGCTCGAATACACCATTCACCCTCCAGAGATGAGGCAGACACCCCATTGGCAGGAAGCGGGGAAGAGAGATCTCAGCTCTAAGTCAATGGGCTTCCTACCTGCTCCCTTGGTCACGACCACTTTGGGTTTGCTGCGAGCGCCATCGCCCTTCATGGTGTAGGCGGCTACTGTGATGGAGTACGTGGTCTCAGGCTGCAGGTTTGTGATGACCATTTCCTGTGGGCAGGGCTGTGGGTCAGTGCCAGGGTGGGCCAGGCCAGCCCCCCCCAACAGCCCTGTGATGGGGTCAAGCAAGGGGTCCCCCGTTGGGGAAGGAGATGTACGTGCACCCAAGCTCATGCACAGAGCATAACACCTTGCACGGCCATGCTCTAATGGGTACACACAGCTGGCCTCACACACCTACTCACGCTGTCTGGACCCATGCAGTCATGTCCACTCTGGTTCTCTGGCTCTGCCCATGAACACCTGGGTCAGGCCCATCGTCCTCTAAGCACAACCCTCCAGGGCTCCCACCTCCCTCTAGTCCATGCCTGAGTCCTCTCTGCAGGTCCTGCCCTGTCCCTTTCCCTATCCCCTCTCATTCCTCTCCAGTCATACAGGCCTCCTCGCTGTTCCTCCCACTCTCCAGGCCCAGCTCTGCCCCAGGACCTTTGCACAGGCTGTTTCCTCTGCCTCTATACATATTGGTATGCTAGAGATGCTGTAGGCCAGCTTGCAAGAGCTGACTACTAAGTGTTCTGGAATTCTACAAACCAGTTGTTAAATAGAGCCATTATTAAACATTAAATATATAAACTTATAGTCAAATAGGAGCTCTGGTAGCGTAGTGGTTACACATCGGGCTGTGAACCTTAAGGTCAGCGGTTCAAAACTACCAGCCGCTCCACGGGAGAAAGATGAGGCTTCCTACTCCCGTAAGGATTTACACCCTCGGAAACCCTGTACAGGGTCACTATGGGTCGGAACCGACTCAACGGCACTTAACAACTTAACTTAACTTATAGTCAAACCAATTATTTTGAAAGTAAAGGTAATGAATACTCAAAGCCAAGAAAGCCAAAAAAAAAAAAAAGAACTAAATCCAGTCACCATCAAGTTGATTCCAACTCCTGGCAGTCACAAGTGTAGGGTTTGCAAGGCTTTTGAGAGATTGCCAGACCTTTCTTCAAAGGCACTTTGGAGTGACTTTGAGTTGAGATTCTTTTGGTTAGTGGTCAGGCAATAAACTGTTTGGATTACCCAAGGACGCCTACTCAACTTGTCCAGTGGTGCTGAGTCACTTCTGACTCATAGTGACCCTGCATAGGGTTTCTGAGGGGCAGCTGGTGGGTTTGAACTGCTGACTTTGTGGTTTGCAGGTCAGTCAGCACAGCGCCACACCAGGACTCAAAACGTATCCCTTCCTAATTATTTCACTGCTACACCACACTGGACTCCTGGTGTGGTGCTGTACGATCAGCAATGAACTGCAAACCACAAGGTCAGCGGTTCAAACCCACCAGCTGCCCCTCAGACGCTCCTCAGAAACCCTATACAGCAAGGGTGGGTAACCTTTTTTCTGCCAAAATTTATAACATCCTTTGCACGCCATACAAAATTATCAACTTAAAAATTAGCCTGCTATATTTGGTCATTTAATTAACTCACCCCTAAGGAGCTCTGGTAACATAGTGGTTATGAGTGGGGCTGCTAACGTCAAGGTCAGCGGTTTGAAACTACCAGCTGTTCCACGGGAGAAAAGATGAGGCTTTCTTCTCCCATAAGGATTTATAGCTTCAGAAACCCTAAGCAGGATCGCTATGAGTCGGAACGGACTCCACGGCACACCACCACCACCACCACCATCAATGTGATGGCTGGAACTGTGGTTGCCTTGGCAGAGTCACACCAAATGATTTTGAGGACCTTCTAAGGGCCCTCCAGGCCTGGTGTGGCACTGTAGGATCAGCACTAGATAGTGCACCACAAGGTTGGCAGTTCAAACCCAACAGCTGCTCCTCAGAAACCCTATACAGGGTCGCTATGAGTCGGAACTGACTTGACCTCACTTAACAACAATATATGGCCCTCGGGCTGGACGTTCCCCAACCCTGCTAAACAGGGTTGTTTTGAGTCGGAACCAACTCAAGACACGTAACAACAATAATGATTTTACTAAGTTTCTTAGGATCTGTGGTCTTGAGGTCATATCTGAGACTATTGTCACCATATTCACTTCCTGAACTACCATACAATGAAGAGCTATCTCATGTGATTGTGAAGTACCATCAAGTTGACACTGACCCGTAGTGACCCTGTATAGGGTTTCCAAGAAGTGGTTAGTGAGTTTGAACTGCCAACCTTGCTGTCCAGTACTTATGCTACAGCTGTCTCATCAGCTCCATCCCAGGCAGCTTGAAATTCACCACAGCCGGAGTTTTGACACCATGTAAATGAGCAAATGCTACACCTGGAGGCTGCCGCCCCACACAGTGCTAACTGCTCAGCACTGCCACGGCTGTCTCCCCCGCCCCACCAGCTGTGACTGTCCATGGACTTGTATCCCGATCTGATGAATGCCTGTCTGTGGCATGCAGCACGTGACAGGGCATAGGCGGGTTTGAACAAAGAATGACTTGTTCCACCAGTACTACCACACCGGACCTTCCATCCTTCTGCAGACATCCTCAGTCACACATGTGCCCGCTTTTGCACGCATGCACCCCACCGACACGTTCCAACATGCCTGGAGATTGTGTGTGGCCCCAGGCCAGGATCACAAGTGGATGACATACAGAGGGTCTCCTGCCCCTGAGACTCACTCAGCTTTCCTTGGGATCTCCGCAGGAGGGTCAGAATTAGAGCCCATTTGGGAGTTCCCACCCCTAGATTTAAGGTGGGGAAGGGAGGGAGTCTATAGACAGATAGACAGGCCCAGTAGCAATTGAATACCAGACTGAGTTCTCACAAGAGCCTGAAGCCCCCACCTTAGACACGTAAAGAAAGCCCACAGAGAGGCAGCAAATTGCCAAAAGTTGCACAGCAATATTCAGGACTTCCTGAATAAACTGAGGGGTGGTAATGGTGGAATGCTGGCAGTATCCCTCTATAAATAACAGGGCGGACTCATTTCTCCCATCCCATGGGGCAGAATGGAGAGGACAGTTGAGCCAGAGAGAGCATGTGCTAGGTCAGACAGGGCTACACTGGGGGATACGATTGTGCTATGCTGGAAAATGGCCCAAAGGGTTGGGTGCTAGCCTGGACTCCACAGGGCTGAAATAAAGATATAGAAAAAGCATTCCAGGTAAAGGTGTGTTGGGGAAGCCCACAGCGGAAGCAGGGCCTGGGCCTCCTTTCTGTGGCTAGGACCTTCGGGTGTCGGAGTTTCCCACTTGGCTGATGTGAAAACCGAGGCTATGTGTTCCAAACGGGTGCATGGTGGGCAGGGGAAGGAGACCCTTTTACCAGGGGCGTG
>NW_006408643.1:4031570-4033772 GCF_000296735.1 Chrysochloris asiatica | reverse complement strand
GTGTCACAGCACTGCACAGCGCGGGAGGTGCTCAACAGTGGCCCGGACGCTACTTACATATTCTGCTGTTTCATCCATCTCCCACTGAGCGCGGGAGGAAGGCGCGTGGGAGAGAGGAAGGCGGTGAGAGGGAAGGCCAGAGAGAGAAGCAGTGACGGGCAGGTGTGCAAGGGGCCCGCTGCCCACCCGGACCCCGCCCCACCCCGCCCCTGCCCACCTGGGCATCGGCCAGCATGACGTCCTTGATGCGCGGCGGCCCGCGGGCCTCGGCGCCCTCCATGGGCACGTAGTGAACTTGGTAGCCGCGGATCTGGCCATGCTGCCGGCCGGGTGCGGGCGAGCGCCATAGCACGCGAATGGCCGTGGCGTTGAGCGCCTCCGCCTCCACCTTCCGCGGCGGCGCGCTGGGCACTGGCAGGCAGGAGGGGAGGGGAGGGGCGGGGCGGGGCCGTTACCGGGGCGACGGGCCCCGCCCCGGGAAGCTGGGATGCCGAGTGGCTGCCGATTTAACTGAGCACTCACAGCGTCCTCCTTCTTGTCCCCCCTCCACAACCCTGGCAGTTAGCCCCATGTCAGATGGGGAAACTGAGGCATCCTCCCCACCTGACCTTGAGTCACCTGCCATCTTCTGTCCTACAAGCTAGACCTACGCTGATTCTTCCATCTTCACCAGATAAGGGCTCTTGTGAATCCCATTTTACAGATGGCTCAGAGAGGTGATTCATGATCATACTGTTCCTTAGTAAGTGGCAAAGCCGGGATTTGAACCTACACAATCCAGCTCGATGTGCCTACACACTCTAGCAGACAACCATCCACCCTGCACTGGGGCTCCTTCTCAACATTTAACCCCGGATCAGACCTCCACCCCCCTACCCAGGGGGTGTTGGCATAAAGAGAATTTACTTCATAATTATGTTCACGTGCCTGTCATCAGGTCATAACGTAAGGTTGCCAATGGAACTTTCTAGACCAATGGCCCTGAGACCAAACCAGGCTCCAAGAAAGAGGCTGAGATTTCTTTGGGAGGAGGGCAACTTGCTTTGTGACGTCTACCCATCTCGCCCCAAATTCCACCTAGCTTTCCAATGTAAAAACTCTAGCTTAAAACCAGCTACAGCACAGATGATTTATACCACAGAATGGGCGGATGCTCCAAGCAAATATTATCAACACACTGAAGTCCACAACCTTTTCAGGTGCAGTGGCTCAGCGGAGGCTCCAAATCCAAGGTTATCCTGAGTCTAAAACCCAGGTGGTCTTGGTCCAAGGGGCCTGGAGTTTATTATGTGTGTTTCTTGCATTCCCTACCTCCTGTTTCTATGGTTTCCACCATCTAACCAAAAGACAGGGCTGCCAGCATAACTTTCCAGGCTCAGGAAACAGAAGGCCTCAAGGCTCAGTCTGCCCAGAAGGTCTAGCACCATGATTTCGCAGACCCAGGAGATGGAGTTTGCTGAGGAGGCTGCTGGCCTCAATTGTCACCCCATGACCGTAGCTTTCACCTTCTGACCACCAGCCCAGGTTTCCAGAGATGGAAGGCTCCACAGCGGGGGGCCAGGCTGGGGCCTGCGGGGGTCCTGGCCAGGGTTGATGCTTACCGTCCTCGTCGGTGCGGACGACCACGGGCGAGCTCTCGGGCCCTGGTCCCACCTCTGTGTGCGCGACGGTGGTGATGCGGTACTCGGTCCATTTCTCCAGCGCCTCCAGCAGGATCTGAGTGGCGGTCGGGGGGATGCCGTTCACCTCCTTGGGTTCCGGGTCCTCTGAGCCCAGTGGTCGGTAGCGGACGCTGTAGCCAACCAGGACCCCGTTGTGCGTTTCCGGTGGCGGCGGGCGCCAACTTACCAAAATGGCCGTGGAGCGCGTGCTGACACATTTAACGTCTTGAGGGGGGGCTGACGGTTCTATTGGAGGGGGGAGAACGTGGGGGGACGGGGAAGGAGGTGGGATGGGGGGGGAGCAGGGAAACAAAAGATGGGAAAGAGAAAATAAAAAAGAAGATGATAACAAACAAAACAGAACAAAAATAAAGAGAGTCGAACCCAAAAGAGGAGGGTGCAACCAAAGATGGGATGTGTGGGTGGACGGGTGGATGGGGATGGTGGCAGGGAGGGCTGGCCAAGAACGCTGCACTTAACATCTGGGCGGTCCTGACCCAGTGCACAGTAGGTCTTGGACAGAAGGCAACCAAGGTCCCCA
>NW_006408643.1:4029200-4031060 GCF_000296735.1 Chrysochloris asiatica | reverse complement strand
CCAGGTACCATGGCAAAGAAACTAGCAGTCAAAGTTCCATTTACTGGGGACCTACTATGCATCAGGCACCCTAGCAAAGGCATCTGTGTATTGATGAAACACCTACTGTGTGTCAGATGACAAATCCTAGTGGCGCAGTGTGATAAAGCACTGGACCTCAAGGTCTATTTGAACTTCAAGGTCGGAGATTCAAATCCACCAGCCACACCTCAAACACCCTATACTAGGTCACTATGAGTTGGAACCAACTCAACAGCACTTAACAATACAACAACCTAAAGGTCAGTGCTTTGAACCCACCAGCTGTTCTCTGGGAGATGGATGTGGCAGGCTGCTTCCATAAATGTCCCCGTCTTGGGAACCCTACAGGACTATTCTACTCTATCCGGCAGGGTCCCTGTGAACCAGAATCCACCTAGTGGTGGTGGGCTGGGTGAGTCCAATGCTTCTGTGTGCCGGGCACCATGAGATGGGGAACAGCAAGAAAGCCCCCAGTTACTGAAAACCCACCCATTATGTCTAGGCAGAAAGCCAAGGTCTTTAAGAATAACCCTGACAGCATCGATTTACGACTCGGGCTGCGAACCCCAAGGTCAGCAGTTCGAAACTGCCAGCTGTTCCGCAGGAGAAAGATGAGGCTTTCTGCTCCCGTAAAGATTTACTGCCTCAGAAACCCTGTACTGGGTCGCTATGAGTCGGAACCGACTCCAAGGCACATAACCAACCAAGTATTGCCAAGCACTCCCGACAAGGGGAACAGCAGTAACATTTACTGGGCACCTGTTATGTGCCAACTATCAGGTCAAGGGGCCACAAGAACAGTCAAAGCCCCACTCTTACTGGGCACCTACTGTGGGCCAGGTCCTGGGTCAAGGGCCTCTTAAAGCAACAAAAGTATGTATGGATTGAACACCTACTGTATGCTAGGCACCAGTAATAAGGGGAAGAGCAGTAACATTTCTTAAACAACTACTATGGGCTCGATTACACTACTGGTGGTGAGGCAGGATAAGCACTGGCCTGCTAACAAGATTTGCAGTTCAAACCCACCAGATGCTCCGTGGGAAAAAGATGAGACTTTTTCGCTTTCTTAGACTTACAGCCTTGAAAACGCTACACAGGGTCACTATGATACAGAACGCACTTGCTGGCACCTAACACTTGTCAGGAATCATTTACCTCAAGGGTAACCGTCAAAGTATCTATTTATTAAGCATATACTGTGAGGTCCTGGTGTGGCACTGTAGGATAAACACCGGACCACAAGGTCACTTTTAACTATAAGCTCGGCAGCTGTATCCACCAGCCACTCTTCAGAAACCCTACACAGGGCACCTAAGTTGAAACCGACTTGATGGCACTTAACCACACACTATGATAGGTACCCACTATGTCCCAGGTATCATGCCAGTGTTAAAAGCAATCAAAGCCCCATGAAGTACTGACTGTGTGCTAGGCACTGAAGAGTGGCAAAGTCCCATTCTTGTGCACCTACCCTGTATCAGATAGCACGCCAAGGATTTCAGGGATAACAGCACACAGACTTACTTACCGAATACCTACTATGTGCAGGCACTGTGACAAGAGAATAGTACTAAAAGTCACACTTATTGGGTACCTACTGTGTGCCACAAGGAGCAGAGCTCTGGTAGCATAGTGGTTACGAATCAGACTGCTAACTGCAAGGTCAGCAGTTTGAAACTACCAGCTGTTCCGCAGGAGAAAGATGAGGCTTTCTGTTCCTGTAAAGATTTACAGCCTTAACCAAACGTGTGCCACACAATCGAAAGCCTTTGTGGAGTCAAAGTACAGGTAAACATCTTTCTGGTCTTTTCTGCTTTCAGCCAAGATCCATCAGAC
>NW_006408643.1:3991333-4027245 GCF_000296735.1 Chrysochloris asiatica | reverse complement strand
CTATGAGTCGGTTCCGACTCGATGACACCTGACAACAACAACAACAGTCCCTCCTGATATATGTGTGAAGTAAATGATATGAAATCTCAGCATTCTCGCATGTAAGAGCAGTCTGGCTGTACTTTTTCCGAGACAGATTTACCCATTCTATATTCTTTGCCAGCACCATAATTCAATGGCATCGATCGCTTATTCATTGTCCAGATTTCACACACATGTAAACTTATTGAGTATACAATGGCTTGGGTCAGGCAAACACACCTTAGTATTCAAAGTGACATCTGTGCTTTTTAACTTTAAAGAGCTCTTTTGCAGCAGATTGGTCCAATGCAATAGGTGCGTTGGGTTTCTGACTGCTGCTTCCCTGGGTATTGTAAAATATAATCACTGCCAACTTCAATCCTGTGTCTGTTTATCATGATGTTGTTTATTGGTCCAGTTGTGAGGAGTTTTGTTTTCTTCACGTCGAGATGTAATCAATCCAATCTGAAAGACAGAATCTTTGATCTCCATCAGTAAGTGCTTCAAGTCCTCTTCACTTTCAGCGAGCAAGGTTTTGTTACCTGTATATTGCAGGTTAATGAACTTTCCTTTAATCCTGATGCCACGTTCTTCTTCATATAATCCAGCTTCTTGGATTATTTGCTTAGCGGTGTGGTACTGTCGGCTAACTACTGGACCTCAGGGTTGGTTTAAACTGCATGGTCGGTGATTCAAACTCATTAGCCAGTCATCAGAAATCCTATACTGGGTGGCTATGAATTGGAACCGACTCGATGGCACTTAACAAAAACAACCATGAAAGAATATAGTTTTGACACAACACTGTTCCTTATCTGAAACCAGGCCGTAGCCTCTTATTTTATCTGAATGACTGAATGTCTCCTGGTCTATGTACAGGTTCCATATGAGTACAATGAAGTGTTCCAGAAATCCCATTCTTTGCAATGTTATAAGCTGTTATGATTCACAGAGTTGAATACCTTGGCAGAGTCAATAAAACAATCACCTTTCTACAATTCTCTGCTTTCTGCCAAGATCCACCTGACATTAGCAACAATATCCCCCATTCCACATCCTCTTCTGAATCTGACTTGAATTTTTGGCAGTTTCTTGTAAAAGTACTACCTACTGTAACTGAATGATCTTCAGCAAAAATTTCTTTGTGTGTGACATTAATATTGTTGGCTGATTTCCACACCTTATTTTTTAGAACGGGCACAGATATGAATCCTCTTCCAGTTGATTAGCCAGGTAGCTCTCCTCTGAATTTCATGGTATAGATGAATGAGTGCTTCCAATGATTGAAACCTCTCAATTGGTATCCCGTCAATTCCTGGAGCCTTGTTTTTAGATAATCCTTTACTTGCAGTTTGGATTTCTTCCTTCAATATCACCGATTCTTGATCATATCCTATTTCTATGGAATGTCAATCAATTCTTTTTAGTACAGAGACTCTGTGTATTCCTCTTCCTGTCTTTTCAACGCTTCCTGTAACATGCAATTTTTTACCCATAGAATCCTTCAGTATTTCAACTCAAGGCTTGACTTGTCTCCTTCGGTTCTTTCAAGCTTGAGAAATGCTGAGCGTGTTCTTCCCTTTTGGTTTTCTACCGCCAGGTTTTTGCACATTGCATTAATAATATCTTACTCTGTCTTCAGTAGTCCTTTGAAATCTTCCATTCAGCTTTTACCTCTCCTGAGTTCTTCCTTTGGCTTTAAGTATTCTATGTTCAATAGCAAGTTTCAGAGTCTCTCTGATATCTCTTTTGGTCCTTTCTTTCTTTCCTGTCTTTTTTAATGACCTTTTGCTTTCTTCATGCACGACAGCCTCATTGTCACTTCACAACTCATGTGGTCTTCGGTCATTAGTGTCCAGCGCATCACATCTCTTCTTAAGACGCACCTAAATCCTTTGGCTCTAAGGAACTTATTTAAATTTTCTTCAGATTTACCTTGAACTTGCCTATGAGCAATTGATGGTCTATTCCACAGTTGGCTCCTGGCTTTGTTCTGATGGTATTGAGTTTCTCCACTGTCTCATTCTACAGATGTCCTCATTTTGATTTCCGTGTTATTCCATTTGGCAAGAGCCACGTATACAGTCACTGTGTGTGCTACTTTAAAGAAGGCATTTCTAATGAATAAACTGTTGGCCCTGCAAAATTCTCTCATGTGATTTCTGGTGTTATTTCTCTCTCCAAGGCCGTATTTTTGAAGCGATGATATCTTCTTTTGTGGTCAGCTTTCACATTCCAGTCACCAGTAATCATCAATGCATCTTGAGTGCATGTTTGATCAATTTGAGATTGCAGAAGTTGGTAAAAACCTAGAATCTGTTCATTTTTGGTCTTAGTGGTTGGTGCGCAAATTTGAAGAATAGTCGTATTAACTGGTCTTCCTTGTAGGTGTACGGATATGAATGTCCTGTCATTAACAGGATGCTTTAGACAGATGTTGAAATGTTCTTTTTGACAATAAATGTTCTCACTTCTTAAGCATTTACTGTGTGACTTAACTAAATGAAAGGATTCATGAACAACAGCAACAACCGCTGCATGTTAAGCACCTACTGTGTACTAGAAAATTACTAAAGACCTTATAAAACAAATTAGCCATTCACTTCGTATGCACCTACTATGCGTTAAGCACTATGCTAAGGACTTTTTTGGACAACAGTAGTAGTCCCCAGACATAAAGCACCTACTACTGGCCAGGCATTATTCAAGGGCCTTATATAAAAACACAGTCCTTTGCTTATTACTAAGCATGTACTATGCACATGCTCTGTGCTAAGGCGTTGCAGATGATAAACCTATTTCTGTCCCGGGAACCATGAATAACCCTTTCTAGATGATCAACAATACCTCCTATCTGAGCACCTATTATGTGCCCAGTACATTTTAACTCCTTTATAGCAAACATTACGTACTGACCACCTTCCCTATACCTGGCATTGTACCAAGGGCCTTACAGAATAATCAGCCCTCAGGTTTTGAGCATCTACTATGTGCCAGGCACCAGGGCTAAGCTTATGTCAAACCAATAACAACTTTCATTAACTGAGTGCCAACTACGTGTCCAGCACTGCACCATCCCATGTTCAGACTGAAAAACAACAGCTGCATTTACAAAGCACCTACTGCATGCCAGTTAGTATGTGCCAGGAACTGTGTTAGGGGCTCTCTGGAACCACAGTAATAGTCCTCACGTGTTGATCACCTACTATGGCCAGGCCCTGCACTAAGGGCACACCTACTGTATGCCTAACCCTGCCAGCTCTTTAAAGACTCACAATGGGTCCTAGGGAGTGTCTGATGAGCCAGGCACGTTCACCGAATCAGCTCATGTAACTTTCACAATCTCCTTCCTCCCCACGGCTGGCAGGAACCATCACCCTGCCATCATATGCATGGGGAAGTTAACCTCACAGCCCACCATCCTGCTTTTCCATCCTCTCTGGCTGTTGCCCCTTCTGCATACTAGGCCCTACATATATTTCGCATATCACCTGAAATCCTTCCCGAGACCCACAAGTGGGAAAACAGAGAGGCTCAGGAACAGCAAGTTGCCAGCTAAAGGACTTAGCTGGTCTTTATGGGCTGGCATAAGGAGCTCTGATAGCGTAGTGGTTACGAATCGGGCTGCGAACTGCAAGGTCAGCAGTTCAAAACTACCAGCTGCTCCGCAGGAGAAAGATGAGGCTTTCTGCTCCCATAAAGATTTACAGCCTCGGAAACCCTGTTCAGGGTCACTATGGGTCGAAACCGACTCCACGGCACTTAACAACAACGGGATGGCATGGCTTGAGGTTAGGTGTTCAGATAGCTCAGCCCAGAGGGCAGCTGGAGTCACATTCCCCGGATGGACCACGACTTAAGAGTCCATCTCTATCTCGTCTGGAGGGAGGCCCAGGAAGATGACTGGCTCAGGCTCGAGGCACAAAGACCCCTCCTCATCACACCAGCTGTATTTGCTCACTAAGCATATGCTGACTGAAGAGTTAACAGTGTCAGGGGCCCAACGGAGCCAGAGGCCCCTACCCTCAAAGATGCTGGGCTGTCAGGAACCGTAGAACCATTGGTTCCCTTTCGAGGGTGGTACTCCTAGTCTCACTTGAAGTCAAACCACCTTGGAAACCAGCTATCTGGGGCAGGCCCCCACCCCATTTCTTGACCAGCCACCCCCAACATAAAGTGCCCACGAGGGAGCAGGCAGGAGCAGGATAAACCAACCAAAGAATGCACGGGAAGGAATGGGTTTGCTGAGAAAAGGGGGAGGGGAAAACAAAATCACACCAAAAGCATACTAAAATAAGAAACAACGGTGGTGGTGGTGATGATGAGAAAAATCATAATAAAAGAAAGAAAGACGCCTTCCAGAAAAACTCCCAGTCTGGTTACCTACCTTCCACTCTTCAACTGCTAACTTACAAGACTTTCTTACGAGGGAGGGAACAGTAGAGGGCTGAGCTACGAGGCCAGATGGAGCTCTTGGTGGGTCTCCGGAAGCAAGTGGACCCGCAGACCTGCCCTTGCCCCCAGCATGAGTGTGACACAGTTCCGGCGAGGCAGGGAGGTGGGATGGTGTCCAGAGAGACCCATGGCTGAGTGGTCTGGCCTCCACCTACCCGTGTTCAGCTTGGGGAGCCCGCAGCCCATGGGGACACGCCTGGCCCTGAGTCTTTGCTGCCGTCTCTCTTGGCCCCCACCCGTCTTGGGGGCGAGAAGTGATGAGTCCCTTCTCCCCCATTCCCTGTCCTGGGCCACCCCGGAAGTTCTTGTGGCTGGGCCGAGCCGCTTCCTAGAAGGCCTCGGGGCCACGTCCTTCACAATCCAGACCAACCTGCGTGATGTCATGGTGGGAGGAGGGACAGATGTGTGCAGAAACACATACACATGTGGGAGCCCCATTTACAGGGAGACGTGCCCCTTAGCGATGGGGCGTAGAGTGGTCTCGGGGGGCCAAATTGGGGCTCTGGCCAATTATGTGGCCCAGAGCAGCTAGGGCCGGGGAAACAGGCCAGGGAGCACGCAGGGTGGGCCGTCTTTGTGAATCTGCTTGAGACCAGCGCGTACTCACCTTGGTGGCACTGGGCCAGTCTCGCGGGGCTGTCCAAGCCACAGGCCACCCTCACTGACTCCACCTCACACACAAAAATGTGCCCAGACGCCGCCGTTGAGTGGGAAGGGGAAGCAGGGAGGAGGGAAGGGGGCTGGAGGGCAGGGGTTGGCTGCATCTCCAAGGCTCAGATGGCCTGGCCTGAGTTAGTTGTTGCCTTGGCTAACCCTGGCATTCCTTGTACACACACCAAGGGTGTGAAGGATTGAAACACCAAGGCTGCGTCAGAGTCTGGGGAGACGACCAAGGGGGAGCAGGGGGGATATGGCTGAGCAGAGAGGGGAGGGTTAGGTGCAGGAAGGAGGTGGAGAGAGAAGGGGTCCCTGCTGGGGCAGGGAGGTGGGGGCCACAGTGTGGCCCAGAAGACGTTCTGAGTTGGATCCCACGGTACAGGATAACTTATTAGTCACAGGGCGCCTACGCAGGCACCATAGACACATCGGAGGATTGGAAGCAAAGCAGCTGGGCAGGGCCCGGGACCCCCAGACCTGGAGTCAGCTCTGTCCCCCACCCTCATGCCCATGGAGACTGTGCCCAAGGCTGTGTTGGGAGGCACACTCCCTGCCCACCATCTGGGGACAAGGGTTTGTCTGTGTGTCCTCTGTTCCTCCCAGAACGATGGGATGGAAGCTGGGACGACAGCCTCGCTGCGCCTGGAGAAGGATGTGAAGTGGGTGCAGCGAGGCTGTGCAATGCGGTCCCCAATCTAAGGGCGCAAGCAGAGGCACCAGCAGTTGCTGTCTGGCGTGGGCCAGAAACCTCTCCTGACCTAGCAGCAGATGTGGCTGGGGCCGAGGTCCCCGTCCCAGGGGGACGGAGAATTGGTGCGTCACGCCTGCCACAAGAGAACACCGAGGCGCAGGCGGGCGGTGTGTCAGAGCGCCCCCCACCCCCGGCGAAGCTCCGCCCACAGAGGCGGGCCCGCGAGACACGTACTGGACTGCAGCGTGCGCTGCCGCACCACCGACGTGAAGGCGCCCAGACCTTGCGGCGAACGCGCCGCCAGGCGGAAGGCATACTCCGTGTGCGGCTTGAGGTCATCCACCACAAACACCGTTGTCGGGTCGAAGGTCCTCCCGACCTAGAGGTGGGGAGACAGACAAGACAGGCAGGGACAGAGATAATCAGGGAGAGACAGACAGAGACACACACAGAGAGAGAGAGACAGAGAGAGAAATAGACAAAGTCAGAGAGACACAGTGACAGGGACACAGAGAGACACTAAGGAAGGCAGAGACAAAGAGACAGACACAAGAGTCATAGAGGGCAGAGACAGAGAACAAACAAGGTAGGAGACACTAACGAGACACAGACACCGATGACAGGGTGACAGCGAGAGATATCCAGAGATCATGAGCTGAGAAGAGAAAAAAGTGGGGCTGAGAGAAGAGGGTAGAAAGAGAGACAAAGACCTCCAAGGCAGCAAGGAATAGAAAAAACAGCAATAAACAGGCAAAGAGAAGGGAGGCACAAAGGCCCCAGGGACATCGAACCAGCAAGGCCCAAGGGAGGACACAGGGTGCAGGGAGAGGAGGCCGGCAGGAGATGCCCATGCGGCCGCTTGCTCAGGTACCTCTCTGCCGTGGTCGCCTTCCCGGAAAAGGAGCTCATATTTGATGATGCTCTCCTGTCGAGAGGGGCTCCATGACAGCCCGATGCTGGTCTCCGACTTGGCCTCAGCCCGGAAGTTCATGGGCTGGCCGGGCACTATAGAGGAGGATGCAATAAACACAAATGGGAGGAGGCAGGGGGGAGCACCCTTCAAAAGGTGTCCAACCTGCTAGGTGTCTTCACTCTCCCAAAAAGAGACACGTGGAACTCTGCACTGCTCTGAAGGAAGGAATGCTGATTCCAGAACCTTCCGGAATGTTCTGCCACTGCTCTTAATTCTTGATATTTTCCTGGAACCCATCGTCACTCTTGGCTGTTACGTCCACCTCAATCCCCTCAGAGGGAAGTCCGAGAAAAAGGAGATCCCCTTTTTAAGTCACCTCATGGCCCCTCACCCCACTGAGTGACAGAGAAATCAGCAGGTACCATATTTTAGAATGTGGGTCTCTGTCCCATAACCACCCGGAGCAGCAGCACCAGCAGTAGCAACATAGTCATAGTTCCAACCTTCCTGTCCCATTGCTTTGAGTGACATACCCAAGTCTGCCTAGGTACTAGGTCTGAAAAGTTCCACCATTTAAGCAAAGGGTTAGAAACTTGAAGGAGAAATGGGTTTCTGCCCCAAAATGCTTCTCCTAAGTCCTTCTATCCCATAGTGATGGTAGGCTTGCTCACTCAGTGTTGATACTGTTGTTTCGATTTCTCCAAACGCCACACAGGCCTGGAAGTTAGAGGAGGGAAGGCATAATTTCACCCTCGGGTCCCCTCTGGGGCTACCAGATCCCATTGCCTCGCAATTTGGATTTTTCAGAGGAAAGGCCCTGCTTTTTCCATGTATGCCACGTTAATTTTATGTGTCAACTCTGGCTATGGTTCCCAAATGTATTCCAAACTCGTCTAGCTGCTATTCCTTAATGCAATGCAATGACATTCCATAATGTGATCTGGTGTAATAAACACAAGCAATCTCTCTCTTTCTCTCATCCTATGGATACTGGGACACAAAGCAGGAGCCTCTAGCCTTCTGCCTGCCCTATGGCCAGACCAGCCCTTCACAATCCCCTGAACCAATCCCTTGAAGGAAATTTCTCTCTCTCCATCAAATCCAGTTGCTGTCAATTCTGGCTCCAGGTAACCCCTACGTGTGTCAGAGTAGAACTGTGTTCCATAGGGTTGCCAATGACTGGTTTTTCTGAAGTAGATTGCCAGACCTTTCTTTCAAGGCACCTCTGGGCAGGTGAGAACTTCCAACCTTTAGGTGAGCAGCCAAGCACATTCACCATCTGCATCATGAGATCTCACTGGGTGGCGCTGGAGGATAAGCCCTGGACTACAAGGTGGGCTGTTGAAACTCACCAGCCACTCCTTGGAAACTATACAGGGTTGCTATGAGTCTTAACCGACTTGACAGCACTTAACAAAAACACTTCTCTTTAGAACCCTGAGACATGCCAGAACGTTTTTTTTCAAACCAATCTGACCCATCTAGAAATCCAGCTGCCATGGAGTCAGCCTTGACTCATGGCCACCCCATGTGTCTCACAGGAGAACTGTGCTCCAAAGGATTGCCAATGGCTGACTTTTCAGGAGATGGCCAGGACTTTCTTTCAAGGTGCCTCTGAGTGGACATGAATATAACTGATTGGTTAGCAGCTTCACCCTCTATACTACACCCAGGGGCTCCTTGGAGTACTCTGCAATTGTATGAAAGGTCATGGAATCTCATGGAAAGATCTCCAAGATACATTGATCAGATTAAAAAAAAAAAAACAAACCAGAGTGCAGAACATTATTTAGTAGACTACCTTTGGCCTGGTGTCATGCTGTAGGCTAAGCACTGGACTACTAACCACAAAATTGGCAGTTCAAACCCACCAGCTGCTCCTCAGAAACCCTATCCAGGGTCCCTATGAATAGGAACCAAGTAGGAGGCATTTTAAAAACCACCACCTTTAGCATTCCAAGAAGATAAGGATAAATATGAAAAAACAAAACCCAAATCAGTTGCGACTCTGAATCATGGTGACCCCATGCACGTCAGAGTAAATCTGCGTTCACAGGGTTTTCAACGCTTATATTCAGGAAGACTGCCAGACCTTTCTACCGAAGCACCTCCAGGTGAACCCAAACCTGACACCTTTCGGTTGCGTTCGCTGCCCAGGAACTCCCTTTCCCTTGCTGGCGAGAACCTATTTTCAACCTCTCTAGGCGCTCTGGTAGCAGAGGTTACGAATCGTGCTGCGAACCTTAAGGTCAGCAGTTCGAAACTACCAGCTGTTCCGCGGGAATAAAGATGAGGCTTTCTGCTCCCGTAAAGATTTACAGCCTCGGAAACCCTGTACAAGGTCGCTATGAGTCAGAACCGACTCTATGGCACATAACCGCCACCACCCCCAGGAAACAAACTGAGTCAGTCTGGTGCAGGTTAAGACTGGAGAGGAGGCGGCGTCCCACCCCGTCAGTCAGGTCTACTGCGTGCCTCACCTCCCTGCTGCGTCTTGACCTGGATGGGGTCGGAGAGGGGCCCGTCGCCCACCGAGGTGAAGGCCAGCACCCGCACGGTGTAGGTCTCATCCCCCAGCAGGCTGCCCACGGTGGTCAGCAGGCTGTCGTCCACATTGTGCTTCTGCCAGTTGCCCACAGGGTGCTCAGGCTCCATGGTGTAATAGACCCGGTAACCGCGAATCAGGCCATTGGGCTCCACTGGCTCCTCCCACTGGATGATCATGGTGGTGGCACTGAGCATGCGTGCCTGCACATTGCGCGGGGCACTGGCTGGCGCCTGCTCCCCAGTGCGAGTCACCACAGACTCGCTGGGCGGACCCTGGCCAATGGAGTTGACAGCCGACACCCAGATTTCATATTCGGAGTTGGGGCTCAGGCCGCCAATGCTGTAGCGTGTGGTGGTTATATCCTCCTTGATCTGGTACGGCCCGTCCTGGCTCTTGGATTTATATTCGATGACGTAGTAGGACACGGGGTCTGGGTTGCCTGAGTCCCACGTGATGGTGATGCTGGTGGCTGTGTTCTCGGTCACCACAGGAGTCCCGGGGGCTTTGGGGAGAGCTGTGGATAGGAGGTGGGGGTCACACACGGAGCAGCCCAAAGGCTGTGTGGCTTTTGGCCACACCCTTGCCCTCTCTGAGTCTAGATTTCCTCAATGGAGGCCATGGGTTTAAGGGCAGCTCTTGGGCTGACACCTGGTTTTGTAAATAAAGCTTTATCAGCACACAGCCAGTGTTGTTTGGGAATGCTTTCATAACGGCAGAGTTGAGTAATTGCAACAAAGAACGCATGACCCATGCTACAAATTGCACTGTGTTTCCCAAAAAAAAAGTGTACCTGTGACGGTTGACTGTGTTGGAAAACTGGGTCTTGTAGACAGTATCGGTTAACCTGAGGTCATACCGCAGTGGGGAGGACACTAATCTAATACGCTGTTGATACGTGACGTCAAGTTGATGATAACTCATAGGACTGATACAACTGCCCCATAGGGTTTCCTACGCTATGATGAAGGATCCCTGGTGGCGCTGTGGGTTAAGCAGTGCGCTGCAAAATGCAAGGTGAGCGGTTTTAATCCTCCTCACGCCTGTTCTGTCTGTTCCCACTTCACACCCACTGTTCCTTGCACCTACAGCCGCCTCTGAAACATTACTTCTCAAACCCACCCGCCTGGAGGCACCCTTCTCCAGTTGCAAACATGATCTGAAGTGACCAGTTAGTGCTTTCCACACCTGCAGGGGTGGGTTATTTACACTGGCACCAGGCAAACCATCAATGCTCAATAACCGGCTTTCGTTCGCTCCCTTGTCCTGATAGGTAATCCAGGAGCACTTTAATCCCTCAGCTAAATACCCGACAGCCTGCTGACTCTAATACTTTCTACGACTCCAAAGCAGGGGATGCCCAGGCTTTCTGGAAAGGGGCAGCCAGTAAATAGTTTCAGCTATGACAGCCAGGCGGTCTCAGTGGCCATCACTTTTTCAGTTTTGCCCTTGTAGGCTGGGAGTGGCTAACGATGAGAAAACAAATGGCTGCGTGCTGGTGAAACTTAATTTACCAATACAGGCAGGAGGCCGGGCTTGGCTGACCTCTGCTCTAGAGCTTAGAAAATGTTTGCCGGTGGCGTCTTTTGACTCCCCACAAATGAGAGACACCAGGAAGAATCAGGCTTCCTTCTATGGTGTCTTTCTCTCTCTGAGTCTTTGTACCTGCTGTTCCTCTGCCTGGACCACTCTTGTTCAACGTTGTGCTTTTCAGTGGAACCATCCATCCACTTCCCTGGGACACCTTTGCTGACCAACCTTTCCCAGGAGACGAGACCTTTCCTCTGGGTCTGTACAGTCTGACGTAGATCCCTTGTTACAGCACTAAAACTAGCTACCAATGAGTTGACCCCTAGACACGGTGACTCTTAAGTGTGACAGAGCAGAACTGTGCTCCACTGAGTTTTTTTAGAAGTAGATGGGCTGATTTTTTGGAAGATCACCAAGCCTTTCTTCCAAAGCAGCTTTGGTTGGACTCCAACCTTCAGCTTTTCGGTCAGCAGATTCCACTACAACCTGGTCTTTCTGGTAGTTGCTTGGCTACATGGGTATCTCCCACATTAGAGTATGAGACTGGATCCAGAGTTCCGGGATGGTGCAACCGGTGACCATGCTCAACTGCTAACTGGCAAGTTGCAGGTTCAAGTTTACACAAAGGTCCCTCAGAAGAAAGGCCTGGTGATCTACTTAGGAAAACTCAGCCATTGAAAACCTTACAGCATGTACATGGGTGGTCACCGTGAGTTGAAACAGGTTCGTTGGTAGTGGGTGGGGTCTCATTCCACTGGGCTAGGTGCAGGATCATTTACAGCCGGTAAATATTTGCTCACACAACGAATGTCCTCTTCAGACCCGTGAAGGCAGCCAACACGATTCCAGCCTGCCTTCCCCACCAACCCCACCCACTTACATTTTACCGTGATCTGCGCCACAGCCTCGATGACACCCAGACTGGACATGGCCACACACGTATAATTGGCTGAGTCTTTGACGTCCGTGAGTTCCAGAACGTTCCGACCCACAGGCATGTCATCCTCGGGCGTTAGATCCTCGGCCCCCTGCATCCACTTGACGTACGGCATGGGCGAGCCCACCGCAACGCAGGTGATGTTCACGTTGCCGCCTGGCATGATCTCGTGGCTCATGGGTAAGATGGAGAAGCGAGGGGCCACGCGGCGTACTGGGGCGGCGGCGGCGGATGGGAGATGCACAGGGCAGGGACCGTGGTGGGGGACGAGCAGGGGAGAGACGGGGTGTGGAGGAAACACGAAAGACAAGCAGGAGGAAGAAAGAAGGAAAGAAAAAAAAAAAAAGGAAAAAAAAAAAGCGGAAAACCATTTAAATATAAACAGGGCTGTTTCCTTCCCCCCATTTGATTTTTCTTTTAAATGAAAGGAAAACAAAAGAACCAAATTAAAGAACCAAATTCCAACACAAATAAACCAAAACTTCAAAGGAAGGTACTTCACAAACAATATATAGAGAGATATATCAATATATAATAAAGAGACATGAAGCATTATTTCATAGCAACAGGGTTTCAAAGACCAGGGTGTCTGGTCACAGCACAGATACGGACACAAAAATTTATCAGCCGTTTCTCATCTTTGCTGACAGACATGGTTTCGGGGAGCAGCCCCTCCACCCACTCCCGAGTGGAGGCGCCACCTCAGAGAATTCAGGGAGATCCTGGCTGCAAGTGTCCGGGGATTTACAGGAGGGTCCGACTTCCAACCCTTCCTGGTTACCAGATGACAGGGGGCGGGGGTAGGTGGTAGGGGCATTGGAATTAGGAGGCAGAGAGGGAGCCTGGGAACTTAGCCCCCCACCTTTGTCCCCTCTGGGGCTCAGGGGCCCCACCCACTCCCCTGGGACCCTCCAGGAAAAGATGAGAAACTCTAATGAAATTTTTGTGGTTTTTGGGTATAGAAACCCTTCTAAAAGCTTCTGTCGGATCTGACAAGTTTCCATCGATAGATGCAGCTCTCAGAGTCACAAACATCATGCAAAATAGGTTGAGAGAGAGAGAGTAAGAACGCGAAAGACAGGCAGAAGGAAGACAGAAAGAGAGGGAGACAGAGATGCAAATGGGAGGCGCTGACATCAGGGGCCTCTAGTGCACACCCAGGTGGGTACCAGAGAGAAGAGACAGATGAGCAGAAAGAAAGAGGAAGGCAGGAAAAGAGAAAGATAGGGACAGAGAAAAGGAAACACAGAAAAAGAGAGAGGAGGGGGAGGGGGCCCACTTGAATGCTGCATATTAATTCTAGCGGATGTGACCCAATGTGACAAGTCACATTGTCACATCATAACCCTGGCAGAATAATAGATAGAAGATCAATAATAATAATAAACGAGGGGATGAACTTGAAAAGTTGAGACAGGGGCGTGTTCTGTGCATTTCTTAGCGGGGAAGTGGATGCAGCCTTCTGTCCCAACCTTGCAGACTGTGAAGGCGGCAGGATGCATTTCGGGGAGGCTCCATTTTCGGAAGTCAGGTGGTTCTTGGGGTAGGGGAAAAGGGGTGGGTGCTCATGAACCCCCAAACTTTCCAGAGGCACTACTGCCCCACAGGTGGTATGGGATTGCTGAGGGGAGGGCTTGGGTCAGCTGGGTAAACCCTTTTTGTGGGAAAGGGGTAAAATCTTGGGGTCTCAAGAAATACTGTGGGCCAGCCCCCCAAGAGTGGGTGGGTGAGGTGAGAACCATCTCCCATGTTACAGATGAGAGGCCAGAGGCTCAGAAATGTGAAAGGACACCTCACTGCCATGAAGTGAGAGGAAATGTCTTTCTCCCAGGGGTCCCCCCGCACCCACTGCTTCTGATTTTTATATGGTCCAGGGGGGTCCAGCCTACTCTACAGATAAAGGGGGTCCTGTGAGATCAAGGAGGGTGCCCCAACTCCCACCCCCTCCCAGCCTTGGTTCCTCCTGGAAGCCCCCATGCCCTGAATCCTGGCAGGAGGCAAGGAGGGGGGAGATCCGTGGGGGTGGGAGTGGGAGGCAGGAAGCTGGCAGCCCTTCGGAAAACGAAGCCCCACGAAACGTCCAGAGTCACGTTGGAGACAGGATGAAGGGAGTGGAAGATATCCTTAGTGGGAGGAGCTGGGGCGGGGTGGTGGGGAGAAACAGGGGGGTCATGCAGACTGACTGGGGGGGGGACTGAGATGAGGGAGGGGCTTTCCAGCAGGGCTGGGTGGAAGGCAGTGAAGTGGGGGGAGGAGAATGGGGTCTGGCCAGCCAGTGGACATGGTCCTGGCCAGCCGCCGGCATCCACAGCGAGGCACTGGTGGGTGGGTGGGTGGGATGCCGAGGCTGCGTTGCCATGGAAACAGAACACGATGGGGAATGAGCATGGAGGAGCTAATTAATCAGGGACAGAGAACGGCATCCACGTCCAAAACAAAACCAGGAAAAACAAATGAAAAAACAAAACAAAGCCAAAAAAACAAAACAAAACAAAACAAAAATCCAAAAAAACCTCGCTCCCCGGAAAATCCAAATAAAAACAAACCAAAAACACCCCAAAGCAAGAAGAAAACATGGAATGGGTGTGGGGCTGAAAATCGGGGTCTGAAAGGAGAAGGGCTGTGGTTTCCCCAGGGAGGTGCCCCCCCCAGGCAGAACACAGGATCTGGCCTCCCCACCCAGCCCCCATACGCCTCGGCTAAAGGTTCGAGGCATCCACAGGAGTAGGATCCTTTCGGAGCAAACCAACCCAGCCCCACCTGAAGACCTCCCACCTGAAGACCTGTCTCTCAGGGCCTTCTCAGCTTTCTTCCCCAGATGCCCTGCCCCGATTTGAGAGCTGAAAAAGATGGAGGTATAGTCATACAGCAAAACAAATTCTTCAAGGCCTGAGACTCATAGAGAAAGCCTCCGTGGGCAAAGTCTGGCTTTCCTCATCTGAAAACCATCGAATGGCACGCTGAGAAGGGAAGGAACTTGGCCTAGTAGCATCCTGCACACTGCAGGTGCTCTGCCTAGAAGTTAGGATGGGAAGTCTCCTTCCCGTCTCCCAGGGTGTTGGGAAGATCAAATACAATCTCTACCTTCTGGTGGCTGGGGGAAGAATTACAGGAAACAAAAGATGGAAATGGTTAGAATTTCCACTGAATTCCCATCTTGCTTTCTCCTTTCTAACAATTTTTGGAGGCAAAAGTCCTTGTGCTTCGTTTGCCAAGGAGGCAAAGAGAGAGGTGTCAGGACTAGCTTGGGGGAGAGTGAAAGGGCTAAAGCTCAAGGCCAGATCTGCTTGAACCCTGCCTCTCAGAGACCCACGGTACCTTCTCTGATACAATAAGGAGGTTACTTTAGACTGTAGGCAAAACAAGAATTACAGGTGTTCCTTCTTAGCATCCTGCTCTTTAAAAGAGTCCCTCCAGGGACACTAAGTAAAGCAAAAGTACCCATCACCTACATACAGTTCCATCAGCTAAATAACGTCCAGGAACCACCAACTGAACAATAAATAGCCAGCAGCCCTCATAATAATTGTCCAGAAGCCATCAGTAAAAGGCCTATGGCCCAAAGGTTCATTTAAAAGGGCTTGCTGGGATATCTTTTAAGATCTAGTTTTTGGGTTCAAAGGTTAAATGCGAGCCCAATTTATTCTTCTTGAGTGTTTACATCTCCCCCAAAAGACTCCGTTTTGTTCCTGTCTAATGATCTCTTACAATAAACAACTCCCTTCAGGGGTGTCATAACTTGGAAGATATCCCTAACTTTTCTTTAACATCTTAACTATGTCCAAGACTTGCTGTACAGGACTGTTAACTGGAAGTCAGTGAAATACGGGAGAACATTTATCAGCAACGGTCATTTTCATGCATATAATCCACAATGTGGCCAGCAGTCATCAGTTAAATGGATCTGCCAAAAAGCTGTTCACACAGCTGACACCTGAGACACCTGATTCTCTCTCTCTTCCACCTCATGCGTTTCTTAGTACGTACTGTAGGAAGAGGGCTGGTTTGTTCCGAGTCTGAGGACTGGACCCAGGGGGTCGAGGTAGTCCAACCCACCCTGGGCGGAGGTGAGTGGACAGCCGACCCTGTGTTCTGCTCTGTTGGGTGCTGACACCCACCCACATCATCTTTCCACCCCCGGCTGCAAGCTTGAGGTGCGGGTTAGAGAGTGAGGTGGGCGCGGAGCCCACGGGACAGAGGCCCCGCGGGAGCCCCACCCCCAATTACCGACCTGAATGGAGGGTCCAGGTGGGTTATAGGGGGGTCACACCAGCCTTGATCCTCAGCACGCTCCAGCTGGCTCTCGTTTCCAGCTCTTCTCGTCACCGAGTAGCCGGGGGTCCCAGCGGGGGGACCCGCATGGGTGAGGGGGTCGAGAGGGTGGGCGGTGGGAGGTGGGTGGGGGTGGCGGTGGGTTTGGGGAGGGGATGGTCGCTTCAAACCCCGATTCACATGGAAAAACAACTCAAAAACCGTCAAAGCAACCGGGAGACGACCCCTCCCCCAGGCAGGAAAAGGCCGAGAAAATCAAATAACAAAAGTGGGGGGGGGGGACAGAATGGGGGAGGGAAGGGTGGGGAGGGGAACTCAAAAGTGAGGTGATCTGGTTGAAGCACTAGGTAAGGCACAGTGTTAGACATCTCAACGAGTCAGCAAGCTGCAGCTCCGAGGAGGAGGTGAGGGAGGGGGTTCTGCGGGGCATTTTGGGGTAAGAGGAGCTGTCGGGTCCTCCTCCGAACCCCAAAATGAGGGTGCGGATGGAGAGGGTGGGGGAGGGGGAGAGATGCCAAGAAGGTGCGCAGCCTCCACTGGGTTTAGTTAAGTTTAGATTACACCTGTCGGGAAAAGGGGGGGGGGGGCATTCCATAGCCTAATTCCCAAACCCCGTTCTTGAACCCTCCCATGTTCCAAAGCTTGTGTCGCTGGGTTTCACCCCGTGGGCCACCCTGGTATCTCTCTTCCTCTCCAAGTTTGTCTCCTCTGAGACATCCCTGTCCCCCACCTGCCATGCCCCATCTCTGCCCGCCTGCTTCTCCCTCCCACTACAGCTCCCTCCTCCACCAAACGGGCGTGCGCCCAGAGGGGCCTGGCAGGACCCATGGCCCACGGGCTGACCAGTGGCCTCGGTAAGTCCTTGGCATTTTGAGCTGGACATTTGGCTGAGCGATAGAATGTTTTTTAGGGGGAGTAAGGGGTGGGGGAGAACTCTTCCCTTCTCTCCCCTTTGTTTTTACTAGCAAAAAAATGGGACAATACCTCATTGCCAATTGACTCCCCCCACCTCGCTGTGGCTGCGGGGAGGTAAGGGCTTTCCAAGTGACAAGGTGTAATCTAATATTTTCCCTCCCCACCCCAGACAGAAGAAACAGTGATGCAAAGGGGCATGAGGCAGGCAGCAGGCGAGAGGCACTCAGAGCTCAGTGTTCCTGCAGAACACCCTCCTCCCCACCGCCCGACCCGACCCCGCACCCACACCCAGGAAGACCCTCTCCCCCCAGGATGAAGGTGGGAGAAGGAGAAAGGCTGAGCCCTAACATGCCATTGCCTGCCCCCAGGGAAGGGGGGAACGGGCTGGGTGTGGTGCAATAAGAACTGAAGCCCTGGCCCACACACCCCAGTGGAAGTTGATGTGGGGATACAGGAGGTGAGAGGTGGTCCAGGTCCAGTATCAGCGTCTGCCCGTTTTGAGGGGCCAGGAGTTAAGGACAATAATACCTCCAGATCACATCCACCAATTGTAAGGTATGGGTGCTGGGAAGCGTAATTGAAAAGACAATCCATTCCATTAAATTCCCACTTTATCGATTTATGGGTATAAGGTCCCAGGACTGGGCCATGAAAACGGGGCTCTGAAGATGACGTGGAAATAGGATGGCCTGCTACCATAGTGAGTACCAAGTCCCAGTGTCTTGGC
The DNA here is from genome assembly GCF_000296735.1 of Chrysochloris asiatica. Classification (NCBI taxonomy): domain Eukaryota; kingdom Metazoa; phylum Chordata; class Mammalia; order Afrosoricida; family Chrysochloridae; genus Chrysochloris; species Chrysochloris asiatica. Next base: position 4,009,582 of record NW_006408643.1, on the reverse strand, counting down.
TCAGCATTCAAGACCTTGCATTCATTTATTCTAGGCCCATCTGGCCTCTTCTGAAACCTTGAAGATAGCCTATGACCCTTGAAAGTGAGACACTCGCCCGGTATCTGTAGCTCACTCGGTAGTCTCCCTGCACATTTTTCCAGCATCGGGAGGGTGGCGTACTATTTAGTCACATCTGGTGCATCATGGTTCAATAATGCTATGTTGCTAGACCAGATGCTGATGACACCAATTTTTGCCACTAACCCACACCTTAAAGGCTTAGAAATTTAAAGAGATGAAGAAGAAATTAATCCTCAAGGGAACTGTAATTTGTTCATCTTTCCACCTCATCAAGAGCCTAAGCAGTTACCTTTCCCCCAAGGGGTTCTGGAAGTGGGACTGCCAAATGCATTTTTAAAAACAGGCTTGGTTTTGACTTTGGCCTTTTGGATCCTAAATTTTAGGAGAAGGGCAAGTCTGAGGATTCACACTCCTGAGCCACCCAGGGTTGGCAGGAGCCAGTGACGGTCAACTGAAGGAAGGAGTTAAGTTGGGGGTGGGAATGTCTAACAATTAAATCCTTTGGCTGACTACTCTGACAACAATGTAAAACTGGGTTTCAGGGAAACCAAGGCAGGTAGCCCGTCTTTTCTGGGGACTGGTACTCATCTGTAAGGGTAGCTAGTACCCTAGAGTTGGGTCTTTCTTGCCTCCTTCTGGTACTCTGGCCACTGAATTTCCTGGGGAGAGTGATGGAGTGTGTATGTGATAAGAGTTGTAACTTAGAGCAAGGGGTGGGGGAGAGCACAGGTCTCACAGGAATGGGGTTGGATCCAGGAGAAACGGATCTTGGGACAGGCTTAGAAACAACACTTGGAGATCTGAGTTCACTTCTGTGGGTCATTGCTTCACAAAGCAGATTCCCCAAATGCCATCTTATTCAAACAATGGGCCCTGAAGGTTCACAACAGGGAAACTGAGGATTCCAGAGAAGGGTCATGATTTGCCTGGGTCATGTGGCCAAACCCTTTATCTCTTGTCTTATGACAATCCCACTAGCAACTTCTTCGGTGTCATGCATTACACAGGGTACCTGGCAAGCATTAGCTTAAGGGAAGCTCCCCACAATTACCCTGTGAGTTGGGCACACTTAGGATCTTGATTGTTCCAAGGAGGACTCGGGATTCAGAGAGGCCAAGTGACTGGCCTGAGATCAACAAACCAGTGAGGCAGGATTTGAAGCTGGGTTTGCTCTCACTGGTTTGAACCCCACAGGTGCTCTGAGGGAGAAGGCTATCGTAGCCTGATTTTGTACAGATTTGCAACCAGCTGCCAGGAGTCAGAACTAAACTGATGACAACTAATGACTATTGCCCCAAAAGTCCAAGGGACCTTCACAGTCCTTTCAGGCTGGTGGGGAGGCTAGGAGACCCCTTTCTCACATCTTTGGTGTCTCTCTCACTCTGAGGATCAGTGTAGCAGCTCCAATATTGGATTAATGAGGGGGTCTGAGAAACAAATCCCCTCTCATTGCTTCTACAGAATTCTAACTAACAGGTACTCAGACTTCATACCTGGGGACTTAAGAGAAGATGAGTGAGAATCAGGAGGGGGATAAAAAAGCCCGATTCCAAACAGGATGGCCCCTAACCCTCACGTGATCATCCACGCACAATAGCAAACTGCGGAGAGGCAGTGTGATATCTAAGTGGCTTTTTAATTTAGGGCTGGTTTGTATTTGAGGTTGGAGTGGGATGCTTAAGGGTTGCCTTCCTCAGGGAGGGAGTGGTAGATAAGGGCATGCATCTCAGGTTTGCAAGAATGAGAGAGATGTAGAGAGAGAGACATGAAAGAGAGAAAAAGGCAGAGAGAGAGAGTCGGAGAGGCAGAGAAAGAAGGAGGGGAGGCTGGGTTCAAGGTTCCCTGGGTTTTCGCCAGAATTCCACAGCTCTGATACTTAGGCATTCAGAAAGTGACCGTGCTGTGCTACTGGACCAAAGGCACCTGTGGCCTGGGCCCAGAGCCTGAAAGAGGAGGGGTGGAGGATGCAGCCAGTGCCGTCTGGGAGGCGGAGGCATAGTGCCCCAGGGCAGGAAAACCGCCAATTATTTTTAGCCAACGTCTGTCATGCTACATTATTTTCTGATGGGTGGTCCCGTATTTGTGCCTAGCCAGAACGCAAAAGTCATTTCAACAGCTGCCATCGGGAGCGCTAACTACGTGCCAAGCATGCACGGCCTAGGGAAGAGGGTGCCTTCATCCAGCCCCCACATCCCACAACCCATTTTAAGTTGACCACTTCCCGTGTTTGAACGTGTCCACGTATTGGATGGGAACTCAAAATGTCGCTGCGCTTCAGAGCCTGGTTTTTATTTGGGAAAGTGGGAGGTGGTCTCATGCTGACGCAGAAGGATAGGCACACACCCGATTGAACGCCCTTCCAATATGGCTGCCCTGGGGGCTGAGGCACCATCTCTGAGAAAGAGAGGTTGCCATTGAGTTCAGGCAAATTGGGCTGCTCCCCACACTCACTCCACCCAGGCTCTGACCTTCCGCCATCATCGGTGCCACCCCCCCCTTGTGCCCTAGCACCCCGGGCGGTCACTTTCTGCTTCAGCATCCCAGCTGTGGTTCCCTTTCCACCTGCCCACCCCACCAGCCCGCCCCGGATGGTGTCAGACAGGAACACTGGCTTTTAAATCACAATGCGTTTGGAGAACAACCACATTAAGAGCTCAGCCCGAGAAACTGAAACCAGAGCACAGAAAACACAAGACTGAACCAAAGACAAGACGCTTTGAAGGAGAAGGGGACTAGGTGAGGGGGATGGGAGGGAAAAACAAAACAAAATGAACTAATCGGTTTTTTTCCCCCCCAAAATGAAACCAAACCAAAGGAGGGGGGGAAAAGTAAAGAAAAAATAAGAAACAAGATAGAAAGAAAGATAATAAAAAAAAAGAATAATACCAAAAGGAGAAAAATGAAATGGAAGACGAGACACACTCCAACAGAAGGTCTTGGGAATTCACCAAACCAAACCGACAAGAGTGGCATGCAGAGAAATTTTTACATTCTTCCAGCATGCATCAGGCCCAAGTTACCATGACGACGAGGAGTGCAAAAAACTTAGCAACAACATTACCAACAGATGCAGAGAGGCGACCACAATGCAAGCATCGCATGTGTGCGGCCGGCCCTAGGCCAGGCTGGGCGCAGCTGAGATTTTCGTGTCTTTCTGGGTTTTGCTCTCGCTTGGTGGTTTTTTGTTTGTTTGCTTTGCGCTTATTATTCATACATAGCCGAGTTTCATTTTTTTTTTTTTTTCTGTTCTGCCGTATGCGTGTCTGCATGTGTCTGTGTGTGTGTCTGAGTGTACTGTGTGTTTTGTGTGTGTCATTTTCCAGAATGTAAAAATGTGGGTAAAGAAAGTAAAAAAGAAAAAAACACACCAACCTTCTCGAAGCTCTGAGGGATGTAAAAGGGGTTTGATGCGGAACACAATGACATGGGGAGAAGAGAAAAAATAGGGGAGATACAGAGAGTAAAAAGAGGACTTCCCAAAGGCTAAAAGCTGCAATAGTTTGTTTTTGTATTTTTTTTTCTCTTTAAACCAAAAAAAGAAATTAAAATTAAAAAATAAAAAAGACCAACAATGACCTTTTTTTTCTTTCTTCCATTCTGCCCTTGACATACAAGATCCATGATTCTTTCTTAAATTCTATTTTGGAGCATCTGAGACCCAAGCAAAGATGGGGAGGCTGGGCCTAGCCCCCTTCAAATGCCCCCTAAAAGGAAGGAGGTTCATGCTGGGAACCCTGCCACCTCCAGGGCTGAAGACACAGGAAGCTCTCCCCCCACCCTGTTCACCCTGGATCTAAAGACCCTGACCCCCACCCTGCCCCACACCTGCTGTTGCACCTCACTCTCTGACCCCCTGACAAACTTACAAATCCCCATTCCAGCTGTTTGCAGAGAAATAAGCAGGTTAGGCGGAGACCAGTCGGTCAGAGACATGAATGCAAGTTAACTCACCGGAGGTGCCCTGGCGAAGGACCAGATATGCCCTCTGCCCACCCCCACACATCATCCATCTTCACCCCTCACCCCGCCCCTCCCACAGCCTCCTCCTTAGAGGCCAGATGTGAAACCCGAGGTCCAGAGGCAACTCGAGGTCCAGAGGCAACTGGGGGTCAGTGTGGACCAGGAGGGTGGAGGAACTGTCTGGCTTTCCCAGCGGCTGGCTGACAGCTATAGGGCTTGGTGTATCCAAGCAGGGAGACCAGGCCCGGCAGCGAATGTGATGGGTTCAATTCTACAGAACCAAGGGGAGTAGAACCGGGATCTGAACCGGTCCCCCAAGCATACTGGTGGGAACTGTCTCTACCATGGACTTGATTAGAAACAGCTGCTCAAAGGAGGGATGGGGCACAATTGGGTGGAGGGGGCAGCATCACCACCTGACGTAAAGAATCCAAGAGCGAGAACCAGGGATGGGGTGGGGGGGTGGTCCATGGCGTGGGGAGGCCCCTGGTACCAACATTATCCAGACTTTGGGGAGGAGTTGCTGAGGAAAGGGGCCGGGGTTCCAGGGCATGACAGAGAGGGCAGTGGAGGTGGAGAGAGAGGGGTCGGCCCAGTCAAGACCCCCGGGCCCCACCGAGACCCCCATCTCACCTGAACCTAACCATGTCCTTTCCTAGGGGTCCTTAGGAAAAGCCGAGCACCAGGTTCTGGGGAGCCAAGGGGGTGGGGGTGGGGGGCTGGCTTTGAAGACCCCTCCCGACGCGTGGATGGAGGGGACTTGGTGGGTAGGGGGCAGTGAAGCAGGGAGCTACAAGGCCACGGAGTTCGGAGAAGCAAAGCCAGCAGACGACAGGGGAGGCACAACACACCACAGAAGCCAACTCAGGCGGGTGGGGTGGGGCCGAGGCCTGCAGGCTCCCCCAGCCCTGTAGGCCTAAGACTGACCCCTCCACCCTGTGCTGCCCCCTCCTGCCCTGCCATCACTGCGCCCCTCCCCACCCAGGTCCCTCTCGCTGCCCCCGGGGCATCCACAGCAAAACAAGGGGCATCCCCACTGCCCCTATTTTACAGGCAAGGAGACTGAGGTCCACAGAGGACTGCTGCCTCATGACCAAATGGCATGGGGTCTTCCTGCTCGGGTCTGCAGGGAATGGGGGAGCCCACAGGCGGTAAGCCCGTGGAGGGAGGGGGTGGGACGGGGCAGGTCCCTGTCTTCCAGCTGGCTGTGGCGGTCCCTACCTCGCACGTAGAGGTTGGCGGGTGAGGAGTAGCGGACACCAGCACTGTTGGTAGCCACACACTCATATTTGCCCTGGTCGGTCTCCTCGCTGCTTTCAATCTGCAGGGCCCCTGTGGGGAGAGGGGAGAAAGCCTGGCCAGTTAGGGGAGCCTTGGGGTAGGTGGCGGGGTTACCTCCCGAGTCCTTTCTGTCCTGGCTCCTGTTGTGCCCAGGCTCGAGAGGCGGAGGAAAGAGTCTGTTAGCCTAGAAACCTCAGCTGGGCAAGAGAGCCTCTCTGGTTCACCTTCCCTCCACCCCAAGCCTAGCCCCAAACTTGCCTGAACAGCCTTTTAGCCCCCTGGAGGGAGAAGCAGCCAGGTGCATGGCCAGAGAAGTATACCACTGGGGAAGATTGCCAAGGAGGGAAGTTTGTGAACGTGCTTAGGTGCTGCTCTCCAAGTCACGAGGACATAAAGAGCTGGCCCTCAAAACCTGCAACGGTCCTTTGAGACCCGGAGCCCTTATGGGCAAATTGAGGGAGCAGGCAGGTGCTTTGCTGGGGTCGATCCATGCCTATGCGTAAATGAACACAGGTCTGAGTTCCTCCAAGTGTGTGTGAAATCATCACAGACTTCAAGCCCTCGGTACTCATTAGTAAATGGAAATAGGGTTGCACTTCGAGGGTGCCTAGAACTTCAGGACTGGGTTACATCCCATGACAGTTACAGAGAGGATGTTGAGAATTGAAATGCATCAAGTTTGTTTAAAACTATCACAAACTTCAAAACCCTCAGTGCCCATAAGTCAACAGAATCAGGGTTGGACTGCAAGGTTATTTGGAATTACTTGTTGTTGTTAAGTGCCATGGAGTCAGTTCTGACTCACAACGACCCTGTATAGGGTTTCCAAAGAGCGGTTGGTGAGTTTGAACTGCCAACCTTGTGGTTCAAACCGACCTGAGGCCCAGTGCGTATCCTACAGCGCCACACCAGGACTCCATTTGGAAATGCAGGGCTGGGTTACATCCCATGATCGCTATGAAAACGGTGCTGAGACTAGAAATGTACCAAGTGTGTTTGAAATCATCTGATGTCTCTATGTCCCTAGTGCCCACAAGTAAATGGAGCCAGGGCTGAACTTCTTCAAGGGTGTTTGAAATTACAGGACTGGGTTACATCCTATGAAAGCTACAGATAGGATGTTGAGACTTGAAATGTCTCAAGTATATTTGAAATCAAAGGTCTGGCTCAGACCCTGATGTGCCTGAAACTAAGCAAAGATGAGTCTGGATTTCCCCAAGTATTTGAGCTCATCTAAGTAAAGGAGAAAGGAGGCCTGGTGTGGCGCTGCGGGTTAATGCGCCAGACTGCAAAGCCATTTGAACTGCAAGGTCAGCAGTTCAAACTCACCAGCTTCTCCTCGGAAACCCTATACAGTTACAGGGTCACTATGGGTCAGAACCGACTTGACAGCACTTAACAACAACAACAAAAGTAAAGGAGAAGACAGCTGAAGTCACACAGGGTGAAAACTACAGGTCTGGATTCAAGTGCCTGGGGCTCCTGAGTAAAGGGGTGAAGTTTCTCTAATGTGTTTGAAAGGATGGTGTGAGGTCCAAGTCCATTGTGCTTATGGATAAAGAAGGATTTGACTGAAGGGTCCAAAGGGTTTGCTATCAAAGAACTGAGTGAAAGTCTTGAGTACACACAAAATAATACTGATGGTAAAATGTCCCACGTGTGTTTCAATTTATCATGAGCAGGTGAAGACAACACCGTTCTCACAAGCATGATTAAATGCCACAGTCCTGAGGCAAGGAAACAGCAGGGCTGGTTTCCCCAACCCCCAAGTTCAATAAGCACAGGCCCCAATCCAAAAACGACACTGCTAATGAACATATCGAAATTAACGAACCTTTGCAAGAAGATGTGAAATCAAGGACTTGGTCAAACCCTTTAGTGCCCACGAGTAAATGAAAACGAGGCCAAGATTTCCCCCAAGGATATTTGAAATCACAAGTCTGGAAGAGTTCTCATTTCCACGTGGAAATGAAACTGAGGGAACACCTCTAAGTATGCCTCAAATCACAGGCCTCGATAAAATATATCAGCACCCATGAAGAAATAAAAATGAGGCCAAGATTTCCATGAGTTGTTCTGAAATCATAGGTCTGGCTCTGGTCCTCAATTTCATACAGAGACAACTTAAGTCTCTTAAGTCATGATTTGACTCATAGGCCTGGACTACTCATAGGACTTGTCTACAAATAAATGTAAACGAGGGCAAATCCTCAGGTGTCTTTGAAACACAGACTTTGACCAGTGCTCCTGGCAGTAGGTGTCCAAAAGCCCTGTCCAAGTTCTGAAATAGACTACTCCTTACCTAGCTTTGCTTATGAATGTCTCATGGAGGGGACCCACAGAACCGTGGCTGCCCCAAGCACACTTAGGGAAGCTGCCTCTCTCTAGGGGCTATGGAGGAAGGTTCGAGTCCCAAAGATTGCTTTCTACTTTTTCCCAATCTCAAGATTGTGAAGAAGTAGGCAGGTAGGTATCACTAAGGAGGCCCAGAGAGGGCAGGAGGTTTGCTCTGGGACACACAGCATTTCTTGGCAAAGTCAGGGCCAGATGCTAGATATTGGCTCCCATCCAGGACTATTCTAGTCTCCTTTTCAGGGCAGACCAGAGTCAGAAGCTCACCCAACACACGCCCATCTCACAGATGGAAAAGGGGAGGCTGGGAACAACAAGGGCTTCGTCCAGATTGACCATCAGAAACCTGGTTCCTGGGACTCCGGGTGAGTGTGGGAGGCACCGCCCCTTTCTGGAGGGGTGACAGTTCCCTCCCCACAGCCTGATGGCCTGAGGACTTGTGCCTACCATCCGTACCCTACCCCCTAAACAAGGAGCAACACAGACATGGAAACCACATGGACAGATGCTGGACAGGAGGACGAGGCACGCTGTATGGGGCTGGGCATGGGCCCCTGGGGTCTGGGGGCCGGGCCAGGCGGACAGCCAGAGAGCGTGAGTGGATGAGTGAGTGAGAGTTCGAATCTTACCTCGGATCGGAGTGCTTTCTGAAAGGGAAGCAGAGAAAGTCAGGTGAAAATCAGATGGTAGTCCTGGGGGGCAGGGAAGGGCCATGAGCCAGAGCGCTCTGCCCCCAGGGGCTGAGCCTGCCCTGGGCCTGTGGACCCTGAAGGCCAGACCGGGAAAGACAAGGACGAGGCTCCTGGGAGCAACAAGATGGGGTCTGCGGGCTTGCCAAGCAGAGGGGCTTCCGGCAAGAAGTAGGAATCTCAGGGTGGGGGTGGGACATATTCTAGAAGTTTCTGTGCCCTGGGAGAATCAGTCGGCGTGGCCTGGCCCTGTGTGCTGCCTCCTCTCTGGGCTCAAGCAAGGGAGGTCCATGACCCCCCGCTTCTGTCGGTCCTTTTTGGGGGACCAGCCAAGGGCTTCTTTTCAGTTAGCAGCAGGAGGTACCAGGACAACAGGGTCTTGTTAGAGAGGGAGAGAGGGGTTAGTGGTCCTGGGTCCAGGGGTGGGGATTGGTGAAGCAGAGGGAAGAGGTTACACACAGACCAAGTAGTGGGGCAGGGGAGGGTGGTAATAGGGGCCCACAGCAGAGCCCTCTTAACTTGCAGAAGGAAAAGAGGAAAGGACTTTCTGTCTGCCCATTTGGGCTATAGTCACAGAATCAGCTTGGGGGTGAGCAGCCAAGAATAAAAGAACTGGAATTTGACACTTTCAGCTCATCTTCCTAGGGGAGAGGGCAGGATTTGGGCCCCCTCCTCCCCACTGATGACAAGCCAACCAAGAAAACGCCTTCCCAATGATGTGGTGCAGCCCCAATGTAAAGACGGACCAACTGAGGGGCCAGGGGATTGTTTGCAATCACGTCTTGAGCCTGAGTCTGGGATAAGGCTTGAATTTGGCTCTTTGGCCTCCCAGGTGGGGGACCCTTAGCCTGAGCTTTGTTGGCTCCATTTCCATCTCAGCAAATCCTCGATCCCACCTGGATTTGGAATCCAGGTATCTAAGTTCTTTCATGATGGTGGAAAACTGGGGCCAAAGACATGGGGCTCCCCAATACAGCCTGGTTGAAAAAGGATGTACTTCTCAGATATTGAAGGTGACTCTGTTTCCCACTCTGGAGAAGATGAGCAAGGACTATCTAGCATGCATCATTATCAGACAGTCTCACTTTAGTATGAATTAGTATGAACCTCCCAGCAGGAGGTTCAGGGGATTCAGACTGTATGATGCAAATGTGCAAAGCACCCAACACTAACACAGCTGGAAAATCCATTCCCCAACCCTAGATCCAGCCCCAAATTTCTGTCAGTAAACCCTTTTCCAGCCCCAGCTCCAGGATTCTCCACCCAGGGGCTGGCTAGCACACATTCTGGCCTTGTTGTTTTTCCTCTTTTCCTTCTGGGCTCCTATGTTTGCTGCCCGCTGGTGTCCCACTCGGGAAGGTGCGTGACCAGTGAGGGAGAGGCGTTAGTGAACATGCCACGCGGAACGGGTCACAGTTACTCTCACGGTGGCTGTTAGTCTTGGGGAGAGAGGGGCAGGGGAGGAGGGAGGCGGGGCGGGGGACGTTAGTTGTTGACATGTTCAAGAAATCAGACTTACCAAAGGTTTCTGAACGTTAACAACAGAGGGACAAAAAAAAGAACAGGAATGTTACTGGGTGGTCACTCAGAAGTTTGTTATCCTCGTTTGGGGGGTGGGGTGGGGTGGACGGGAGGGATTCAAGATCAAGGTTATGTTTTTTGTTATTGTTCACAAAGAAAAGCAGCTATGTTCATTGTGCGCTTCAGGCATTCTATCATGGGCACCTCACCGTGACCATGCTAAGAAACAGGCACCTGTGATGGGGAAACCGAGGCTGAGAGACTGACCAGCTCTGCCATCCACATGGCCAAATGGCCTCCACGCTGGGCTCTGCGTCCAGGCGGAATCATTTCACCATCCTTGAACTCTGATGGGGCCACGGGATTCCTATCAGCCCCCTTTCTGAAGCATCCCAAGCTACAGTATCCTCAGAGAGATGGGGTGGGAGAGGCTATTTGTGTTCCCAACATCAACAAAATCTGTGTCACTCCAGGGAAGATTACGAGCTCCACGTCTGCCTTTTTTCAGGCAGAGGGATTTCTGGGAAGATGAGGCTGGGGACAATAGGGGTGGCTTCCAAGGCAGGGTCCTCAGTGGAAGGACAGAGAGAAAGCAAACAGTGGGTTGCGAGCTGGTACGTGGTTCCCACAGCAGTCTGGACAGGGGAAAGGTCTCAAGCAGTTAACAGACACACAGATACACACAAACGTGAGCTCACAATGTTCTGGGACACACAACGTACTGAGCGCCCATGCATCTGCACACGCGAGCACACAGAGGCGTGTGTGGTCTGTGCACATGGAAACTGTCCTGCAGCAGGCGTACGTAGGGGACCTTCACATGGGTACACGAGGGGGAGGACAAACTCCTGTGTGCGGGGTTTGGCCTGGACACACGCACTCACGGGGAGCCCAGACACACAAACATGAACGTGGCACAAGAAGCGGGGTTGACAGACACATGGCACTCAGTCCTGTGGACAGAGGGTCTCGCAGAATGGGCACACAGGTGCTAGGCCAAGACACATATCCCGGAGGTGACCAAGGACTTGTGCTATCCTAAGGCTCCCCCAACCCCAGCCCAGGTGAAGTCTGGAAAAATGGACTGGGCCCCGTCATAGACCTACACCTTCAGCTCCGTCCTCCATGACTCTCCCTCACTGCTGCCTGCCTTTGCTCCATTACATCCTAATTGCTCCCAACATTGGAGACACTTTCTCCCTGTTGCTCTCTATGGTTATGCACCTACGGTCCTCCACTATATCTCTTCTGGACACGTCCACTGCTTTGGCACTAGAATTACCTTCTTGCACCATTGCTTTATGTGACGCCTTCTACCCCTACCTGTTTGTGCCCCATTAAATTCCTACTGGACATAGCTATTTCATGCTCTCCCTTTGCCACCCTCCATGGTTCCCTCTTACCTTGACTGTGTTTCATTACATACCCACTGGTTAAGTACTCAATATGCTTTCCCCTTACCACTCTCCATGGCTTCCATCACCTTTGTCTTTGTCCTCCCCCATTGTGCCACCACTGCTTAGGGGCTCTGTAGACACCCACCATCTTCTGTGGCTTTCCATCAAATGGAACCGTGTGTGCCTCACTATGACCCCAATGCTTGGATACTGGAGACAACTCGCTCTCTGTACCCTTCCATGGTTTCTCATCATTGTGCATGTCTGTGTTGTAAGACTCTACTGGGGAGGCAGTGAAGAATTATCCTCCTAACATCTTCCATAGCTCCCCACTACCCTTACCTGTCATTGCCCTGGCTCTGAGGTCACTTTCCCCCACCTCCTAAGATCCATGTGGCTCTGCTACTCTCTGCTCCCCAGGGCCTGAGCACCGGAGGGGCCCCTCTCTTCCTGCCACCTTCCGTGGTTCCTGCATGCTGTCGGCCACCTGTGCTCACCTGATCGGAGCTGCTTGATGCGCCCATTGCTGGCACCGGGGTCCACAGGCAAGAAGTCCTTGAACCAGGTGATCTCGGGGTCAGGGTTACCACTGGCAGCACAGAGCATGGTGGCTGTCCGGGTCCGCTCCACCACCTTCAACTGGGGGCCCATGTCAATGTTTGGAAAGCCAGAGGGCAGCTGGTCCTCTGTTGGGGGAGATGAGGGAAAACAAGCAGAGGCTTGGTCATCACTGGGCCAGCCCGCTAGGCTTGGGGACTGAATGGCCACCCCCCTCTCCCCTCCACTCAACCTGCCTCCCCTGTTAAGTGGAAAGAACCTGGCAGTGCTGATGGTCCCCACATCAAGCAGGAACCGGAGGTGTTGCCCAGGTGCGAATCTGCCCCCAGGGACACTTGGTGATGTCTGGAGGCATTTAGGAATGCCAGGATTGGGAGGGGGGAGGAGCCAGCACCTAGAGGTGGAACCCAGGGAGGTTGTGCAGCATCCTACCATATAGCTCCACCCACGGGGAAGTGCTGAGTTCAAGAATCGCAGTACACTTCGACAGAGGCCCAAGACACATTACATGGGGAAGAGGTAGTCACTTCAATAAACGGCGCTGGCAAAACTGGAAGTCCATTTGCATAAGAATGAAACAACACCCAAAACTCACACCATATGCAAAACCAAACTCAAAGATTAGTGACCTAAACTTACTGTACAGCTGAAAATATAGAGACAAACTTAGGAGCTCTGATAAATGGCACAAGAACACTATTATATATATATATATAAAACAGAACACACACAAACAGCAGAAGACAAAATAGATGACTGGAGCCTCCTAAAAAACTAGACACACGTGTGCATCAAAAGAGTAAAAAGAGAACCCACTGACTGAGAAAAAATTTTTGGCAATGACATACCAGACAAAGGACTACTCTGTAAGATTTATAGAATACTTCAACATCTCAACAAGAAGACAAATAATCCAATTTAAAAATGGGCAGAGGACATGAACAGATGTGTCACCAAAGAAGATATTTAGGCAACCAACAAACCTATGAAGAAACGCTCATGATTGTTAGCCATTAGAGATGCGAATCAAAACAGTGAGGTATCATCTGACCCCAAGCACTGAGAATAAAGTTCAAAACCACAGAAAATAACAAATGCTGGGGAGGGCGTGGAAGGACCGTCCTACACTGCTGGTGGAACTGTAAAATGGTGTAACCACTGTGGAAAATAGTAGGGAACTTCCTCAAAATGTCTGAAGTAGAAATATCCTATGACTCAGCTACTTTGTTGTTGTTGTGTGTCGTGGAGTTAATTCCGACTCATAGCGACCCTGCACAGGGTTTCTGAGGCTGTACATCTTTACGGGAGCAGAAAGCCTCATCTTTCTTCTGCGGAACAGCTGGTAGTTTTGAACTGCTGACCTTGAGGTTAACAGCCCGATTTGTAACCACTACACTACCAGAGCTCTACTTGGTATACATACTCAAGAAATAAGAGCTATGAGGTGAATTGATACATGCATACCTAATACTATGTTCATTACAGCACTATTTGCAATAGCAAAAAGATGGAGACAGTCTAAATGTCCATCAACAAAAAAACGGTTAAACTTTAGTAAAGACGCACAATGGAATACTATGCAACACTGAAGACGATCAATGAATCTGCAAAACACCTCATAATGTGGATAAACCTAGGGGACACTAAGCTGAATGAAATTAGTCAATCATGAAATTGATAAAAATACTGTATGAGATCACTGTTGCAAACAATGAAAAAAAAATATTTCTTACTAAAAGAAATAATTCTAAAATAGCAGGAGTGGGACAGAAGGGAAAGTTATTCACTGGCTAGAAGGCAGACAGGGTCCTGGTGTGGTGCTGTTGGATCAGCACTGGACTGCAAGGTTGGTTTGAACCACAAGGTCGGCAGTTCAAACTCACCAGTCGCTCCTCAGAAACTCCATAACAGGTCGCTATGAGTCGGAACCAACTTGAGGGCACTTAACAAGAGAGTAGACACATGCTAGCTTTGGTGATGGCGAAGGTAATAAGAAATCCCGGACCACGTTGCTGCTGTTAGCCATCGAATGAACTCTGACACATGACGCCCCAGACATGGTAGAATGAAAAGTGCCCACTCTGATCGTATCCCCATGATTGGCTACAAATGGTCCAGTATGAGCCACATCAACTCTGACACATGATGCCCTAGACACGGTAGAATGAAAAGTGCCCACTCTGATCGTATCCCCATGATTGGCTACGAATGGTCCATTATGAGCCACATCAACTCTGACACATGACGCCCCAGACATGGTAGAATGAAAAGTGCCCACTCTGATCGTATTGGCTACGAATGGTCCATTATGAGCCACAGGGTTTCCACTGACTGATTTTTGCAGATCTTTCTTCCTAGCCTTTCTCTGGAAGCTCTGTTGAAATCTGCTTAGCATCCTAGCAAAATACAAGCCTCCACGGCTAGCGTAGTGGTTACGAATCAGGCTGCTAATCTCATGGTCCGCAGTTCGAAACTACCAGCTGTTCCATGGGAGAAAGATGAGACTTCTGCTCCCGTAAAGACTTATAGCCTCAGAAACCCTGGACAGGGTCACTATGAGTCGGAACCGACTCCACGGCACATAACAACAACAACAACACATGGGTAGTAGCTGCACATGAAGTGCATTGGCCGAGAACGGAACCTGGGTCTCCCACGTGAAAGGCTCGGGTGAGAATTCTCTGACAACTGCAATACACCAAACCAATGCCCTCAACTAGATTCCAACTCATAGCCACACCTATAGGATATAGCAAAATTGCTCCATGGGGTCACCAAGGCTGCCATCTTTACAGAGGCAGACTGTGACATCTTTCTCCTGTAGAATGACCGGTGGGTTTGAACCACTGACCTATTGGTTAGCAGCTGAGTGCTTAACTGATGCACCCCCAGGACCCCTGGTACCATGACATAATCCACTACCACTAAGTCAAAGGAGCCCTGGTGTTGTGTTGGCCTGCTAACTACAAGGTCAGCAGTTCAAATCCACCTGCAACTCCTCGAAAGATGGATAAGGTTTTCTGCTCCCATAAAAGATTTACAGTCTTGGAAATCATATACGTGGTCGCTATGAGTCGGAACTGACTCCACGGCATACCACCACCATCAAGCCAATTCAGAGGGTTTTTGAGACTACAAATCTTTATGGGAGCAGCCAGTCTTACCTTTTCCCCGCAGAGTAGCTCATGGGTTTGAACCACCAACCTTGAGCTAGCACTCCAGTGACTAACCCACCATGCCACCAGGGTTTCCTGTATAGTAAGTGAAATGTCCCCTATATTAACTGTGCATCTCTCATCCTTAACATAAGACTAGGTAAGGCATCCCACCCAGGAGGATTCTACCCGCAGGGAACATCAGCAGTGTTGAGAGACAAGTATGGGTATTGTGACCGCTCATGGCACTGGTGCTGAGGGAGTGGAGGTCAGTGATGTTGCTCAACACCCAACAGTGCACAGGATGACCCCACCCCAGAGAAGCCTCCAGCTCCAAATATCTATAGCATTTAGGTTGCAAGATGCTGGCTAGCATTTACAGCAGCGGAGAGAGCTTCTCAAAATAAAAGCCTATACTACCTTTCATGGCTCCCCTGTACCCTCAGGAGAAACCACAGCTGGCCCAGACCTCCTCGCCAACAGCTGCCTCATCTCCCATTGTGCTCTCCGGTCTTGCTCTCTTGTGAAGCCATGCTAGCCTGCTCGCTTCTCAAAATCACCAGCTCCATCCTGTGTTGTACCTCTGCTTCCCTCTGACCTCAAACGCTTACACCCCCCTCCAGCTACTTATCCAGAGTCACCTTGGACTAGCTCACGGCCTTTTGCCATAGGTCCTCCTGGGTTCCAGAATCATATCTCTTCCAGAGCGCGTGGCTGCTGGGAATCGTCAACTCGAGTCCAACTTAAAATGGCTGCACGTGACAGAGTACAACTGCCCCACTGTTGTTGTTGTTGTTGTTGTTGTTATGTGCCATGGATCAGTTCCGACTCATAGCAACTCTGTACAGGGGTTTCCGAGGCTGTAAATCTTTATGGCAGCAGAAAGCCTCATCTTTCTCCCACAGAGCAGCTGGTAGTTTCGAACCACTGACCTTGTGGTTTGCAGCCCAATTCGTAACCACTATGCTACCAGGGGTTTCTAGGTGGCAACTTTATGAGAACAGATTGCCTTTCTCCCAAGGAGCCACTGAGTGGATTCGAACCACCAAACTTTCAGTTAGTGACTCAGCACTTTACTGTTGCTTCACTAGGGTTCCTTTCTCCAGAGCACAGAACTTGTTATAATTATAGAACCCAACCTCCTTGTGCCCCTGGTGCCCCCAATAAATGAATGACTGTTCATGCATCTCAAATGCTGTCTGTCTGTTGAACCACCACAGTCTGAAAGTAGGATTGGGGTGGGAGGAGAAGACAGATATACAGACCTCCCTGGACATTTCAGTCCCCGACTTCTAGCAACCAGTGGCCCCGGGAATCTGTGCCTCAGGAGCGGAGGGATGTGGTTGAGGCTGAGGCAATGAGGCGGACCGACTAATGGATGGACTCCCTGCATTCAAGTGTTCTGCAAACCGCGGTAAAGGGCTCTGTGGCCTAATTTAGCCAGAATTGGTGCCAGGACACGAGGGTGGATTGTGGTGAAGGGAAGGGGGTTGGGAAAACAGCTGCCAGAGAGGTCCCACCGGCTCCCAAGTGTGCATGCTTCCTTTCTACAACCTGCCCCTCAAGCTATGACCCCTAATCCTCCTCTGCTCTCACCTGGCCAGGAGATGGACCAAATGGGCATGGAGGGACCACCTCCTCAACACAAATTCAAACAGCCGCCCACCCAGGCCACCCCTGCTCAACAAGGAGCAAAACTGTAGTCATGCGGGTGGTTATAATTCAGGACATGAAGGTCTGGGAACGGTAAAACTATAAACAAGTTGCTGCTAAGTCAATCCGTCTTGTGGTGACCCCGTATGTGTCAGAGCGGAGCTGTCTGCTTCATCGGGCTTTCAGAGTCTGAACTTTTTCAGAGGTTGATTGCCAGGCATTTCTTCTAAGTCACCTCTGACTGACTCCAACCTCTAAACTTTGGATTACCAGCTGAGCGGGGGGCGGGTAACGAAGGCAAGAAGCCCGGGGCAATTTCATTTAAAGCAGTGACACCATTCTGCACAATATTGTCACGGTGGGCCCAGGCCATTATGCATTCATCAAAACACCAAGAGTGAACCGAATTATGCATCGATACGGGCCCATAAAGTATAATAAATGTACAGCACCGAGGCCAGATATTAACAATAGGAGAGAAGTGTGCAAGGTGGGTAGAGGAGGCATATGGGAACTCTCTATATTTTCCACAGTTTTTCTAAAAACCTAAAACTGGTCTTAAAAAATTGTTTGTTGTTGTTGCTAGCTGCCATCCAGATAGCCTCCTGACTCATGGCCTCCATGTACAATGGAACAAAATGGTGCCTGCTCTTACAGTGTTCCCAAGACTAGCTGCAGGCCACACTGCTGTGATCCATAGGGTTTTCATTGGCTGATTTGGGGAACTAGATCACCAGGCCTTTCTTGCTAGTCTCTGAGTCTGGAAGTTGATTGCCAGGTCTTTCTTCCTCGTCTCTCAGTCTGGACATTGATTGCCAGGCCTTTCTTCCTAGTCAATCTTAATCTGGAAGCTCTGCTGTTCAGCAGAAAACCTGTTCAGCATCCTAGCAACACACAAAACTCCAGGGACAGATGGGGGGTAGCTGGGCATAAGGTGCACTGGCCAGGAATTGAACCCAGGTCTCCTGAATGGGAGGCCAGAATTCCACCCCTGAACTACTAGTGTCCCCCTGTAAATCAAAATAATCTGAAAAAAAAGGTGGTAATAATGAAAATTATTGAGACTTTTATATACATGAGGGGACTCCAAAAAGTTTGTGGAAAAATTGAAAGATAATGGAATTTTCCACCAACTTTTTGGAGCTCCCTTTTTATATGTATAAAAACCCACTGTCAGAAAATGGTATAGCACTTTCTCAAAAAGTTGGAAATAGAAACATCATGTGACCCAACAATCCCTCTACTTGGTATATATCCTCAAGAAATAGGAGCCATGACATGAGTAGATATATGTCCACCCATGTTCCTAACAGGAGTCCTGGTGTGGTGTTGAAGGATAAGCACTGGACTGCCAACCACAAAGTCAGCGGTTCAAACACACCAGATGTTCCTCGGAAACGCTCCACAGGGTCCTTGGTATAAGTCAAAACCAACTCGGCAGCACTTAACAACAGCGACAAATGTTCATCACTGCACTGGTCACAATAGCAAAAAGATGGAGACAGCCTAAATGTCCATCAATAAAAGAAAGGTGAAATGAACTTTGGTACAAACGCATAATGGAATATACCGCAACACTGAAGAATAATGATGCATCTGCGAAATATCTCATAATACAGT
>NW_006408643.1:3989521-3991068 GCF_000296735.1 Chrysochloris asiatica | reverse complement strand
GGACAAGGTAATAAATACTGTCATACACACAGCAGACACCAAGGCTGAATGGAAATGGGAGGGAGACGTGGTGGTGTTGGGTGGCACCAGGACTTTATTGGTACGCAGCCATAGTCATTCACCTGTCTGTTGTCTACAGAGCCTCGGGTGTTGCAACAGAGACCGTCTGGCCCACAGAGCGAAAGATATTTACTCTCTGGTGCCTTGCAAGAAAGGTCTGCCAACTCCTAGTGTAGACAACTTGTGTCAAAAGGAAACAATATATACTTCTCTGATTACAATGCCCAGCAGGGACTGGAGGCTGTAGACACAAGGGCCACCTTGGGAGGGGACTGAGCCTGTGGCACAAAGGACATAGATTAGATGGAGTGAGAACGTTATGAGCTGTCCAGCCTCAGAGTTTCTGTGTAGAAGAAAAAAATCACTCCAGCCCCAAGTCCCAAACACTCTTAGAAGCACTAATCACATGCTGGCTGTTCCCCTCAGAGATGCAGCCCATTGCACAGAGAGGGAAACTGAGGCTCAGATTGATGCACACCTAGCCTAGGTCATGTGGTCTCACGTTGCAGTGAGGACAGAGTTCGAACTCAGTTCCGGCAGGGCCAAGTCCCTAGGTGGGGCAAATGGCTAACTGATCAAGTATTAACTAAAATACTGGTGGCATGAACTCACCAGAGGTACCTTGGAACAAAGGTCTGGATGTCTACTCCTGAAAGGTCCCAGCTGTAAAACTCCCCCTATGGTGCAGATCTAATCTGTACAAATGAGGTAATCGGGAATTGGAATCCATCCCCACCCCCAATCTAACAACTGGCCAAACCCAGAGGAAGCTAGGCCTGACTGGCTTCAGAGTCCCAAATGTAGGCTGGACACAGCCAGGGCCTGTGTGGACCCTGGCTAACCCCACAGCTGCCTCTGATTGGCTGTCACTAGACACCAGACAGCCCTAAACAAAGATGAGTGGGATTCCGTAGGACTGGCAGGGTGGGTTCTATGGGGTGGGGGGGACATACTGTGTCTGTGTGCACAAACGTGTGTATTCGCGCTTCAGTGCAGACAGTCTCTGTGCGTGGGTGCATGTGGGTCCACGCGTCATGCATGCCCCCATCCCGTGCATGACTCCGCGACCCCCATGTGTACACTCGAGCACCCCCCAGTGTGTACGCAGACCCGTGGGAGGGGTGGGAACCTCGCGCACCAGCGCATGCATGTGGGTGGCAGCCAACAGGGCGGGGAGCCGGCCTGCGCGGGGGGTGGAGGGCGGCAATGGTTCCTAATTAAACAAAAATGTTCATTGCGGCCCACATTGTGCCCAATTCCTCGGAGTTTAATTAAAACAACAGCGAGGGAGGCGTGCACTGGGTCCACAATCAGATGGCGGAGGCGGAGGAAGAGAGGCAGCGTGGAGACCTGCCCAGAGCAGCCCCGCGGAGTAGTCTGGGGGGGGGAGGGGGGTGTCACATGGCGTAGGGCCTAGGATGGGTACCCCCATCCCGCCCAAGCACCTGTGCTTCCAAACAGCCAAAGAAGAAAGGAAGAGGAGGGGC
>NW_006408643.1:3909713-3989421 GCF_000296735.1 Chrysochloris asiatica | reverse complement strand
GGGGGGATAGGGCGGTTAATAGATTCACAGCCGGTCCTTTTAACTCTAGGAGCTCTCAGGATGGCGGCTGGCGCAGGGCATACAGAAGGCAGGCTGTTTCTGTCTGTGCCCTGGAAAGGTCAGGGCAAAAATATCTGCTGGGAAGGGGGGGCAAGGGGAGAGGACAAGGCATGTAGCTCCTCCCCCTGCCCTCCTCCTCCGCCCTTCCGTAGGGATTCAGCAGAACCAGCTAATGCATTTGGCCCAGAGTAATGGGAAATGCAAATGGTAAAGCACTCTCTACTTCTAGCCAGAAGACTGGCAGTTTGAATCCACCCAAAGGCACCGCGTAGGAAAAGCCTGGCTATCAGCGTATCAGCTTCCAAATGGCCACAGCCTTGAAAAATCCTCTGGAGCAGTTGGTTATACTTTACACATAGGGGGTTGTCAGGAGTCAAAGTTAACTCGGTGGCAACTCAAAACAGCATACCGCCAAGTGCAAAATACAGTGTGGGGTCCCCGGTTCAGAAGTATTAGGAATTTCCAACCTGTGACAACAAAGCATTAAACCAAGTTGAGGGGTGTATGGCTTTTGTGAGGACCTGTGTGTCGCTTGTCTGTAAAGCTCCCCGGCTTCAGGCTCCCAGAAGGTGGAACTAAGTGGCCCGAGGGCTGCCCTCAAGTCTCCTCCCAGGAGGCCAGCCTAACTGAGTCCCTACTTCCCAAGAGGACAGTGGGAGACCCCTGCCATGGGGGCCACAGGTGGGTTGACCCTCCAGTGAACACCAAGGTGTGGCTCGCACCCATATATTAAAAAGGGTGGGGTTGTACCTGCAGATGACAGGCAGGACCCACACACCTGAAGGCTACAGACGGGCCGGCTAAGATCTTCTTGTTAAAACCAGAATAACAACAAAGACAGCAATAATAGTAACCAATCGATGGGATTGACCAAGTGCTTTTTGCCTGCCTGGCATTATGTGTAATCTCTGTGTTTGTACCATTCTTTTGTCTGCTTCACATAATTACCCTTGTGGAACGTATGATGAATGCTCTTCTTTCAAAATGATCAAACTGCAGCTCAGAGTGGTTGGTTAACTTGCCCAAGGTCACACAGCAACAAAGTGGAAGCATTAAAATTGGCACTCTGGTTATCTGGCCCCACTGCCAAAATCCTCGACCCAAGCAAAGACCAGCTCCAACCAACAAGGGCGCAGTTAAAAATGGGTTTGTGTGGAGACTATATTGTTTTATAACAAGGAAGTAATTTCCCAGGGCCCTTGGCCTACCTGGATAAGGGCAGCAGTTTGGTCCATATGAATGATGGAAGCAGCAGGCAGCTATTTCTGCCTTGTCCAGCATCTACCTGTCTAACATCAATTCATCACCCCTTACCAACAGCTTCTATGTAGGCTGGGAACCCTGACACCAGGGAGGAGTCTACTCGGAGATTCGAACCTCCGGGCCATAGTGATTGGCTCAGGGATAGGTATGTAACCCAAGCTGGACCAATGAGCAGCAGCCTAGGCTACTTGGTCTCCTAGTTTTTGTTTTTTTCTATTGAGAGCTTGTGTCTGGAGGAAATTAGGGGACAGGGGCATTTACTGAGGATGAAGACAATAGAAAAGAACAAATCTAATACGCAGACAAAGACTGAGCCCTGAGAACGTTCTATGGATCCAGCTAAACCTGAAGCTAGACTTGAATCATGGATATTCTAATTTCACAAGAACCAAGTTGTCGTGGAATCCACCTCAATTCCAGGAGATGTCATGTATGTTAGATAGAATGGTACCCCATAGGGTTTTCAGTGGCTGATTTTTCAAAAGCAGATCGCCAGACCTTTCTTCCAATGCACCTGAACCTCCAACCTTTTGTTTAGCAGTTGAGAGTACGATTAATTCTTGCTTAAGCCAGTTGGAGTTGGGGCATGATTTGGCTGACAAACACCACCAATGACTTCTCTCTTTAGTCCCTAATGCGTCTCTCTCCTGCACATGCTCAGTAAATCCCTACTAATGGGCTCTGTAGTGTAGTGGTTACAAATCGGGCTGCTAACCTCAAGGTCAGCAGTTCGAAACTACCCCTGTTCCGCGGGGAAAAAGATGAGGCTTTATGCTCCTGTAAAGATTTATAGCCTCGGAAACCCTGTACAGGGTCGCTATGAGTCAGAATCGACTCCATGGTACTTAACACCAATAATGGGCTCCAGGGGAGTCCTGGTGTGGCGCTGTGGGTTAATGTGCCAGACTGCAAAGCCGTTTAAACTGCAAGGTCGGTGGTTCAAGCTCACCAGCTGCTCCTCGGAAATCCTATACAGGGTTGCGATGGGTCGGAACCGGCTCGACGGCACTTAACAACAACGGGCTCTGGGAACTCCTGGTGTGGCCCTGTAGGATCAGCACTAGACTGCTAACCTCAAGGTCGGTGGTTCTAACTCACCAGCTGCTCCTCGGAAACCCAGTACAAGGTTGTTATGAGTCGGAATCCATTAGACGTCACTTAACAACAACAACAGGTTCTGGGCCTCAGTGGTGTTAGGGGCTGAAGAAGAGAGATCAGAGCTGCTCCAAAGGGACAGTCCAAAGAGAAGGGTCACTCCCAAGGATTCTTTTTATGCTTAATTCCAAATTCCAAAGCCTAGTCCCTCCCCATCCACCTGTGGAAGCCCACTACCTCGGAGGACGGTGAGCTTGGCATGGACTGTGATCTCCCCAACTGAGTTCTGGGCCACACACTCATACACGTTCTCGTCTCGAGGCGTCCGCAGCGGCTGAATCCTTAGCACGGCACCAGCACTCTCATCAAACTCGATCGTCTGTGGAGAGAAGACAGGGTGAGCTCGGGGACCCCAAAACTTCCCATCCAAGCTGGACAAGGAGGGGATGGTAGGCACCCCTGTGGCCCCAGGGACGGCTGGGAGAAGAGCTGGGGATTGGGTTTGTGTACCCATGCGTGGATTCCATTGTTAGTTGCCATCACTGGTGGCCCCTACTCAATGGAATAAAAGGCTGGTCCCCGCTCCTGCACCACCCAATGGCTGGTTAGAGAATCAGACTCTTGTCAACCCTAAGGTCTTCATTGGCTAATTTCTGGAAGTCAATGGCCAGATCTTTCTTCCTAGTCTTTCTTGGTATGGCAGCTCTGCTGAAACCTGCTCAACATCCTAGCGACATGCAAGCCTCCAAGGACAGATGGGTGGGTGGTGGCTGGGCAGGATGTGCATTGGCTGGAAATCAAATCCAGGTCTCCCCCACAGAAACTGAGACAAATGAGCTGGACACAGAACTCTGGGCCTGGGTCCATACAAATAAAGAGGATTAATGTGTGCGTGCCTGGGAGTGTGTACCAGGCATGTAAAGATGCATGAGTGAAGCACGGATGTGTATATGAGCATGTATGGCGGGGAGTCACAAAGTTTGTGGAAAACTAGAATTAAAAGTATAATGGAATGCTCCCATGAGCTTTCTGAAGCTTCTCCTATGTATGTACTGAGTTGTGGATTCCCATCTTTGCATAAGAATTCAGAGAGGGCAGGAGTTTGCAGGAGGCCACACAGCACAAAGGTGACAGAGCCAATGAGCATGCCAGATGGGGACGGATGGTGGGGTGGGAATGGACAAAGGTGGCCCAAGTATCCAGTAGGCTTTCCCAGCCCTCCATTTGGGGGTCACATTTGCTGCCATGGTACCATTCCATGACTGGGGGCCAATTGCCCAACTCACCTCAAAGCGCTGTGAGTTGACCTTCTTGCCCTTCTTGTTCCAGGTCACTCGTGGCTTGGGGTCACCTGTGGCCTGGCATACAAATGAGGCCACACCCCCCGACACACCAATCTGGTCCTTGGGTTCTTTGATGAACCTGGGGGGCTCTGATTAGACAACAGAGGGTCAGGCAGGTCTGGGGATATGGCTGGGACCCCATAGAATGACTGGTAATTTAATGCACCCTTCTCCCCTCCACAGGACCCTAAGTCCCTGGGGACCTGCAGAACCCTCACCTATCCCAGACACACCACCACACCTCTCACATGTTCACACACACAGACACATCTGCTCCCTGGGGATGGCAGAAGGGGACACCCTTGAGACTCTGGGTCTCAAATTCAGCCCCCAGAAGCCCCCAGCGGTGATAGGCCAGACTCTACAGGGGTCCCTGTTCCTGAAAAGGCCTGAAGGAGGTCATCTGGTCTAATCCTCCAGTGAGATATGTGGGAAAATCAGGGTAGCCATGAAATAAAAACTGGGCAGTAGTCCAGAAACTGAGGCCCCCCAGGACCATCAAGGGAGAAGGAGTACAGGTGGAATGTGAGATCCTATCCAGAAAAGCAGCAACACCAGAGATGGAAGCAGAGATGGGGACATGGAGAGAGGGAGCAGCTGAGGACTCTGGACTCATGGAAAGAGAAGGACAGGGTGCTGGTGGTCAGGAGGCAGGCTTGCAGAATGTGCCATTTGTTTGTTTAAATTACTATATCTTCCTGAGTGTTTTTGTGGACATCCCTCTTCCCTCCTCAAATAACAATGAAACTGAGGGAATGGAAGGAAGCAAATACTATTGAATTGATGATGCACGGAGGAGATTGTAATCATTGCAATGAAATGATGGCATAAAGCTGATGGTCTCTCATGTAAACTATCACTCAATTCATAGTAAAAACTTACAACCCCCCCCCAAAAAAAACAACGTAAAACATATTTAAAACAACAACAAAAAAGTAGCCATAGACCTGTGATTGCAGCCGGAATTTGAACCCAGGTCTCTGGGTTCAAGGGTTCAAGGGAGGTGTCTGGACACCATGGGTGGAGCCCAGGAGGGCAGTCTAAGCTGTAGGTTGGTGGAAGCCCCACAATGTTTCTGGAAACCCGTACTGACAAGCACTAGAGCCAAGTTTTTGTAAGTACCAACTGTATGTGAATGTTGTATGTACTAGAACTGGCTAACCCTCCCAATGGGGTGGAGTGGCAGGGCCGTCATCTCCACTTGACACATGAAGAAACTGAGGCACTTGCTTAGGGTACACAGAAACCCACCAGTAGCTGAGTTCAGATTGTTTTTTAATTGGGGCAAAATACTTAAGGCATCAAATTAACCATTTGAAAGTGAACAATTTAGTGACATTTAGTACATTCACAATGTTGTGTGACCATCCCTTCTTCGATCATTTTCACTCCCCCCAAAAACCTGCAAAAACCCCCAAAGCATAATTGTTAGAAAGGGACATCATAGCATCATAAAGCTTCAGCAAAAATGAGGGAGACTCTCCCAAGAGATGGATTTACAAAACAGCCCACACCAATGGACTCACACATGCCAAGGTTCATGAAGATGATAGAGTACCAGGGCATGCTTCATTCCCGTTGTACATAAACACACTATGTGTCAGGGCTGACTATCTAGCAACTAACAACCACCTATTAGTCAGTTATACTCCATCTCTCCAAACCCTGGGCAGCCACTAAGCTACTTTCCATCTCTCTGGATTTACCTAGTCCAGATATGGAATTGTATAATATGTAACTGTTTGTATCTGGTTCATTTCACTGAGCTTCTTGCTTTTAAGTATTATTAGAATTTCATTCCTTTTTTTTTTAATGGTTGAAGAATATTCCATTGTATAGATGAATTAGGATTTGTGCTGGGCTGGCTCCTGCACTCATGTTTGTTGGCCACCACCATGAATGGAGGCATTAAGTCTCTGAAAGCCTCGGGTGGGTACTGTCATTGTCACGTGTGCTACTGAGTCAGTTCTGAGTCACAGAGACCGTGTGATGGACCAGAACTGTCCCCGCAGGGTTTTCTAGGCTGCAATCTTCATAGCAGATTGCCAGGTCTTTCTGCAGCAGCACTGCTGGGTGGGTTTTAACTATCAACTTTTCAGTTAACAGCTAGCAGTGGAACACTTAATTGTTGCTAGAATGCCATTAAGCCCTTTAGAGCTACCTCAATTTGATGCTCAGGACAGGTAAAAAGTAACCTGTAAGGGTTTAATAGGAGCCGTGGTGGGACAGTAGTTAAACAGCTTAACTGCTAACTGAAAAGCTGGTGGTTAAAACCCACTAGCTACTCTGCAGGAGAAAGATATAGCCCTCTGCTTCTGTAAAGATTAAGAGCCTTGGAAACACTCCTGAAGGGTTTCTAAGACGCACCTAGTTTGTTTGTTTGTTTGTTTAAAGGTTCAATCACATTGTTTTCTTTTTATTGACCGTTTTTACACTAACCTTTGAATCACCCAAAAGTAACCTGGATTCACAATAATGCAACAACGTATCCCTTCAGATGAATTCAATTACTTCTGAGATTTTTAACAACAGACTCAAGAGCTACAACATATGTATAAGTTCCCTCAGGAAACAGCTGAAATCTCCAAAAGGGAATTGATTAAACCAAGGCCGGGTCCAGCCACTGAAGTCCCTGGGTGATGTCAATGGGTAAGCACTCAGCTTGATTAAATGCTCGGAGGCTCACGTCTACCCAGAGGTACCTCAGAAGAAAGTCCCGGAGACTGACTTTCAAAAGAAGTCAACCATTGGAAAACTCTAGGACGTACAATTCAACTCTGACACACATGAAGGCAGTGAGTCGGAATGAACTTGAGTAACCTTTTTTTTTTGGGGGGGGGGAGGAGGAGGGAGAACGGGCCAGTCATATAGTGGAGTACTACACAGCTGTGAAAAAGTGATGGCTTTTTAAACTACTTTCAGATTTATTGTTAGAAGGTTACCAAAAAAAAAAAAAAAAAAAGCAACAGATAGAGCAGAAAAATGTAGGGACCACAACTTAACTGTTTATGGGATAAGAAAAACAGAAAAGAGAATATAGGAATGTGTAAGGGAATATAAGTGGGTAATTCAATAATAATGCTACTGGGCCCCAGTTCATAGATATATTCAGGTTTACGCCAAATAAAAGGTGTTCAAACATGTCTTTGTGATCGGGGATGGCTGCACACAAAATCTCTCAGGAGGACACTTGCCTTAGTCTCATAAGGGTGCGTTGGGGGGGGGGGGAAAGGCGGGGAAGGTCCAATTAAAACAGTGGCTTCCAAGGGGATCTTCTGGGCTAGTTAAATTCAAGACAGAGAAGTCAGCTCAGAAGGTTGTGCCTTATTGCTTTTGAGGATTCAAGTGGGGTCATCTTGAGAGATTTTCTTCAAGGACATAGGACCATCATGGTGGCTTCTTAGAAAGAAATGTTCAGAAAATGGAAAATTGCACTGGGTGAGAAAAAGACTGGGAAAGTTGCAAAGAGGATTTTTTTTTCTTCTTCTTCTCATCATGACAATGCACCTGCTCATTCTTCAAGGATCGCCAGGGCTGTCCTAAGAGTATTTTATCAGGAAACCTTTGCCCACCCACCCTGCAATCCTGATCTTGCCCCTTCCAGACATCCTTTGTTCTCCAAACTCAAAGAACATTTCAAAGGAACGAGATTTGAATCCCTCGAGGATGTCCTGCTGTTTGGACGCGGTGTAAATTAAAGAGCGTGGAAGTCTTCGGGGAAGGGTTTGAGAGATGAAAAACACCGTCTTCAGAAGTACGTAGACCTCGATGGAGGGTAGAGCTACAAACAACATCTTCCCATTTTGATATTTTTGATGAATACAGGCTTCTATGATTTTGCAGCAATACTTTCTGATGGACCCTTAAATCTCTTGTACAACAGGCTAGAAGCAACTGCTGCCTCCAAGAAAAGATAGAAGGAGGCTTATCATGGGGAAGGGAGGCATGATTCTTTGGTATCTTATTTAGGTGTGGTGGTAGTGGCCATTGTATACCGTTGAATCAGTTCGGACTCACAGCGATCCTCAAACAGGCTTTCTGAGACTGTAAATCTTTACGGGAGCAGAAAACCTCATCTTTCTCTGGAAGAGCAGAGAGTAGATTCGAACTGCTAAACTTGCAGTTAGCATTCCAACTCCTACCCCTCTATGCGACCAGGGCTCCTTTATTTAGGTGTTTGTTGTTGTTAGGTGCCATCAAGTCGGTACCGACTCAAAGCAACCCTACGCACAACAGAACGAAACACTGCCTGGTCCTGGGCCAACCTCACAATCGTTGCTACTACGTGTGAACCCATTGTGGCCGCCACTGTGTCAATCCATCTCACTAGGGGTCTTCCTCTTTTTCTCGGACCCTCCACTTTACCAAACATGATATCCTTCTCCAATGACTGATGCCTCCTGATAATATGTCTGAAGTATGAAGTTTGGCCATCCTGGCTTCCAAGGAGCACTTTGGCTGTACTTTCAACACAGATCTGTTTGTTCTTTTGGCAGCCCATGGCACTTTTAATATTCTCCTCCAGCACTGTAACTCAAATACATCAATTCTTCTATGGTCTTCCTTACTCACTCTTCAACTTTCAGATTCATAGGAGGTTACTGTAAACACCATGGCTTGCTTGGGCCAGGCACACCTTAGTCCTCAAACTGACATCTCTGCAGTTGAACACTTTAAAGCGGTCTTCTATAGATTTGCCGAATGCAATAAATACATCGTTTGATTTCTTGACTGTTGTTTCCATAAGTGTTGATGGTTGATTCAAGCAAAATGAAGTCTGACAGCTTCAAATCTTACTCCATTAATTTATCTGGATGTTGTTTATTGGTCCAGTGATAAGGATTTTTGTTTTCTTTACATTGAGAGGCAATCCATACCGCAGGCTGTGGTCTTTGATCTCCATCAGTATTTTAAGTCCTCTTCATTTTCAACAAGCAAGGTTGTTAATGAGTCTTCCTCCAATCCTGATGTCACGTGTTATTTAGGTGTCGAATGATTTAAAAATAAATTTAAAGACTTTTTTTTTTTTTTAAATCATTGAATGAAAAGGCTGAGATGACTGAAGAAAAGCAATGACTACTAGTTTGTAGTTTAAGGAGAGGGGACAACCGGAGGGGCAGCGGCGCTGGATGGCCAAGCCTCTAGGATTGACTACAGATAAACAGGGGCCTTGGGGGCTGCCAGGACACTTCTGGTGATTCAGCATAGCTGAGAACCAAGTGTAGGTCCCCACAGGTACCAACTCCTGCCATCCATGGCCAAAGCTGGACTGGAAAGACGGTAAGAGTCCTGGCCCCCTGGCCAGATCAGTCTCACCTCCCTCATTTTGGGGCCCTGCTCCCATTGATATGACCATGTGTGTGCCGTGACCATCTCTCTCTCTTGAAACCCAGTAGACCCACTATGTGCAGAGTCATGCATAGCCTCGCTCAAGAAAACACAGACTCAAGAGAGTGAACAGGCCCTGTAACTCAGAAGGAGCTGCACTGGGATTTGAACTCAGCACTCTCTGTCTCCCACGTCTCCTCTCTTGGTTTCCTACAGGTTTCAGGCCTTGTGAGCTTTACTTAGGGCAGATGTTTTGCTCTACATTGAGGCCCGAGCTAGGTCCGCCTCCCCGGCTCTGATTTTCCCCTCTTAGCCTCAGGAATGGTGACCTCAGGCCACGTCTATCCCGGCCAAGGACATGGAGAAAAGTCACTGTGGCCAAGTCAGAAATCCTACTTCTGGGAAAATCCTCCCTTGGGAGCAGGTGGAAGGAAGAGAGTTGGCTGCGTGTACCACAGCATCCGGGGCCTGTTTACAACCCGGAGCCAAGACACATCCCTCACACTCACCAATTCAGCCAGTGGGACTCGAGGGGGCCCTGACTCAGCCCCTGCCTGGCCTGTCCCTTCCTCCCTTCTCTGGCTGCTTCAATCTTTGCTGAGCCAGCCTCTCCCCAGAGGAGGAGGCGTCTTGATTCCCACCAGCCGTGTTCCCACCTCTGGCTGTGCCCACCTCCACGCCTAACCCATCACAGCTCTGATCAAGCTGAGCTGAGTGCTTGGATATATGCTGTTGAGCACGGTGGGTGTGGGCCACATCCCCCTCTCTGTGTCCAGCGGCCCTCTTGACCTCAATGCCTGCCAGACATCCAAGTCCCAGGAAGTGGCCAGCTGGCTCCTGGACAGGAAGGGGTTACATGTCCCCATCAGTGGCGCAAACGCCTTCTCGGCCCATCTCCAGGCAACTTTGGAGGCCAAGCCAGCTCAAAGAGCTTCTCTGCTTACTGCACCCCCATCAGAACATTTTTCTCAGACACTTTGTTGTTGTTGTTGTTGTTATGTACTGTGGAGTCGGTTCCGACTCATAGTGACCCTGAGACCTGGGGAAGCAGCACAGAAGCAGGTGTGACTGTGGTCTCACTTGGGTGGGTGCCCCTCCGGCCCCCGCGCAATCCCTCCAGTACCAGACCATACAGAATCCTTGTCCGTGTTGATGGTACTTGGTGTCGTGTCAGGTCTGACTCATAGTGACCCCATGGACAAAAGAACAAAACCCTGGCTGGTCCTACGCCAGCCTCACAATTGTTCCTGTATCTGAGCTCACTGTTGCAGCCACTGTGACGATCCATTGCGTTGAGGGTCTTCCGCTGTTTTGCTGATCCTCCATTACCAAGCGCAATGTTCTTTTCCAAGGACTGGTGTCTTTTGGTAACGTGTCCAAAGTACATGATAACAAAGTCTCACCAGCCTCGCTTCTAAGGAGAATTCTGGCTGCATTTTCTTCAAGACAGATTTGTTTGTTCTTCTGGCAGTCCATGGTACCTTCAATATTCTTCGCCAATATCATAATTCAAAGGCATCAATTCTTCTCTGATCTTCCAGCTTGTGCATATATATGAGGCAACTGCAAATACTATGGTTTGTGTAAGGCCGATTTTAGTCCTCAAACTGACATCTTTTGCATTAAAGTCTTTGCATTAAACAAGTCTTTTGCAGCAGATTTGCCTAATGCAATACATGGTTTGATTTCTTGACTGCTGCCTTCCGTGGGCACAGATGGTGGGTCCAAATAAAATGAAATCCTAGGGAATTACTATAGTTTCTTGTCTCTTCTCTACTTACCATGGTGATGTCTGGGGTTCAGTTGTGAGGATTTTTGTTTTCTGTTCGGGTGTAATCCATTGTCATTACTTTTCATCACCAAGTGCTTCAAAAGTTCTCTTTGCTCTCTGCAGGCAAGGATGTGTCATCTGCATACTGAAGGTTGTTAATGAGTCTCCCTCCAATCCTGATGCCTTGTTTTTTTCTTCATAGAACCCAGCTTCTCAGATTATCTGATCAGCATACAGACCAAATTAAGAATGGTGAAAGGTTATAACCCTGGCACACCCCATTTCTGGTCTTAAACCATACAGTAGCCCCTTGTTCTGTTTGAACAACTGCCTCTTCTTGGTCTACATACAAGGTTCCACAAGAACACAATTATGTGTTCTGAAATTCCCACTCTTTGCAATGTTATCCACAGTTTGTTATGATCCACATGGTTTAATGCCTTTGTAGTCAATAAGGACACAGGCAAACATCTTCCTGATATTCTCTGCTTTCAGACAAGATCCATCTGACATCAGCAATGATATCCCTCATTCCACATCCTCTTCTGAATCCAACTTGAATTTCTGGCAGTTCTCTGTTGATATACTACTGTAACTGCTTTGAATTATCTTCATGATATTGTTTGATAATTTCTACATTCTATTTTAACACCTTTCTTCGAAATGGACACAAATATGGGTCTCTTTCAGTCTGTTAGCTAGGTAGCTGGTCTTCCAAATTCCTGGGCACAGATGAACACTTTCAGCATTGCATCTGTTTGTTGAAACATCTCAACTGGTATTCCGTCACTTCCTGGGAGGCTTGTTTTCCCGCACAAAGCCTGGAGTGCAGCGGTAGATTTCACCCTTCAATAGCATCGGTTCTTGAACATACGCTACCCTCCTGGAATGGTTGAATGTTGACGAATTCTTTTTGGTACAGTGACTCTGCTTATCTCTTGCATCTTCTTTGGATGCTTTCTCTGCATTGTTGAATGTTTTACCCCTTGTTAGGTGCTGTTGAGTTGGTGCTGACTCATAGCAACCTTATGCACAACAGAAGGAAACACTGCCCGGTCCTGCTCCAATCTTATAATCCTAGCTACACTTGAGCCCATCACCAATCCATCTTGTTGGGGGTCTTCTTTATCGCTGACCCTCCACTTCGCCAAGCATGATGTCCTTCTCCAGGATGGTCTTTCCTGATAATAAGTCTGAAGTATGAGAGACGAAGTCTTGCCATCCTGACTTCAAAGGAGCATTCTGGTTGTACTTCTTCCAACACAAACTTGTATCTTCTTTTGGTGGTCCATGGTACTTTTAATATTTTCCTCCAACACCATCACTCAAATGCATCAATTCTTCTGTGGTCTTCCTTATTCACTGTCCAACTTTCACACGCATATGAGGTTACTGAAAATACCAGGGCTTGGGTCAGGCATATCTTTACCCTGAGAACCCTTCAATATTACAAATCAAAGCTTGAATTATTTTCTTCAGCTTTTTAAGACAAAATCCTTAGTCATGCCATCAATTTTAATCACAGAATAATACGTGATAAATAGTTGCAAACTGCTTACACGTACCATTACTTAGATTATATGAATACTTACGACAAATATTGTTTGATGAAATCTACACTGAATTACAACATTATTAGTTACAACATGATCAGTAACTGAGTGGAACACTTGTTTGATTATTCTCCTTCTTTTCCTTTAATTATGGATTCATTTCAAAATAGTTAGTGATGTAGATCCACAAACTCAATCACAATACTGGAACTAAAGACCGGCATCAATGTAACTGATTAACAATGACAGCTCTGACCAGAGCCCACTGTTGTTAAGTGCCGTCGATTCGGTTCCAACCCATAGCGACCCTGTTATAGGGTTTCCTATGTTGGAAGCAGTGCAGCCAGAGTGCTCCTTGGAGGCCAGGATGGCCAAACTTCGTCTCTTATACTTTGGACATATTATCAGGAGGGACCAGTCATTGGAGAAGGAGATCATGTTTGGTAGGGTGGAGGGTCAGAGAAAAAGAGGAAGACCCTCCAGTGAGATGGATTGGCCAAGTGGCAGCATCGATGGACTCAAGCGTGGCAACAATAGTGAGGTTGGCCCAGGATTGGACAGTGTTTTGTTCTGTTGTGCAGAAAATAAGGTCGCTATGAGTCAGCACGGGCTTGATGGCACCTAACAACAACAACAACAACAACAACAACAACACAGGGTTTCCTGGGAGAGACTGCTGAGCTTGAAATCGACCTTGCCGTCCAGCACATTAACCCCCGGCGCCACACCAGAGCCCATCAGAAGGTTCAATATGTAAAAGAGAGTTTTAGTTTTGTAAGAATATTAACACGTATAAGCTGGGCTTATCGAATAAAACTATAAGGGATATGTTTGTTGAAAATCCTACATTTCTGCTGAGACACTACATAAAAGCTTTATAGGCAGTCATTTTAGGGTCACCCGGTGTGGTCCCCACACCCCTAGTGATGCCACTGGGTGGTGGCCATGGTTCACGGTGGACTGCAGTACTTTTCCCATGCCCATGTCACTGATGAGCAAAACAGCGGCTCAGAGAGGGTAAGTGACCCGGCCCAGATCACACAGCTACCTCTCAATAAGCAGGCTTGTGGATCTTCATCAACTGCCAGCACCAGAAGAGGATCCCTTTCCTAAAGGCAGATCCTGAGTATCAGAGCAGCAATTACTCAAGAGGAAACTGGGCCTTCTCTAGAGGCTGGGGTCTGAGTCTCCCCCTTCCCAGCCAATCTTGGCTCTATTTCTATTTTTCCATTTTATATTCTGCAAAGAAGGCTGGGATGCCTGCTAGCCCACCCACCTTGTCCCCTCCAACTCTTCCCGGCCAGCCACAGTACATCTCTGGAAACCACAGGGGAGCAGGAACTGATTTTTGAGCAGAAATCACTCCTCTTGCTGGTTGGTGAATGCTTTAGGCATACCCCTTGGATCCCCATGGCGTGATGATTCTCAGTCATGGCTGTCCTCTGTGGCAGGCTGGAACTGCTCCCTAGGAGCTATCTAGGCTGCCATGTTTACAGAAGATTGCCGGGTCTTTCTTCCACAGAGCCCCAAGTAGGCTCAAATTACCAGGGCTCCAAACAGAACCTATGGAGTCCTGGTGTAGAGTTTCAGGATAATTCACTGAACTGAAAGGTCGGTATGCACCACAAGGTTAGCAGTTCAAACTCACCAGCCACTCCTCAGAAATGCTATACAGGGTCCGTAAGAGGCAGAACCGACTTGACAGTACTTAGCCACAAAACAACAACTATCATCTACAGCAATAATAGTTGCCAGGCCTTCAGAGGGAGTTCCTGAAATACGTCAGGTGCCGATGTCCTGAGCCGTCACCTGGACTTATCTCAGAATCTCCAGCTTCCATCTTTACCCCTAAACCCAAGCCAGGGCAGTCAGAGGCCTAGCACCTGAGTCAGGACCCGCTCTTCCTCTCCTCACAGCCCTCTAGGGCTCCCACCTCCCTCAGGTAGGACATTATGCCAGGGGACACTATGTGTCACAAGTTGGGAGGAGGGTGCTACTCACACTGTTTGGGTGGAGATGAAGGATACTGCTCATCCACAGTGCACAGGACAGTCCCCTACCCCAAAAGGGGGTCTGGACCCAAGTGTCTGCACTGCTGAGTGGAGAAACCTTGCACTGAGTGATTGAATGAAGGAATGTGAACTGAAAACTGTTCAGCACCTTTTTCACTGTTTGCATGGCAGGGAAAAGAGACCAAGAGAGCACGGGTTCTGGGGTGGGGCGGGAGGCGTAGCCACACCCGGCACTCTGGTCCAGGAGCCACATGTATGACAGGGTGGGCTGGGAAGCCAGATTCTAGAGCTGGGGAGTCTGGGCTCCAAATCTTAGCAGGGCTGTTTCCTGCCTGTAACTGAACCCCACTGTGCCTGTTTCCCCATCAGTAGGACTGAGAAGACAATGGGAGCCCTTGCCTAATTAGGCGGCCCGTGGCCTTTACATATGAATGTGTAAGGCATTTATTAAAACAAGACACAGCATGATTCTTCATGAAGTCCTGAAACATGTACCCACATGAATCCGTCTTGAAAACGTGTGACTCTGTGAAAGGGAGCAGGCAGAAACGGATCCACGAGGGCCGATGCCGTGTCTGTTAGCTGTCCAGGACAGACAGATGCAGATAAGAGATAACCAAGGGCTGTGGGGAAGGGGTGGGTAGCAGCTGCTTTAGTGGTTGTTGCTGAGTGCTGCCAAATCGATTTTGACTCCTAAGGATCCCATGCAAGCAGAGTGGAACCACCCCATAGGGTTTTCTCGGCAGATCACCAAGGCTTTGTCTCATAGAGCAAATGGGTGAGTTCAAACCACCAACCAATTGTCAAGCAGAGAACGCTTGACTGTTGAGTCACTAGGGCTTCTTGCTTAGCTTAGCAGAGTTTCTATTTGAGGTGATGAAAAGTTCTGGAATTCAACCCTTGCGATGGCTGTCCAACATTGTCAATGTAATTAACGCCACTGACGTATAGGCATTACGTGGATGTTTTATATATATAACATATATTTACCACAATTAAAATTGAAAAGGCCAGAGAAAATGAAAAACACAAATGGATGAGGCAGGACTGCAGGCTGGCCCAGCTCAGGGCAGACGGGGCCATGGGCCTACTGTGGGGTTATCAGTGTCCTTGCCACAAAGATGCTGGCTACAGACTCCCATCTCTTTGTACAATGAGGGACCCTCCGGTGTCCCCACTGGCCTGAGTGACACGCCTTCTGAGACCCTTCGTGGTAAAACGGGTCTTGGGGTTAAATCTGGAACTGATGTTCATCATCCCCTTGTTACAGCATAAGTACAACCTTCCCCTTCCCCAAACTAAACCAACTTCACCCCCCCCCTCCAAGGTCTTTTCATGTGCTGCCACCTCTGCCAGGGATAACCTAGCCACTGGCAAACTCCTGCATATCCACAGAGCCCCAGCTCCAATGCCCTGACTCCTTCCAATCTCCGGACTCCTTCCCATCCCTAACTCCTACTCCCACTTTGCCTGGGAAGGTTTGTCTGCCACCCGGACACTAGCACTTATTGCCTACTGTGAGGGAGGGGAGCAGCTTTTAGGGGTGACCTCGAGGAAGTCCCCACCCCCTCGAAGCCCTGGTGTCCCTCATTGGAAAATGGGAAGATCAGAGAGCTGGCACAGCGGGGTTCTGTGAAGCTCGAGGGAATTGAAGCAGGTAATGCCGGTGCATAGCCCTGGGCTAAGCGCCGAGTTCCTGCTCACTAGACAGCTGTGGTCATCATCATTACTATTACTGTTTCATCAACATCATCATTATTATCTACCCCTGAATACCTCGGCAGACAGCCCAGCGCACAGTAGGCACTTTACACTGTCTCATTCATGGAGGGCAGGGACTCTGCTTGGCAAAACCGGGAGGCCCATGGAGGAGGTGGGGACATGTGTTCACGCACACACACACACACACACACATAAACACACATACAAAGATACATGCACATCCCACACCAGCCTCTCTTACCTTCTGCCACGCAGCCTCCAACCAGAAGGACCACGAGGAGGCCCACGGGACCAGCCACAGACACCACGCCAGGGCCCCGGGTAGGCGCCATGCTTGACAGTGACCTCCAACCTCCGCCCTGGAGGGGGGATGGCCCCCAGGTCCCTTACGAAGAGGCCTCAAGCTGAGCGTCAGACGGGGCAACGTCTGCAGAGACAAAGCAAGAGCCATGAGTTGAGAACTGGGACATCCGGAGGCCTGCTTGGAGGAGGTAGCAGGAAGATAAGAGAAGGATAAAGGAGGGTGGTCACAAGAACGGGTAATGGGGCAGGAAGGAAGCAATGAGTAGTATCTAAATCCCAGCTGGGCCTCTAATTCTGGATCAAGCGCCAACCTTGGTTAGAGCTCTGACCCAGCTGAGCCCAGATCCCAGTTCAATCTGTGACCCTAGGCTGAGCCCCAACCCCAGACAGAACACCAACCCTGAATGGAGCCCTGGCCCTGGCTAAGTCACAACTCTGGGCTGAGCCCTTGACCCAGGACCAAGCCCCAACTCGACAAGGAGGTCCAACTCTTGCTGAACACCATTCTGGGTTGAGCCCCACCCCAGACTAAGCTCCAACACTGGAAAAATTATCCCAGCTCAGCCTCCACTTTGGGTTGAGCCCCAACCCTGGGCTGGACCCTGGCCTTGGCCTAAATCAGTCCATGGGTACTCTGAGAATACCATTTCTCCCCTATCTCCTTGAAGGCCCCTTCTCCACTCCCTGCTGCCACTTGGCCCTACAACCTGGCTCTTTTCAGGCACCAGATGGGTCTGCCCGACAAGCACATCTGTGCACATCTGTCTGACTCTACCACCTCCAGTGGCTCCCACTGCCCCCAGGAGAAGCTCCTCCACTAACTAGCCAGCCTCTTACACAGGGGGCAGCCCAGCAGACCTCAGACTCTTTGTCCCCACTGTGCCCTGTGGCAGGAGTACTGCTCCCCAATGCCACCTCACACTCAGGACGGCCTCCTCCCTGTCCCACAGCACCCAGCTCAACTGTCACCTGCCTCTTGAAGGTCAACACCCCGCTCCACGTCCCAAAGTCTCAGAGATCATGAAGACAGTCTTCCACTGTGTTTACCACACTTTGTAGCTGAATATGAATGTTATTCACCAGGGCCCATTTCCCCCCAAAAGACCCTAGCTTGTCCAGAGCAAGAAGCCCTTGTCCCACAGCAGAGACCCTCCTCATCTCCCCAGCCTCGACTTCAGCCAAAACCAGGGCAGAGGGCCATGGAGGGCCCAAGGGCCTCAGTCAAGTCACCCTGCACCCCAGACCAGGCGTGCCCTGGTTGGGACCAAGCCATGACCACATAATGACATGAAATGACATGGTGGCGGCTGCTGTGATTCTGAGTCCCAAAATACCCGCCCGTGGTCACCTCGCCCAGTCCTGGGGTCACGGGAGGTGCAGGAGTGGAGGGAGAGGAGAGGATGTGCACACACACAGTATGGCTGCAGACCTTCAGACCAGACACTGACAAGGGTACACAGAGTCAGGCCACAGAGACGCACACAATCAGCTCATACCGTACATATGGCATGCACACAGATCATAGATGCACACAGTCAGCCCACATGCTTACACATGGCATGCACACAGATCACCGAATTGTACATGGTCAGCCCACACACTTACACATGGCATGTACACAGATCACCGAATTGTACATGGTCGGCCCACACGCTTACACACGGCATACACACAGTCAGCCCACACACTTACACACGGCATGCACACAGATCACAAGATGCACACAGCCCACACACTTACACATGGCATACACACAGATCACAGAGATGCACACAGCCCACACACACATGGCATGCACACAGATCACAGAGACGCAGAGTCAGGCTCCACACACAGTTAACCCCTTCCACCCCACGCCCCGCCAGAGTCAGGCAGCAGACACTTTGGACAGAGAGGCCACAGACAGACACACAGACACAGAGATGAACATATATACATACACACACCCCCAAGCAGATACACTGTGCACATAGTCAGACAACAGACACAAAGAGGTATCAAAGCAGATCTGACATAGATGTGCCAAGTCAGACGCTAGACACACACCAAGTCAGATGCGATATGTACTGAGGATCGTAGGTCAGGCTAGCAATGCACAGAGACCATGAGCCTGTGGAGACACACACAGACCACAGATCCACAGCCAGACAGGATCCAGACCCTGTCTGCACACAGACCACAAACAGACAGACACAAAATCAGACTCTAGACACACAGACAAGATACACAAGCAGGGACACAGTTGGGGGGGGGAGGGGGAACACACACAAATACAGAGATGACAAGCATATGGAAGTGCTCACAGTCAGACCAGAGCTACACACAGACCCCGCTACAGTTGGGCAACACACCTGACTGATACAGATATGAACACACAGAAAAGAGCTGTGTGGGTACACAGTCAGATGAACATCAATAAACTTCCCACGCAGGCAGCAGAGCACCTCAGCACACAGTCAGGCCACAGATACACACAGACCAAGTCATGCCTCTCTCCTACACATCTGTACACAGGCACATACATGCACAGTGAGTCTGCAGACAGCACTCCCACACTGCCAGATGGGGACTCGATGCCCAGAGCACAGTCTCTTATCCTGGGCCCTGGCCAGGGGCCCCTTCAGAGCAAAAGTGCCCAATCAAGAAGGCGGTGTCCCCAGTGGGGACAAACAGCTGGTGCCAGGGTGACCACAGTAGCTGCTTCTGCCTGCAGACGCCCATCGGCTGACTACATCTGGTGAGCAGGGCTCAGAGGGCCTCTGGGGAAACCAAGGCAAGGCAGTTCAGCAAGTCTGCAGTCCAGAAAGGCTGAAATGCCCAGGCAGTGATGCCCTCTTCCAGCCACAGCCTCCTCGCCTGGTCTATTGGATGGGAATTACCGGTACAGATAGGTGGAATGTGGGAATGTGAGCACCCCAGTTATAGCTGCCATCCCCCCACCTGCAAGGCCATGGGAGCCTGGGTGGCCACCTCCTACACCAGGTAGCCCCTAGATAGCCCCAGTTCTTACAGCCCCAGCCTTGCTGGACCCACATCTTCCCAGCATCCTGGCGCCGGTGGGGTGGCCCGTAGTCCCCTCACCCCTACCCAGTGCTCTGGCCCTCTGAGGAGGGGAACAGCATGGGAGCTTTAGCATCCCGGATGATGGATGCAGGAATACACAGCAGACACCCCCACAGATGATGAAGAGTCCCAGTTTCTTGGGTTCCAGATCCTTCCTGGAAGAACTTTCTGGAATGAAGATGGGATTCTGCAAAGGTCCATAGCTCTTGCTTTCTACTCCTGCTTCCTGGAAGACCCCAAGTACGGAGTCTTCTATAAGGACTCCTGGTGTGGCGCTATAGGATAAGCACTGGACTGTGAACTACAAGGTCGGCGGTTCAAGCCCACCAACTGATCCTCAGAAATCCTGCACAGGTTCGCTGAGTCTAAATTGACTCAACAGCACTTAGCAACAACAAATAATGGGACAGGGAAAATGCTAGCAAATCTGCCCACTTTTTGCCCCCTCTGCCTGTTTGCCCAGGCTCCCATCATGGCTCTTCCCTGGACCAGTCACCTCTGCCCTGTTCTGTTCCCTCTGCAGCAGCCAGAGGGCACCGGTGAGCACCTGAGTCTAATGGCCCCTCCTCTGCCCACAGCCCTCCAGGGAGCACACCTCTTGTGGTAAAAGCCCAAAGGCCCACACAGCCCTGTCCAGCCCTGCCTACCCCTCTTCCTCTCTCCCCCACCCCTTTGCTTACTGCTCCAGCCACATGGGCCTCTTCACGCCTACTCACCAGGCTCATTCCTGCCTCAGGGCCTTTGCACAAGCTGTGCCTGCCTCCTGGAATACTTAGTCTCCAAATCTAATGTTGTTCCTGGCCAAAAATTCAGGGAAGGAGGTTTGTCACAGCACACCGAAACAGCATGAGGAAGGGCAAAAAGCAGCCAGAGAGCCCCTCAGAGGGAGGTGTGGAAGGGCCCACGAGGCAGTCCTGGACAGGCAGGGACATGGTAAGCGTGACACCTAGTCAACCCTCTGTCTTGACCCATTTGCAGAGAAGTGCCTGGGCACCCGGTCCTGCCACCAGGAGAAGGGGAAATGAAGGCAAGCGTATTGGAAGTAATCTGCGCTGTGAAGTTGGCCCCCACTCATGGTGACCCCATCTGACACAGCACACCGGCCCCATTGGGTTTTCCAGCCCTGCTTGTGGAGTGGTTAAGTGCCCAACTGCTAACCAAAAGGTTCTTAGTTTGAACCCATCAGCAGCTTCATGGGGCAAAAGACTTAGCAAATTGCTCCCGTAAAGCTGACAGACAGCCTTGGAAACCCTATTGGGCAGCTCTGCTCTGTCTTACAAAGTTCTCAGAGTCAGAATCGACTCGACGGGATGACAACAGGCTTTTTATTTATATTTACGAGAACAGATCTCCAGGTCTTTCTCCCTCAGAGCTACTGCTGTTATTGTTAAGTGCCGTCGAGTCGATTCCGACCCATAGTGACCCTGTATAGGGTTTCCAGGGAACAGCTGGTGAGCTTGAACCAGCGACCTTGCAGTTCAAGTTTGATGCATTAGGCCACAGCGCCATGGTGGGTTCAAACCTCAAGAGGAAGCAATCCCCATGCTCCTGGGGGCATGAGGTGAAACCGGCACCCATGACACCACAGGAGACAACTCGGGTGGCAAATGAGGGCAAGCTGGGGCAAGAGGGATGGAAAGGGGACCAGAGAAGATCCCCTGTGTTGCCCAACCCACCACTTTTCCGAAAAGGGCTGCCAAACTAAGGCACAGGGGGATGCTGAGGCTCACTGAGGGGTAGCCCTTGCCCAGGGCCGCCAGCTATGATGGGAGCCCACAACTCATCATGTGACAGCAAGAAAGCAGGCAGCCCCCTCTCTGGGCTCAGTGAGCTGACTGAGTGACCATGTAGGTTCCCAGATGAATTCCGGGGTGGGGGGGTGGGGGGGGACCACCGGGCCTTCTGCTAAGGAACACTGATGGGGAGCAAGTGGGCCCCTGCTGAGGAAGCGCTAAGGGGGGGCAAATGGGCACCCACTCCAGCCAGCGCTGGGGCGAGGGTCACGCGGTCTCAGATTCAGCCTGTGTGCCCACACGCTCCAGGAGAACATAAAGGGTGATTATGACGCAGCACTGAGCAGCAAGCAGCCCCAGTGTCACCCACCCGTCACAAGGAGGGTCCTCCTGGGGCCTGATGATGCCAGGGTGCCCTCCGCTGCCCCAAGGCAGCCCCCCCAGTCTCAACCAGAGAAAGTTCACAGTGACAATGCTGGAAAAGTCTGACCCAGTAAACTTCCTACCCCTCCTCAACCTCTTCGTGCCTCTCCTACCTCATTAGCCCCCTTTTAGATGCATGGGGTGTTACTGCAGCTGGGACCCCATTTCCAGGGCTCTGGAGCCCCCCCCAAGGGCTGTACTCAGCTTCTGAACACCCTGAAACCTCTGTCACTCAAGAGAGAAGCTGAGACAGAATTCAACAAGCTCTCACCCTAGACTTTAGTTCCCTAACTGCTGGTGGACACAACGTGGTTCCAGCCAAGTCCCTCCTCACAGGGAAATGGGATCAGGGTGGGGTCCAGTGGGATCGGCCCCACCACCTTCTGGGAAGAATCCGAAATCCGGTGCTAATTGACTTGCAAAGATGTGAAGGCTCCGGATGGTGCCCCAAGGGTCCCTGTGGCCAGGAGTGGCCAGGTGGGGCAGGCAGGGATCCGGGCCCAGCCCCAGGGAGTGGAATCAGTTATGCCTGCCAGGTGTCCCCAAGGAATGAACCCTGTTAAGCGTTCCCCATGCTTCTTCCTGCTTGATGGATAAGGAAACTGAAGCTCTAAGGGTGGCTGGGGGCCTGGGGTGAGATCTGAGCAGAGTCCATACTTCCCAGGAGCCCTGGCTGCCAAGCTGGCCTCTCCTAGCATCCCCCACAATGGCTTTTTGCAGGAATGAGACACGCCAGGACTGGGTATGCCCTTCCTTGGCTCACACATCCACCAGGACTCCCCTGCTCCGTTGGTGTTTGGACCCTTCACAATCTGACCCTACACCGATCCCCTCTGCCCCCTCTGCGCACAAGCTCTTGTGAAAGTGACTGCAGTTCCCAGGAAACCTGAGCTGTCTTGACCCCACCCCAGCTGGCCCACTTGACCCTTTGTGATCTGATCCTACACCTATCCCTTCTTCACACAGCTCTTGTGAAAGTGACTGCAGTTCCCCGGAAATCTGGGCTGTCTTGACCGCCCCCTCCCCCCCAGCTGGGTCCATGTGGCACATAAGCACACATCCTTCACATCCAACCACAAACTCCCCCCAGCCCAGGCTGAGCCTCAACCCCCTCTGGCTCCTCCCTCCACCCCAGGACCCTTCCTCAACCCAGCCAAACTCCATCCCCACCCCCACCCCAGGGCTGGGAATGGCTGTATCTATCTAGCTCTGCTCCTCTATGGTTCCTTATTACCCTGCATTAAAACCCAGACTCCTAACCTCTGCTGGCCCCTACCAAGCTCACACCCCTTTGGTCCCCCAACACCCAGCCTTCTAGTTCCCACAGGGGTATCTGTAGACATACTTCCTTCCCCCCAGCATCCTTTCTCTTTCTCTCCCCATCAACCCTCAGTGTCCACCCTCTTCCAGGAAGCCCTCCTAAATGCTCCAGGCTGGACCAAGGTCCCTCAGGGGTCCCCCCAGTGTCCTGTGAAACTCCATCACGGCTCTGTTCATGTCACATGTCTGTTCCACCACGATGGGGGTGTCTTCTCCCCTCCCTTCACCAACCCCGTGTGAGGCTTCACCACATCGTCCCTGTGATCCTGCTTGTATCAGAGGGGGAAACTGAGGCCACTGCAGTCAGAAGATTAACTTGGGCGAGTCCCTCCCAGCAGCTCTGGAGTGCACCCAAGCTTTAGGGGTGGAGGAGAGGTTGGGAAGGGGCAGACAAGGCAAGAGCCCCTGGGAAGGCCCTGGGGGTGGTCACCAAACCTTGGCCATCCATGAGAAGGAGGACTTGCAGAACACTGCTAAGGGTGCTCAAGTAGAAATGGGGGTACGCAGGAACAGAGTAAAGGGACAGGGAAGGGGTGCAGGATGGTGGGGCTGATATACATTGTCCAGACCCTCCCAGAAGCCCAGGCCCCAGACCCTCCCTGCGCCCCCCCAACACACACACACCGCTGTGCACTCAGGGACAAACGAGAGGACAGAAAACTTTTTGGAGAGAATAGCTCAGACCCCACGTCCCCACCGTGGTCCCGTCGCCTCCCCCGCATTCCAGGTCCCAAGCGGAAGGGTGCCAAAGGGGCCCCGTGGCAGCGCCCCCCGGGTTGGCAGCCTGCACTCGGCGGCTCCACCTCCGGGAGGGGGGAGGAGGAGGCCCAGGGCCAGGGAGGGGGAGGGACATAACGGTCCGTACTTTGGAGAAGTACGGACCAAGGGCCTGGGGGAGATCAGGGATGCCAAGCAGCGGGGGTCAGAGCTGCCTCTGGGGGCGAACAAGCTGGAGGGATGCGGGTCCCTCCTCGGAGTATGGGGGAGGTAGGAGGGGACAAAGCCCGGCTCGGACTGGGCCTGGAAGTAGAAGGGGTCTAGGGGTGCACTCACCCCACGGCTCGGAGTAGGGCCCGCGCCCCTCCGCCGCGCGCGCTGCCTCCACTGGTCACTGCAGCCTGCCCTCTCCGTCTTCCCTCTCCCACGGTCCGCCCCGGAGAGCGCGGAGGCGCAGCAAGGACTCTGGAGAGGCCAGGCCCAGCGAGCGCGGCCTGGGGGCGGGGCAGGGGGCGGGGTTCCCAGTGGGCCAGGGGAGGGGCACCAGCCGGAAGTGGGGCGGGGGCACTAGAGAGAAGCCTCGCTGGGGGGCCAGGAAACCTCAATCCTCGATCTAGCCCTTTCGGCACTGGGTCCCCAACAAACACATGCCTAGAGGAGGAGGTCACCCAGAGGGATGCAGCCCAAGCCCCTCCCCTCGGAAGCTTGGTCCCATTGGACGCCCCTCCCCTGCTCACTCAACTCCTAGCGCTGATTGTGTCCATGGCAACAGAGGGGGGGGGAGCGAACAGTGAGAGGCCAGGCAGCTGAGGGCTCCCCAAACACACCCACATACAGGAGGTCAGGGAAGGGGCAGAACGGTCCCCTCCCATGCTACAGAGCACACCCCCAACAGCGACACCCCAGGGTGGGGCAGGAGCACTGCACGAAGAGGCCTCTCCCTCTAGTGGGGGTCCTCGGGTCCCGGCCGAGGGGGATAAAAGGAGGACACCGTGGCAGAGGTCTCCACCCCACCCGCCACCCTGAGGAGGGGGCGGGGAGCGCAGGGCCAGATTGGAAACAGATGGGGCCGCTAGTGCCAAGCCCGCGACACCCGATCCGGGGGAGGCGGGGAAAAGGGACTGGGAGGGGGAGGGGCGGTTCTGCCTGGGCAGCCAATCGGGGTCCCGCGCTGCCCGGGGTGCGGGTTTGAAAACTCCACTGGGGCGCTAGGAGATGGGGAGGCCTGGCAGACCTGGAGGTCTTAAAGCAGCAGCCAGGGAGGGGCGTGGACCCCCTTCTGGCCATCCCTGGAGACGATGCCTCTCCTTCTACTCTTTACTCTCAGGACCCAAACCTCCGTGTCTATAGGCAAAGCCAGCCGGAGGATACAGGCCCTAGAGGAAACACAGAGAGAAATCACTTGCAGGAGGAAAGGAAGAGCAGGGATTCGAACCTACACTGGTTTGGGGGCAGGGGCT
This sequence comes from Chrysochloris asiatica, assembly GCF_000296735.1. NCBI lineage: Eukaryota > Metazoa > Chordata > Mammalia > Afrosoricida > Chrysochloridae > Chrysochloris > Chrysochloris asiatica. Next base: position 3,964,255 of record NW_006408643.1, on the reverse strand, counting down.
GATCCACAAGACTATGGGGGGCCTGAAGCCCCAGTTTCCAAGGTCACATCAGTATAAAATTTGGGGACATAGTGTTTGGATGCTAAATGAAAGGCTGGCTGTGTGAATCCATCCAGGGGCCTAAAGATGGCAGCCTAGGACATCTACAAAGCCATTTTGTCACATAGGGTCGCTGTGAGGAGGAATAGACTCAACAGCATCCAGCTAGTGGGGCTAGCTGATCTGGGTATGACACTAAGTCCAGAAGAGTCCTGAACTCAGCAGGACAACTGGTCTCTCGTCTTAAGCCCCACCCCAAATGTCTGCCTTGATTCCAGTCTGCCCTTCTCTGTTCCTATGCCTCCGTTTCCTTCTCTGAAAAAGGGAGCCAACAATCCAGACATTGAGGGGGCTAACCTGGAGTCCCCAACATGTAGGCACATAGTAGGTGCTCTTCCTATACAGAAAAGCAGAGATGCTGGTTAACAGAGGCTCCAATGACCTCTGGCTCTCCAGCATTACCCTAGAGAAACACGGTGGGAGCTTTCATGGCGTCACACCATGGCTCCCTGCAGGGCATAGGGTGAGTTATGTGTCAATGAGGGTGTGGGACTGTGCGGTGTAGCCTTCCCTGGGGCCCCCAGTGCACATGGTGCGGCCTCCAGAAATGTCAGCTGGTACACAGTAGGTACCTGGCTCCCTCCTTCTAGATGGTAGTCCAGCACAGGACTAATCTTGATGGGTCTGAAGCCCCCCATGTAACCTCATGACCTCAGTTTCGCCATCTGCAATATTAAGAGTCCTGGTGTGGTGGTGTAGGATAAGCACTAGACTAGCTAACCTCAAGGTTGGCAGTTTAAATACACCAGCTGTACCTCAGGTCATATGTCAGAATCAAGTGCTCATTGGCACTTCACAATGTTATCCCTGGGTAAGCAGCAAACAAGCTCAGCTGCTAACTAAGAAGGTGAAGGTTTGGGTTCACGCAGAGGCACCTCAGAAGAAAAGGCCTGGTAATCTGCTGACATCAAGATTGTTGCTGTTAACTGTTGTCAAGTCGGTTCAGACTCACAGCGACCCTCTATATGGTGTCTGGGGAGCAGCTGGTGAATTTGAACCGCCGACCTTGTAGTTCAAACCAACCTTATGGTCGAGTGCTTATCTTACAGTGCAACATCAGAACTCCCCATAAAGACTGTTGATGTTAGGTGCTGACCTTATACACAACAGAACCAAACACTGCCCAGTCCTGTGCCATCCTCACAATCATTGCTACACTTGAGCCCACTGCTGCTGCCACTGTGCCAATCCATCTCATTGGGGGTCTTCTGCTTTTTCTCTGACCCTCCACTTTACCAAGCATGATGTCCTTCTCCAGGGTCTGTTCCCTCCTGATAATGTGTCCAAGTATGAAAGATGAAGTCTGGCCATCCTGGCTTTCAAGGAGCATTCCGACTGTACTTCTTCCAACACAGATTTGTGTTACAGCCTTAAACACCCTATCAGACCATGGCAATGAAACGATATACGACAGGATGAATGTAAAGCTAATGTTCTCCCGTGAAAACAATCACATAATTCACAATAAAACATTTAAAACAAAACAAAACAAAACAAAAATCCTACCAGGAAGTTCTCCTCTATCAGAGACTAGTCACCATGTATCTAACAGTATAATATAAGCAAGGAGTCCCTGGCTAGCATACTCGGCTGCTAATCAAAATGTTGGAGGTTTGAGTCCACTCAGAGGTACCTCTGAAGAAAGGCCTGGTGATTTATTTCCAGGAAACCAGCCACTGAAAAGTCAATGGAGCCCAGTTTTACTGTGACATGCTACTGTGTCCCCCAGAGCCCAGCACAGGACGTGGCACACAGTAAGTGCTCAGCAAACATTTCCATCAACAGTCAGGACTCTTTGCACCCAAGATAGCCCCTCCAGCCTTATTCCCCAAATACCACATCACACAGCACTCCTGTCACAAAGTAGTGTCTACTCATCTGCCTTTCTTAAAACAAACATTTCTTAGCTCTGTACAATAAGCGCTGGACTGTGAACTATAAATAAGGTCAGCAGTTCGAGCTCACCAGCAGTTCACAGGAAACAGGCGAGGCTTTCTATTCTAGCAAAGATGTACAGCCTTAGAAACCCAACATGGGGTCGCTATATGCTGGAACCGACTAGATGTCACTTAATGATATAAAGGAACACTGGTGGGGCCGCTGGTTACCAGTTGGACTTTTTTTAACCACAAGGTCAGTCGTCTGACGCCACCAGCCACTGTGAGGGAGAAAGTTGAGGCTTTCTGATACGATGAAGATTTACAGCCTCTGAAATTCCAGCTAGGGTCACTATGAGTTGAAATCAACTCAACGGCAGTGGCTTGGGTATTGTTGTTAAGTGCCGTCAAGTCATTTCCGACTCAGAGCAACCCTGTATAGGGTTTCTGAGGAGCGGCTAGTGGGTATGAACTATCATCCTTGTGGCTTAAACTGACCTTGCGGTCTAGCGCATTATGTTTCCATCAAGTCCAGTCTGACTCATGGTGACCCCATGTGACAAAGTAGAAGTGCCCCCACAGGGCTTCCTAGGTTGCCCCAGTCTATCTGAAAGCATCTCAGAAGAAAAGCCTGGCCATCAACTTCTGAAAAATCAGCCACTGGAAACCCACTGGAGCACAGTTCCACTCAGACCCACGTGGGGTCACCGTGAGTCACAGTTGGTTCGTTTGTTTTATAAGAATTCTGAGGGCACCAAGCCTGCCCTGGTCCTGGATACGAGTTACCTACCAGCCAGCCCACTGAGAGAGGGAACACCTCTTGCTTGGCCACAGTGCCTGCCCCTCACTTCCTGGCCCCTTTAGTGTTGACACACTGGGTACCCCCACCCCATAGCAGGGATTTTAGCTTCTTACTCTTTACTCCAAACCCACCTCACCCTCAGTCCTACCACCTCCAGGTAGCTCTCCTTGACTGCCCCAACCACCCAGCGTCCTTGAGGACTGACCCTGGAAACCCCTGAAGGGAGCAATTGGTCAGTTTGTCCTCTGCCTGTATCCCAGGAGGTGGCTGCCCTTGGGGAGGAGCTCGGGGCTGGATCACGTCAGCTCCCACAGCTGGGACATTTGGGCGCAATTTTTTTTTTTTTCAAAATAACTTTTCTTCTAATTATAAAATAGGCGCGTGCAGCAGAAAATTAGGAGAAATCAGCATAAAGGAGAAAATAAAAATTACCCATAATCCACCCCTCAGCCACAGAGAAATGGTTGGTTCATCCTTGGTCATATTCATTCACTTGCTCCACAAACATTGATTGAGCACCTACTGTGTGTCGGGCCACTGGGAACACATTGGTGAATATCACAGAACCAGTCTCCTACTCTCATGGGACAAATCAGGAAGACAGAAAGATGGACACAGAGAGATGCAAACATGGTCAGAAGCAAAATGCCAGGTAGTGCTGACAGGCACCGAAAAGATAAACTGAATTTCGAGAGTCCAGAAGTCGGGGAACCTGTGGAGAGTCCACTCAGAATAGGCAACGTTTGAGTTCAGACATGGATGGAGCCAGCAAACCAGACATGCAAATATGGGAACAGAGTTCCAGGCAGGAAGAACAGCAAGTGCAAAGGCTTGGAGGTGGATCACTTCCTTCCAGTTTTTCTTCTATCTGTGCAAACATGCACTTTTCCTTTTTTAAAGGACAATCCCCAATGATGAGACCATTTGCCAGTGGCCAGCCCACAGAGCTGATTCGGTTCCCACTAGCTGCATATCGATGTTGCTCTCCACTGTAAGGATTCCTGGTGTGGTGCTGTGGGTTAATGCGCTGTACTGCAAAGTCGGTTTGATTCACAAGGTTGGCGGTTCAAGCTCACCAGTAACTCCTTGGAAACTGTATGTATACAGGGTCATTATGGGTTGGAACTGACTCAATGGCCCTTAACAACTCCATTGTAAATGACACAGTGAGGGACATCCAGAACAAAACAGGTAACTTCCAACAGGGGTGGGAGGGGCTGGTGGTGTGGGAGGGTGACTTGGCCTTTCACATCTGCCGTGACTAGTGTCCTGGAGATTAACTATGCTTTGGGCAACCTCCTCCTCCAGCCTGTCCCAACTGCTTCAGATTTGCAGGCAAATTCTCTGCAAATTTCATTTGGTACCGCGGTAAGATTCCACACCCTCAGTTTCCGCAGCAAGACAGAAACTAGTCCGGCAGCTTCTTCAAGGTTCCAGGCCCCAGAAATGGCCCCACGCCCAAGGGCTCCTCCGCACCCAATGCGGCATTCATGACCTGGGGCAGTGAGCGTGTGCCAACCGGCTGGGGCCCGCCTCGCCCACAGTCCCATCACGGCCCGGCGCCACGTCTGTCTGCCAGCCACACCGCAGTGGGCATGCTGCCTACAACAGGCATGCCTGACTCCTTGACTACCTTTTCACCCGCTGGCTCCCAGACCTGGCAACCTTTTTCTCCACTGGACAACTCAGGGACACCTTCAGGTACAGCTAGATCCAGCACTCACTCTGTCCTTCCAGGCCAGAACTAGGCGTTGGCCCCAATTTCTCCCTTCCTCTATGTCCTGTCAGTCTGCAAATACTCCCAAGTTTCCCTCCTAAGTTTCTTGTGAATCTGTCTGTATTTCTCCATATACCACCTCTCCAGGTCCAGACCCATCACTGCCCACCTGGGCCACTGCAGCCCCCTTATGCCCCAATCTGCCTTTCCAGCAGCAGCCAGAAGGCACTCAGGGCCTGTCCCTCCTCTGCCTACAGCCTTCCAGGGCTCCCACTTCCCAAGTCCTGTCTGCAGTCCATAGGGTCCTGCATGCTCTATCTCCTCCTCCCTGCCTTCTGCTTCTCCTCGCTCCCAGTCTCTCACTCTGCTCCAACCACATGGGACTCCTCACTGTTCTTCCAACTCACCAGACCTGGTCCTGCCTCAGGGCCTTTGCATGACTTGTGCCCTCACATTTTCAGGGTGGTTTCCTTCCCACCATTCAGGTCTTACTCCAACATCACCTCCTCAAGGCACTCTCACTGACTGTACCCCCCTACCCCAGCTCAGGCAGCATCCTTGTCCCCTTTATCCACATCTCCTAATCCATCTCCTTGTTGGCACTTATAGAAATAATCGTATTTATTTCTTTACTTGCTCACTGTCTAGACCAGTGCCGTCCACTACAAGAGCCGGTAGCCACATGTGACTTTTTAAATGAAAATAATTCAAGTGAAAGAAATTGAAACGGAACTGAAAATTCAGCTCCCCAGTTGTAGTGTGGCTGGTGGCCATGAGTTCAGAGAGCTCGGATACAGCCCACATCCACCACTGCAAACGGCGCTAGAGACAATGCTGCTTGAGCGTGTGGGAGCCGGGAGGGTAGAGTGGGGACAGGCTTGGCCGATGCTGAGTTCCCACAGCCTGGCGCATAGTAAGAAACGCACACACACACAAACCCCATTGTAACAGAATTGGCTCTGATTCATAGTGACCCCATGTGCTCCACAGGACTTTCTTGGTTGTCATCTTTATACAAGTGGATTGCCAGGCATTTCTTCCACAGTGACACTGGATGAGATAAAACTAAACCCACTTCTGTACAGTCGAGTCTGTTTCTTAGCAACCCTACAGGACAGAGTAAAACTGATGCTCAGGGTTTCCGAGATTATAAATCTGTATGGGAGTAGACAGCATCATCTTTGTCCCATGAAGTGCCTGGTGGGTTTGAACCACCAACCTTGTAGTTAGCAGCCCAGCACTTAACCTACTGCGCCACCAGCCTTTCTTGCTGACCTTTAATAGTCAAGTACAAACTATCTGTGTACCCCAGGTACCTTCATACACAGCTGTTGTTAAGTGCCGTCAAGTTGGTTCCGATTCATAGCGACCCTGTATAGGGTTTCCAAGGAGCAGTTGATGGGTTTGAACTGCTGACCTTGTGGTTTGCAGTCCAGTGCTGATCCTACAGAGCCACACCAGAAGTCTCCTTCACACACAGTTGTTAGTGCTGTTGAGTTGGTTCTGACTCATAGTGACCCTGTATAGGGTTTCCAAGTAGCAGCTGGTGAGTTTGAACCGCCAACCTTGTGGTTCAAAGTGGCCTTATGGTCACACACAGAAGGTGTCCTAAATGAGGATTTGTGGAGCCCCATGGGCTAGCCTACAGGCAGGGCAGGAGTTACTTGGTTGAATGTGGTCGAGGTCAGCAGGTCCCAGCTCCCAACCCCCTCTGGTGGCTCACTGACCTCTGTTAGCTACATAGTAACAACAAACACCCCACTTCCCAGAAGAAGAAACAGAGACCCAGACAGCAAGTCTACACTGTCTGGCTTCAAACTCAGGTCCACCTGCAGCAGCCCCAAGGGCCAAATTGAAAACAGACTGCCCCAGCCATCTCCTCTGACCAGCTGGCGCCGCGGCCAGAACATTGACTCAGCCAGAGTTGCGGGGGAGAGCAAAAGAGCCCTTCTCCCTCCAGGCCGGGTCAGCCAGGCTGTGCCCCTGCCAGCCCTGCCGCAGTCTCCCACTTAGAGCCAGCTGCGGCTGTTTTAATGGCTCTGGCCACATCCTCTCCATATTTCCCATTCAAACTCCTTTCTCATCTGGGCTCTCCAGGTTCCCGAAGAGAGCAGGTATCCTTTCCCCAAATACCCTGGGTCCCCACTCAAACGCTGTGCCGTTTCCTAATATACACACCAAACTCACTTTACTCTGGGAGACCTCCATAGGATATGCACTGGTCTGTGAACTGCACAGTCCAGGGTTCGAGTCTGCCAGCCATTCCACAGGAGAAAGATGTGGTTTTTCTGCTCCCACAGAGAATTAAAAGCCTCGTAAATGCTATACAGGCTTGTTATGAGTCAGAATTAATATTCCATCACAATTAACAACAACAAAGGAGACCTGGAGCCGCTGTTGTTAGGTACTGTTGAGTTGGTTCCAATGGAACGAAACACTGCCCAATCCTGTGCCATCCATACAACTGTTGTATTTGAGCCCATTGCTTCCATGGTGTCAATCCATTTCATTGGGGGTCTTTCTCTTTCCCCTGACCCTCCACTTTACCCAGCATAATATCCTTCTCCTGGGACTGGTACCTCCTAATAGTATGTCTGAAGTATGAGAGATGAAGTCTGGCCTCTTGCCTCCAAAGAACATTCTTCTGACAGCTCATGGTACTTTCAATATTCTTCTCCAACACCATAACTCAAATGCATCAATTCTTCTACACTCTTCCTCATTCATGGTCCAATGTTCACACGCATAGGAGACAATTGGAAATACCATGGTTTTGGTCAGGTGCACCTTAGTCCTCAAACTGCTATCTTTGCACTTGAACACTTTTTTTTTTTTTTTTTTTAATGTTTTTATTGTGAATTGAGTGAAAGTTTACAGGGCAGATCATCAGTTTTACATTCAACAAATCATACACCTTGTTTCATTACAATGATTATAATCCCCTCCATGTACCATCAGTTAACAGTATTTCTCTCTATTCATTTTAGCTTTTTTTTTTTTTTAAGACACTCAGGCATATATAATGATTTACACCACCAAAAGTCACATTCTGCAAGTCTGCCTCCTAGCCACCAGCTCTCAGTCCCTCTCTTCACATGAATCTAGAGTCCTCAGCCGCTCCCCCTCTCCATGCCCCCATCTCTGCCTCCATCTCTGGCGCTGCTGCTTCTTTGGATAAGGTCCCGCATTCTGCTTGTGCGTTCCTCTCTTGATGGTCCTAGGGTCCTCTGTTTCTGGACTGTAACATTAATCACTCCCCTATTTTTGCTACAAAACTTCTACCTTTACAATTGTGATAGTCACAATTGGTCATGATAACAATTACTCACTATTGAATCTTACGAATCTTACCCCCATCTCTTTTCACCAGACCCATCTAGACAAGATGGGAGCTATTCAGTGGATACTCTTTCTTTCCCCCCATACTCTTAAACTAAACTCCCTCTTGAAACTTTGTAAGCCAGTCACTTCGTGCCTTTATTGCCCCCTCATTTTAGGTAGCCAATGTCTAAGTTGCCCATCCCTATCTACCCTGTGTACAGAGGTGATAGCATTGATAACTTGATGTGAAGACTCTTTCCCTCTCTGTTGGTATTCAGAGTAACTACTTCCATGAGTATAGGTCAGGTTCATCAAACTGTAGCAATTTACCCTAGTTTCCTTTATCAAAAATTGTTGTTGTTGTTGTTTATCTTCCTCCAGTCAAGTTCTGATCACCGAGCCATCAAGGCTAGGTTAAATGGGTACTATCTGCAAGTTTAGGTGTTCTTGTGCATCTCCCCTCACTTCATTATCAGCTGGATGCTTCACTCTCAGCTCTAGCCCTCTGCTCTTGAACACTTTAAAGAGGTCTTGTGTAACAGATTTGCCTGATGCAATACATCAATTGCTTTCTTGACTGATACTTCCCATGAGTGTTGATTGTGGATCCAAGAAAAATGAAGTCTTTGACCAATTCAATCTTTTCTCCACTTAACATACTATTTATTGATGCAGTGGTGAGGATTTTTGTTTCCTTTATAATGAGGTACATAAGACTCCCTGGGTTGGTGCAAGTGGTTAACATGCTCAGCTGCTAATGGAAGAAGACTGGAGGTTCGAGTCCTGCCCAGGGACACAATAGATGAATCCTGATTGAAAGGGAGGAAAGTGTGGAACAGAACTTCAAATTTTCAAAGAATACAGCCTTACTGGATCCACTGATGCTGGAAGAGGCCCCAAGACTATGTTGCCGAGTTACTCTTCAAACCTTGAATCAAAACTCTCCCCTGAAACCACAGTTAGTCTCAAAAAGTAACGATTTTCAGCCTGGAATATCACACTCTCTTACAGAACTGTATATCCATGTGCAGAAGAATGAAACAGACCCCTTACTTCACACTGTATAAAAAACAAACTCAACATGGATCCAAGTCCTACGTGTAAAACCTACAACAATAAAGCTCATCAATGAAGATATAGGGACAAACTGAAGGACCCTAATATGTGACATAAATACACTCTCAAAATAATTGGAAATGTAGAAACAACAGAAGACAAACTAGAAGACTGGAAATGCCTAAAAATTAGACATTTATGTGCATGAAAAGATTTCACCAAAAGTGTGAAAAAAAGAACCCAAAGACTTGGAGAAAAAAATGTTTAGCAATGACATATCCGACAAGGAACTAATTTCTATAATTTATAGAACCCTTCAGCACCTCAACAAGTCAAATAACCAATTAAAAAATAAACAAAGGACTATGTGAACATGTAGATTTTTCAGCCTTGGGGTCATGGACACTGATGGTCACTTGATTCATCAGTGCATTAGACTAATAGTTTCCATGTGACTCCATGACTCCAAGGCCAGAAGAACTAGATGGTGCCCGGTTATCACAACCAACTGCTCTGAAAGGGATCATATCTGAAGGTCTTGGGTAGAGTGGAGCAAAACTCAAAATCATAAAAAAAAAAAAAAAAAAAAAAAAACAGGCTTACTTTTCAGATCGATACTAATGGAGGGAGCCCCCTAGACTGTGGCTGTTAGTCACATTGGAGGTCTGGAACTAAATTCATCCCTGTGACTCAATATTCAGCTACCCAGTGGACAGGTCTCTATAAGGGGAACAATGACACTAGGCAGGGACACACACCTTAGAATAATCAACCATTTGAGATCAGAAGGGCAGCAGTTACCCAAAGACCAAGTTCAGAAGAGTTAAAAAAGGAGGAGCAAGTGGGATGAACAATGTTACACAGTATAGGAATGCAATCAATGAATTTATGAACTGTTGAATGGAAAACCAATCTGCTCTGTAAATTTTCACCCGATTCACAGGTAAAAGAATGTGGGGTGGTGGGGGAGAGGAAACATTTGTATGAGACCAAATGGACAACAGCTATTCTACAGCACAGACAAGAAGGGGAAGAGTGAGGGAGTCTTGGTCAATGAGAACGAAACAAGCAGAGGAGAAATGAGGAGAATATTGGCACAATGGAAAGGAACTAACAATGTCACCGATCATTACATCTAGAAACTTGAAATTCAAAGAAAGAAAAAGAAAACACTGGAGGGCTGAGTCCATCCAGAAAAGTCTTAGAAGAAACACCTGGTGATCTCGACTTGGAAAAATCCATCACTGATAGTCCTGTACTCTGACACACCTGTGGTCACCCTGAGTCGGAACTGACTCATGGCAATTGCCTTTTAACCAGTATCCTCCATCCAGCCTTGAAAGTAACCAATACAATGATGTAAGAAAGACACACAGAAGAGATTGTAGCAAGTTCAGTGCCATTTTTGCTGGATACTGTTGCTAATACCAACAGCCTGTTTGGATTTTGCTATAAAGAGACTGGTTAGGTGTTGGGTGTCAAAGACACGGAGCCATAAAGTCAATTTCATCTTACAGCAACCTCACGTGACACAGTAGAACCACCTCAGAGGGTTTTCTAGGCTGTCATCTTTACAGGGGCAAATTGCTTTCTCCTGAAGAGCCACTGGGTGATTTCAAACCACCAACATTTTCATCAGTGGTCAAGCACTTTATCAGTTTGCCACCAGGGCTCCTCTGGGAAACTGTTACAATTGAGCAATTGTCAGACTGTGCAACCCCATGCTACCTGACACTTTCTCTGCAGGACACCCCAATAAATGGCCATTTCTGGGGCAGGTCCCCCTTTTAGAGATATGGGAAGCAGAAGAGTTCAGTTCCTTTTCCAGATCTTTGCCACACTCTGGGTCTCAGTTTCCCTACCTGTACACAGAAAGGAAGGGGCTATTTGGTGCTTTGGGACCCTGTCCTCTGTGGGCCAATTTTTGTGGGTCTAAGATCTCTGAAGATCAAAGAAACTGAGGCACAGGCCAAAACAGAAAGCCCCCACCCCTACATGTAGGGTTTGATGTAGACCCTACTCTTGAGTCAAAGTCTCTGTTATGGAGTGTAGGGCCTGGATACAGGGTGGTGGGTTTGGTTATGGGAAGGAGGGTCTGGCTATGGAGGGGAGTGTTTGCTATGGGCCGGAGTGTTTGTGATGGGGTGGATGTCGGCTATGGAGTAGAGGGTCGAGCTGTTGGGTAGATGGTCCCTGCTGTGGGGTGGAGGTCAGACAATGGGGTAGAGGTCCAGTTGTGGAATGCAGGTCTGGCTGTGGGGTGCAAGTGTGACTAAGGTAGAGGACTGTAGGGTAGAGGGTCTGCTGTGGGGTAGAGGGCCCGGTGTGGGGTAGAGGGTCCACTGTGCGGTGGAGGGCCCGGCTGTGGGGTGGAGGGCCCGGTTGTTGGGTGGAGGGTTCAGCTGGCGGGGTAAGAGGGCCCGGTTGTGGGGTAGAAGGTCCACTGTGGGGTAGAGGGTGCTCTGTGGGGTACAGGCCCGGTTGTGGGGTAGAAGGTCCACTGTGGGGTAGAGGGTCCTCTGTGGGGTACAGGACCCAGTGTGGGATAGAGGGTCGGCTGTGGGGTGGAGGGTCTTCCTTCTGGTTGAGTGAAAGTGTCACTCAGTCTTGATCAAACTAAATCCGGGTACTGTCCTGGGTGCTGGCAACAGGCCTTCTCAAGGAAATCTCCTGGGACACTTAGTAAGTTTGTCCTCTTGCCAGGCACGCACCCACCTCCTCTGAATCCCCGCCATCCCAGAGCAATGCAAGGAGCTCGGTGGCCCAGCGGTGAAATGCTCAGCTGTAAATCCAAAGGTTGGTGCTTCAAATCCACCCAGAGGCTCCAAGGTAGAAAGACCTTGGGATCTGTTCTGTAAAGGGCACAGTGGAGGAAACCCTTGGGGCAGTTCTCCTGGACACCCAGGGGGCACTGTGCATGGATTCAACTGCACACAACCCCCCCAACAGTGCGCTGTGACACCCTCTGACATTTGCCACAGTTTTCTCTCTTCTCTGTTCTGTTTATTCTCCATCCACCGGTGTGCTCGCTACTGGAGGGCAGGGAATTTGCTCATTGAACTTCCCCTGTAGTGAGCACCTGGCACAGGGAAGGTGCAAATATTTGTGGAAGGGAAAGAGAGAGGCCACAAGTAAGAGACAGCCTCCCTGCCCACCCCCAGAAGCAGCTCTTGTTGCTACCTTGTGGGAATCTTGGCATGTGCCTACTTCATGGCATCACAAACCAAAAGGTGATTCTAGCACCTAGGGTGAGGAATCCCTGGGTGGCACCAATGGCTATGAGCTTGATTTCTAAGCAAAAGGTTGGCAGTTCGACACCTCGGAAGAAAGGTCTGGCAATCAATTTCCAAAAGGTCACAGCCTTAAAACCCTATGGGGAAGTTCTACCCCGCACACAGGGGTGGCCAGGAGTTGGAGAAGCCAACTCCATGGCAACTCATGACAATAATTACCTACCAGCAACCACGGAGACATGCGAGTAGAGTGAAAAAGAAGAAGCGCCTCAACAAGACACATTGACACAGTGGCTGTAGCAGTGGACAATTGGGAGGATGGTCCAGGACTGGGCAGTGTTTTGTTTGGTTGTACATGGGGTCACTATGAGTCAGAACCAACTTGACAGCACCAAACAGCACCAATCTTAGATCCAGAGTCATTTAAGTGGAATTGTCTCCTCCTCTTTGTATAAAGGGACTTCAGAGAGTTCATAGAAGAATTCCATAATCTTTTCATTCCATTTTCTCATGAACTTCTGAAGTTCCCTAACTTCTTTCGTCAATAGTACCTACTGAACACACACATCCCTGGCCTGGCTGCACCTGCCCTATAATCTTCATTTCCAGGCTGTGTCCATGTAGTCTCCAATGCCCTGCTGATGGACACGTGGCCTGGTTCCGTTTTACTGACTCCACCCAGCACTATGGTCTCCTCACTGACATCTCCCAGCATCTCTCTCTCCCCCTCATGTTGAGAAGTGGGATGTTGGAGTGGAGGGTCTGCTTGTGGTGTGGAAGGTTTGCTTATGGGGTAGAGGGTCTGTTGGTAGAGCATATAGTCTGGATATAGGGTGGAGGGTCAGTGAGGATGGAAACTCTAGCTGGAGACGGAGGTTTGCTTTCTGGGTGGAGTGTCTGCTTGCTGGTATAGAGTCAGATGGTAGAGTACAGGGTCTGGTTATAAGATAGAGGGTCTGGCTACAGGGTGGCGGGTCTGGTCTCCCTCACACACGGTTGGGAACATGGTCATCAACACAGTCTCTGAGGAGGCTCATCCTCTAAAAGGGACTCTTCATGTTCCCATGGGGCCTGCTGACACCCTCTCTGGGAATCTCTCCCTCAAGATGACAACTGCAGAAAGTCTTCACAGCAAAGACTTGGAGCCACCTCCATACTCGTCAATCAAGGACCCGCTACATAACCAACAGTGCCAAGGACCAAGGCGAGACACAAGGGATGCTACGCAGCTGTGAACAGGAATCGAGATGAAAAGATGCTCAACCTCATTAGTCATCGGGGAAAAGCAAAGATCATGAGGTACCACTTCACACCCACTGAGATGGCTATTACAATATATGTATTTCAGACACTAACAAGTGTTGGCAAGGATACGGAGAAACTCACATCCACCTGCATTGCTGGCGAGAATATGAAATGGTGCTACCACTACGGAAAACAGTCTGGCCATGCCTCAGAAAGAGGAAACAGAATTCTCATAGGACCCAACAATTCTGCTTCTAGGTATGTCGGACCCAAAAGACGTGAGAGCAGGGAAGCAAACAGGTGAGGGTAGACGCCAATGTTTACCACAGTATGATTTTCCCCGGCCCCAAAGGGGGCACCAACCCACGTATCCATCAACAAGTGATGGATACACACAACGTGGTCCAGATACACCACGGAATAGTATTCATTCCTAAGATAAATGGAGTCTTCGTGTGGCACTGCAAGGTCAGCTTGAAACACAAGGCTGGCGGTTCAAGCTCACCAGACGCTCCTTGGAAACCCTATACAGGGTTGAAACTGACTTGAGGGCACTTAACAACAACAGAGATAAATGAAATTCCGACACATGCCAGGAAGAGGATGGATCTGCACGCGGAGTGACAGAAACCAGACACAAAAGGACAAACTGTCCGTTCCCACTTAAGGGAATATCTAGCTAGGCAAATCCTCAGACGGAAAGTAGATGAGAGACAATGCAGGGTGAGGGGAGGAGGGAGTTATTATGTATGGGGACAGAGTTTCCGTCCACCGTGATGACAAAGTTTTGAAAACAGAAGGTGGTGTTGGTTTTACAACAACATGAATTATTCCACTACATTTAAAAATGGTTAAAATGGCAACTTTCATGTTCTGAGTATTGACCACAATATTTTTAAAAATGGTTTTAGCAACAAGTACTTGCGAGATACCATAAGGAGTCCTGGTGGCGCAGTGGACTAAGCACTCAGCTGTTAACCAAAGGTCGGCAGCTCAAACCCACCAGCTGCTCCGTGTAGGAGAAAGATGAGGCTGTCTGCTCCCATAAAGGTTTATGGCCTTGGAAATCCTATGGGGTAAGTTCTACTCGGGTCTCCTAGGGTCACTAAGAGCCAGAATTGACTCTACAGCAGTGGGTATAAGATACCATATTTCTAGGGGAAAACAAAACAAACACAATTTTAAAATTTAAAAAAAAAAACAAAAAACCTCAAGGTACAGAACAGGATGTAAAAGATGCTACCATTTGGTTTTTTTAAAAAAAAAGAATATAAATTTGCACGCCTACGGAATGTTCACAGATTTCAGATAACTACACTGTAGCCACGCGTCGCATGTGGCTATTTAAATTGAGATTCCATAATTCAATAAAATGGAATAAAATTAAACATTTCGCTTCTCACTCAAACTGGCCAGATTTCAAGGGCTAAAACAGCCACCTGCAGATACCGGCTACTAGATTGGAAAATGCAGCTACAGTCCAGGACTGCAGAAAGTTCTACTGGACAAGACTACTTCAGAGCAGGAGTGGAAACACTACAACCCATGGGCCAAACCCGGCCCTCCACCTGTGTTTGTCAATAAAGCTTTACTGGCACACAGCCAAGCCCATTCGTTAAGCATTGCCTCTGGCTGCTTTCACACTGCAGAGTTGTTAGAATCAACAGACACCAGCCAGCCCACAACAGCCACAAAGATTTACTGTCTGGTCCTTTACAGAAAAAGTCCACAGACCCCTGATCTAGCAGGAGAAAAAAGGTAGCTGCCTCTGCAGGGAGGGGGACTCAGGATGTAAGGAGTAGGAGGGAACCATGTCCTCAATTCTGTCCCACATGCACAAGTTATCCAGGCAGAAAAGCAAATGCAAAATATGAGCTGTTGCAAAGCAGGCAGGAGGATGTACTTTCCTTCCAGTGGTACCCAGAGAGCATGCTACCCCTAGCCGAGTGCCTCCTGGATATCATCACACTTCAAACATGTTTACCAAGTGGATGAACAAGGAATGGAATCTTGTTTTCCTTTGCATCTCCTGGGCAAGATGCAGGAAATCTTTAAGTAGGGATACATGCCCGCCTACTCATCTATTGCCTTCCCACCACCACCACCGACTCCACAAGGATGGGAACCACATCTATTTCAGTCAATTTTGTGTCCCCAGTGTCCTCAGGGGGTCAAGCACACAGATGGAACCCGATGTCTGGATGAAGGAGTGAGGGAACCTGGCCCAGAGCTGGGATCACTGGAGACTCAAGTAGGCATCGAATGCCAAGCCAAACTTCTCCAGAGGAGTCCTGGGGGGTGCCAGGCCAACGTGCCTGCCCAATGGGCCTGGGACTGTGAATATTTACTGGGTGGGGGGGAGACAATGTCGGGGTCCTGAGACTGCAAGGGGACCGTGGGCTCCAGGCTGGGAAAGGGATTATATATTCATCAGAATCTTAAACAAAAGCCCCGCAGTCGCCTGTCAGCCAGGCTCTGGCTTTTATGGTAATCGACAATGAATTACCCACAATGCCTGGCCAAGCGCGAGTGGTTCTTGGCCCAGCTCCTAAACTAATTTTTATATGTTTGTGTGTATATAATTTCACTCACGCACTCTCTTTTCTGTTCCATTGTTGGCGGGAATGTGGGGAGAGGGGTAGGGGGCCAGAATAGGGGAAATCCTGGGTGCAAAGAGGGGGGTAGGCACCAAGACCTCCCAGCCTCCAAGCCCAGCTGGTACCGGGCCCTAGGCCCAGAGCTTAAGGAGGCGGGAGGTGACTGCCAAGTTGGAGCTGAGGGGAGCCTGGAAACCACCAATGACTAGAGCTGGCAGACTTGGGGGTGGGAAACATACAGGGGGAAAAAAAAAAAAGACGGGAGTGGAGCTTGCTGCCTCCAGGGGCCAGGGGCTAGAAGGCCAAGTGCTGTGTGGTTTTGGACAAGCGCCTTAACCTCTCTGGGTTTCTGCCTCCTGGTATGCAAAGCAGAGCTCCCTTCACCTTGCAAACTGCAAAGCATCCAGCCCCAGGGTCTCTGCTCGTGCTGGGCACTGTTCAAAGTGCTCTGTGAATGTTGACTCCATGTCCCTGGCACTGCAGCCCTAAGGTGGTACTTAGGGGGAAACAGAGGCCAAGGAAAGGATGTGCTTTGTCCAGCGCCACTGGCTTGTATGCGGGGCCAGACGCTGGCCCTGGTTACCACCCACTGACTAGAGCCTCCCCTCCTGTGGGAAAATCTGCCTCTTCACCCGCTGGCTTAGTATGGGGTGCCACACAATCTTGATTAACTGACTTTTCCCCTGCTGACTCTCTAGCCAGAAACCTGGGTGTCATCCTCGACACTCACACCCTCATCCCTATAGCCAACTGCTTAGTAAAGTTTGTTGGCCTTTTAGAGAAAATGTCTCTAGAACCTGTTCACTTCTCCTTCTCCTCTCCCTCCACCTGCTCCAGCCCCAGCATCGCCCACCTGGACCAGTGCAATCCCCTCCATCCTGGTCCCTGACTCCCACCCTCATCCTCCACAGTCTGTTCATACCACAGCTGACAGAGCGCACCTGTGAGCACCTGAGTCAGGGCCTGTCCCTCCTCTCTGTCCACAGCCCTCCAGGGCTCCCACCTCCCTCAGGTCAAAGCCAGAAGTCTTCCCTTCATCCCACAGGGCCCTGCATGGGCTGCCCCGCCCCCTCCCTGTCCTCCCCACCACCACCTCTCTCCCCTTCGCTCACTCTGCTCCAGCCACACGGGCCTCCTCATTGTTCCTCCAATTCACCAGGCTCAGTCCTGCCCCAGGGCCTTTATCCCCTCTGTCTGAAACACTCTTCTCCTAGATCTTCAAGTTACCTGACAAATCCATGGGAGAAAAGACCTGGCTATCTATTCCTATAAAGATGACAGCCTATGGAGAAGTTCTATTCTGTCATATGGGTCTCTAAGAGTCAGAATTGACTCAAGGGCACCCAACAACAATAAAAAACAAAGATTTTTGGTCCTTAACAAAGATTTAGCCTATTGGTTTATTGTCCATCTCCCCACCAGACTCCACCGGACAGGGTTTTTTAGCCATCTCAATCACCCTCTACTCCTGGCACCTGGAACACAGTTGTTATTGCTGTGAAGTGCCATCGAGTCGATTATGACTCAACACGACCCTATATAGGGTTCCCGAGGAGCAGAGGGTAGATTTGAACTGATGACCTTGTGGTTCTCAGTCTAGTGCTGATCCTATAGTGCCACACTGGGAGTCCATGGAACACAGTAGACCATCAATAAATATCAACTGACAAACCTCTCAAGCTCCGGGAGACCCTGAGGTGGTTTTTCTGAACACACAGGAACTTTCCCCAGCATCTGAAAGACAATTCTAGATCTGAAACCATTCCTCCTTCCCCACAGCCTCATCACAAACATAGACCAGGGATGGGGTGGGAGTTTGCAGCATCTGGTTTGGTAGGAGGCAGCCACAGGTGGCCAAAAAAAGGAAGAGAAACTTCCTACTCCCTACAAAGTCAGTAACGAGAAGTCTAGCGGTTGGATGGAGAAGGTAGACTTTCTTGGCAGGGGGACCAGGCATTAGTCACGAGAGAAAGCATGAGAGAGCAGGAGGGGCACCCACTCAGCATGTCAGTAGAATAGTATGCAGCCCCAAAAAAGGAGATGCTGGTTCTCTATGTGCTGAGACTCTTACTGAAAGGATACAGCACATAATTGGGGGTACAAGGTGTGTCAAAAAGGGAAGAGAAGAAACTTTGAGGTGAATCTCGTTATTCGCTAGTTACGAAACTTATGACTCATTTGGTATATTCTAGAAAGCCAACGCAAACACTGAGTTGTTGGCAAATCCAAAGCCATTGCTCCAGGGGAGACAATGGGTGAGGTTTCTACGAGCCCCTGGTCATACCGTTTTCATCAACTGTGTTACCTCTATTTTTGAATGGTCAAATGACCGTGTTTTATGCATGTTTCTGTTTAAAGGTATGTTATCTAACATATTCATGAGTTTACCTGCTAACAGATTTGTTGGAGGCTCTAGTTCACCCAGAAGTACCTCAGAAGAAAGGCGTGGTGATCTACTTCCAAAAAATCAGCCATTGATAACCTTAAGGTGCACAGTTCTACTTTGACACACCCAGAGGCACCGTGAGCCAATGTCAATTTGTCAATTTAATAGCAGCAGCTGGTGGTTGGGTATGTTCAGTCATGTCGCCATGATGGCCAGGTTAGTGCTTCAGGGACCCTGTAAGCCTCCGGGTATGACACTTTTGTCCACCCATCCGTATACCACCTGCTTCTGCTTCAAGATACCTTACTGAGTATATATCGTTGACTCAGTAACATTGAATAGCACATGCCTGGGGGAAGCTTATCTAACACATGTATTTTCTCTTTCTTGCACTTAGGAACACTCGGCAGCATTTCAGCACTATGCTAGGGAGCAAAATCACCAACAAAATATCCCACAACAAATATGGGAAAGGTAGCACCAAGTAAAGAGCACAAGTTTACAGTACAGCCAATCCCCAGGGTCAAATAGACAACTCATAGTTGCCAATTCGTACTTGCCCTTTCATGTTATGCAAAACTGCCTTCACTTTGAAACAACTGAACCAATTCCTACTTGCAACTCACTCGTCACCACCACCCTCCCTTAGGGGCCCTGGTAGTATAGGGGGTTATGAGTTGAGCTGCTAACCACAGATCAGCAGTGCAAATCTTGCAGCTGCTCATGGGGAGCAAGATGAAGCTTTTTTGACTCCCATGAATTTTTACAGCACCAGAACCCCTAGACAGAATCACTATGAGTTGGAACTGGCTCTATAGCACACAACCAACCAACCATCATTTTCGTTTGTTGCACGTGCAGTTTCTAAATCATTTTAAGTCTTTTCTTGCTCTGTTGTTTTTAAGTGCCATCAAGTCTCCGAGGAGTGGCTGGCAAGTTTGGACCACTGACCTTGTGATTCAAAAGGACTTTGCGGTTCTGCGTTTATGCTGCAGCGCCATACCAGGTCTAAATCCACCAAAATTCACTGCCATTCAGTGGATTCAGACTCACAGCGACCCTATAGGACAGAGAACTGTCCCCGTAGGGTTTCCAGAGCTAGCATCTATAGCCGACTACCACATTTAGAAGTGTACTGCCTTATTGCTCTCCCATGGAGTGGCCAGTGGGTTCAAGCTACCCATTTCTGTTTAGCCACTAAGCATTTAAGCAACCATGTCACCATGGCTCTCTTGCACTAAAGTAAGGCTAAATAAGAATTAAATACATCTGTTCCAACTTACCTACAAATCTAAGACACTCAGGAACTGATGGTTCCTAACCCGGGACTTCATGGACAAGGGCCAAAGCAAGAAGGCAGAGCGTGGCCTTGTTGGATCTTGGCTGAGGACACACATGCCAAGGGACTCACATTTTCCACACTGTTCTTCAATGCCCGCAAGTGACCATGAAAGTCCCATGAGTCCTGGGGTCAGAAGTTAATTTTAGCAAGAAGTGAAATTCACAAATGCAGAATCTGTGAACAATGAGGATCGATTGGGTATCTATTGGGTGTGAAGGACCAAACAGAGACAGCAATAAGACAAAATCACTGCTCATATTTTATATCACATATTGTGCACTAGGAAACATGGCAATGTTTTATTGGTGGTAGTGGTGGTGGTTGTGTGCTGTGGACTCGGTTCTGACTCACAGTGACCCTGTACAGGGTTTCCGAGGCTGTAAATCTTTACAGGAGCAGAAAGCCTCATCTTTCTCCCGCGGAGCAGCTGGTAGTTTCAAACTGCTGACCTTGTGGTTCACAGCCCGATTCATAACCACTACGCTACCAGAGCTCCTTATTGGTAGGCGCTACCAAGTTCATTTCAATGCACAGTGACCCCACGTGACAGAGTGGAACTGCCCCAGGGTTTTCTAGGTGGTCATCTTTATGGAAGAGATGGCTTGCTATTTGTTTCATAAGAGCCACTGGGTGGATTTGAACTACTAACCTATCAGCAGATGAGTACTTAACCAGTGTGTCACCATGGCTCCTTCACATAACAACTTGTCTAACTCTTCCCATTTTATGGAAAAAATGGACTCAGGGAACCCAGGTCACCTTGCTTGAGATCACACAGCTTGGAGATAAAGGGGGCCTGGAACCCAGGCCTCCAGGTGTCAGCGGCTGGTGTGTACTGGCATACTATATCAATGTCCTGGAGATGCCCATGGGCGATGGGAGTGGACAGACCATAGCCAGGTGGAGATTACTTGCTAGTTTTCTGGACCACGCTAGCTGCAATCAGAGCTTGAGTAATCGATGAAAACTCAAAGGAAGCCAGGCAGCTGGGAGCAGAGTGGCCAAAGTGGCCAGCTCGGGAGAACAATTGGCTGCCAGTCTCATTTCTTCCAGTGACAGTGACAGGCAGGTCTGGACACAGCCCAGGGCTGGCATGGAGCCAGGGTCCACAGGGACCTCCCCACCTGTCACCCGTGACATGTTCATCAAGTACATGGGGACACCATCCCATGGGGCTGCTGGCAGGAGGGGGCTTGAGTGAACGCTGCTTGGGTGGGGGTAGGGGGGCTGGGGCTGAGGTCTGACCTCTTTTCTTTTTCTGCTTCAGTTTCTACCACTCAACTTGGACAACGAAGCACAGGGCAGGGTCCCCAGGCTCTGCTCCCTGCTGACTGTGACCTCAAGCAAGTTCACTTCCCCTTTATAAGCCTCACTTTCCCCACCTGGATAATGAGGGTGGAGTCCCTGGGTGGTGTAAGATGGTTAAAGTGAGTGCCTGGTGAGTAACCTTGTAAGAGGATTTGAATTCACTGTAGGCTTGAAACGCAAAGAGTGTGTGTCTGTGGTTAACCCATCACTTAGGGAGAAGGAATGCCTGCAAATGATCCCTGGGGGTTGCCATCAGTGAATGTGCTCAGTTGTTGACTGAAAAACTGGAGGTTTGAGTTCAACCAGCGGTGCCTCAGAAGATAGGCCTGGTGATCTGCTTCCAAAAGGTCACAGCCTAGAAAACCCTACAGAACACAGACCCCTGGCACACGTGGGGTCAACCATGAGTGGGTGTCAACAAGACGCTGACTGCTTTTGCAGGGTTAGTGGTGGTGGCTGAACCAGCCACTAGGTCTCCCAGGCAGCAGCGGAAGCTCCTCCCTCCACCCCCTGGGCTCGTCCTGTCTCCCTGTGACGGCCTCTGGACCTGCCCTCTGTCCCCTTCCGGAACTTCCATCCATGGCTGTGCCATCCGGTGCCCCAACACCTGCTAGGCAAGAGCAGGAAGCAGGGGGCGTCTTGGGCCAGGTTTTCTCCGGGACAGGGATACTCTCAGCCCAAACAGGAGGGGGAAGCAGCTAGGCCTGGTACACAGAGCAGTGGGGCCAAGACCTCAACGCCAACAGACTGACTCAAGGGCTGATTCCAGCTCCCAAAAAGGAGCCCCGATAAGAAATGAAAAGATAACAGAATTTTTTCATCGACTTTTCAAAGTTGCCTTGTAAGTTACAAAACTCATATCACATATGGGCAGTACAAATGGTTAAGGTGTTCGGTTGCTCATTGAAAGGTTGGAGGTTCGAACCCACCTACAGGTGCCTCAGATGAAAGGCCTGGCAATCTGCTTTTGAAAAGCCAGCCACTGAAAATCCGATGGAGCACAGTTGTACTCTGACCTGTGTGTCCCTGTGGGAATCAAAGTCAATTCTATGACACCTGGTTCTTTGTGTCACACATGCTCCGGGCTCCTCGCTGTTCTAAGGCTTTGGCTCATACTGATTCACTGGATCCTTGCAAAGATCCTAGGAGATCAGAATCATTATTTTCTCCATTTTACAGATGGGGAAACTGAGGTCTACAAAGGTGAAGTCACACAGCAAACAAGAGACAGAGCTGGGATTCAGACCCAGACCACCTGATCCCAACATCCGGTTGTGCATCACTGACCTACAGCATGGTCTCAATACATGGCAATCATAAAACGCGGCAGTAGGAAAGTGCTAGGGATGTTTGGGGGTGGGGGGCTCTGCTATGTGCTTGGGGGTGGGTAGGTGGACTGAGCTGACTCTTCCTGCCACGTCCGGACAGGCCTGTGAGCTGGGCCCATTTTAAGGGTGGGGAAAGCTGAGTTCCCACAGGGAAAAAGTCCATTTCTGAAGATTCTATTTACTGCCCAGAAGTGTCAGGGCCCAGAATACAACAGGAGCTTATCCGATTCCTGAGTCTGGGTGAAATTCACTAATAGCTTCCTCCAAAGAGATGAAGGAGGTTAGTTCAGAGGTCTCAAGAGCTGTGATGGAGTTGGCTCATATCATGTGGGTGTCCCAATTGGCACCAGACTGGGGGTACAAACTCTGAGATATCTACATGTCACAGAGGGGTAAACTGAGGCTCAGAGAAGGTCTGCCATGTGTCCAATCCTCAAGATTGTCCCATTTCACAGATGGGTAAACTGAGGTTCACAGAAGGTCTGCCATTTCTCTAAGCCCCAAGGTTGTTCCTGTTTTGTAGAGGAGTAATTAAAGTTCAGAGAAGTTCAGTCATGTGCCCCAAGATGATCAGCTGAGAGTAAGAGAAATTCCACCATTTGTAAGTCTCAAGATTGTCCCATTTCACAGATGGGTAAACTGAGGTTCACAGAAGGTCTGCCATTTCTCTAAGCCCCAAGGTTGTTCCTATTTCACAAACATGTAAACTGAGGCTCTAGAAAGTTCAGCCATGTGTCCAGGCTCCGAGGTTGCCCCCAATTTGCATATGGGTAAAATGAGGTTTCAAAAAGGTCTGCCACTGATACAATTTGATGAACTTGACCTACACCTATGAATGCAGTAGCTCAAAAGAGGAAACAAATCTTTATAGCAAGGATCATTCCCACCCCCTCCATACACAGAGTAGACAGAGATGGGCAACTTGGACATTGGCTATCCAAAACTGGGGGGGCTTACAAAGGCAAGAAGTGACTGGCTTACAAGCCTTCAAGAGGGACCCTAGATCCAGAGGGCATGGAGGAAGGTAAAATCTCCACTGAGTAGTATCCAATCTGTCTAGGAGGGGCTGATGAAAGGAAATGCTGATAAGTCTCTTGTGATACAATAGTGAAGAATTGTTATCAGGACTGATTGTGAAGGTTGTAAATGTAAAGGTAAAGGTTTTGTAGCAAGGAGGGCATTGATTAACTTTTCAGTCTAGGAGCGGAGTCCCTGGGACCATCAAGGGAGGAGAGGGGAGAGCGGGACCCTCCCCAGAGAAGCAGTGATGCCTGAGATGAAGGCAGAGACGATGACATGGAGAGATGGAGCAGTTGGGGACTTTAGACACAGAGAGGGAGAGGGACTGTGTGCTGACGACTGGGGGGAGGGGGCCAGGGGGTGGGGCAGGCTTGTAGTACACCCTTTGGTTGGTTGATGATGCATGCAGGGGATTGTAACCATGGTAATGAAATGATATCCGATAGGATGAACATAAAACTAACGTTCTCCCGTGTAAACTATCACTTAATTCACAATAAAACATTTAAATAAATAAAATATATGATAAAAAAAAAAAAAAGGTCTACCATTGCCCAACTCCAAGCCCATTTCACAGATGGGCAATCAGACTCAGAGATGTTGGGCCAATTGTTCAAGGTCACACAGCTGGCAGGAGGTGGTGCTGGGACCTGACCCAGGGTATCCTGACCAGATGTGGGACCAGCCACATTGTATGATGAGAGCTGGCTGAACCAGCAGTGGACCCCCTCAGCTCTGCAACCCAGACACCCCTAGAGGGCAGGCCTCACAGAGCTTTGGGACAGAACAGTCCCTGGGGTGGCTGGGCTCCTTCAGGCTTCAAAGGAGTGGGGGGAGGAAACACTACCATCTAACACCAACTATATTTTTAAAAATCCCACAGCAAGGACAGCAGCCCGTCAGCGCCACGTCACGCCCGTGGGCAGGCAGAGGCCCCGGAACGTGGGGACGCGGCTATTTTAAAGGGGCTATTTCTGGAGGCCGAGGTGAGAATGCGGAGGCGAAGGAAGGAGCTGAGGCAGCCGCGGGGACCGACATGGCCCGCCCAGACCAGCAGACTCTGGGGTGAAGACAGAACAGAGCCACCTGTTTGGAGCAAATGCCTGTGTTGCCACTGGCCAGCTGGGAGACCTCAGGCAGCCCGTGGCCTTGTTACTCCCCCGGGTGAGATGAGGTTTCTATGCAAAGCATGGGGCTGCCTGAATGGTGCAGACCTCGATCGCTTGCAAACCAAGAAGAGTACAGGTTCAAGTTCACCCAGAGGTGCCTCAAAAGACAGGGCTGGTGATTTATTTCTGAAAACCCAGCTCTACTCTGACACACACAGAATCGACTCAATGGCAACACATTGGCTGATTTGTTTAATGCAAGACCCTACTGTGGGCCAGGTCCATTAGAAGACACAGTGGTGGAGATGAATCAAGACGCCTCCTTCGTGGGGTCCAGGGCCCGGCGGGAGGCCGGCAAGTTGTGAGACACATAAAATATGCAACGGGCTCCAAATATTTTGGATGAAACCAGTAGGGAAAGGGGAGGCGGAAAAATGGGGTGCAGAGTGGCTAGGGAAGGTCTCACTTCAGTGAGCAGAGACCTGAAGGAGATGAACGATATTGATCTCAAGGGGAAGGGTGTTCCAGGCTAAGGCAACAGCATGTGCAAAGGTCCTGAGGCCTGGCATCTTGACAGAACAGAGCAAAGGCTGCCATCTTCACCATAGCAGATTGCCCAGTCTTTTCTCCCATAGAGCAGCTGGGTGAATTTGAACTGCCAACCTTTGGGTTAGCAGCCAAGTCCTTAACTACTGTGCCACCAGAGGTCCTAATTAAGAAGGGCTAGCTCTGGTAGCGTAGTGGTTACGAATCGGACTGCGAACCTTAAGGTCAGCGGTTCGAGACACCAGCCGCTCCGCGGGAGAAAGATGAGGCTTTCTACTCCCGTAAGGATTTACACCCTCGGAAACCCTGTACAGGGTCGCTATGGGTCGGAACCGACTCGACGGCACTTAACAACAACAATAACAACTGAATGCTGTGTCTGGAAGGAAAGCAAAACCAGGATGGAGGGTAGAGGGTGATGGTGAGGGGGGCAATTTTAGCCATGGTAATCAGGACAGGCTTCCCTGAGGAGGTGACATTTCAGTAAAGACTAGAAGGAAGCCAGGGAGTGAATCACCCAGAGATCTGGAGGTAAGGTGTTTGAGACAGCGTGAACAGCCCAAGCAAAGGTCCTGGGCAGGGCTGGGCCTGGTGAGCTGGAAGAACATTGAGGAGGCATGTGTGGCTGGAAAAGAATGAGTGAGAGGGAAAGAGGAGGAGGGGAGGGAAGGGAGGGTAAACAGGGGCCTGTGGGCTTAGGGGAAGTCTCAAGCTTTTACCAGGGGGAGATGAGAGCCCTGGAGGACTGTGGGCAGAGGGAGAGGGCTAACTAACTCAGGTGCTCACAGGCATCATCTGGCTGCTATCAGGAGAACAGACTAGGGGTCAAAGGGCACTGGTCCAAGTGAGGGTGATGGGCTGGAGCAGGTGAAGGATGTGCAGGGAAGAAGGAAAATGAAATCTGTCTCTACCACATAGGGCTGCTAAGGATTACACATTTGAGTCAGGGGTCTGACACTAAACAGGTATGCAATGTCCACTTATATTCATTTTTAAGGGATCCAAGTAGTACAGTGGTTAAAACGCTGTTGTTAACCAAAAGATCGGTGATTCGAACCTCCCAGTTGCCCTGTGGGAGAAAGATGGAGCAGTCAGTCTGCTTCTGTAAAGATTTACAGTCTGGGAAACCAAAGGGGCAGCTCTACTCTGACCTATCAGGCCATTGTGAGTTGGGATCAACTTGATAGCATTGGGTTTGGTATAGGGTTATTATTTGTAGGGCCTTGGCCTCTTTATTCCAAACCTGAAACCTCCCTCACAGGACCCCAGGAAGAAGATTCAAAAGACAGTGATACTGATGGTTTGGAGCATTCTTTCAGGGCTTTTTTGGCCACCCAAGGATCTGGTGCAGTGGTTAAAGCACTTGGCTGCTAACCAGAAAGTCAGCAATCTGAACCCACCAATGGCTTCTCAGGAGAAAGATGTAACAGTCTGCTTCTGTAAAGATCTATCGCTTTGGAAACCCTATGGGGCAGCTCGTCTCTGTCCTAGAGGACTGCTATATAAACCCAATGGGTTTGGGTTTTAATGATCATCAGGGGTCATGTGCCTTTCATCTCTTTGATCCCCCATCCTTTTCCATGATGTCTGCTTCATGGTCCAAGATAGCTGCCTGAGCACCAGCCATCACCTCCACATTCCTGGTGGTCAACAACATGTGCCACCTGCTTTTAGAAGTAGTCCCTGGAACTCTTGCTCTTTATCCATTGGTCAGAATTTAATCAGGTGACCACCACTAGCTGCAAGGTACACTGGGAGATGTAGTTTTCCTCCAGGTGGCCCTGTGGGCAGATTTTTCATAAATCACTGGGTTCAACTGTTAGAGAGGAAGGGAGACGGGATACTGCCACAATACATGGCCCCCAGTGGCAGATCTTGGGTTTCAGACAAGTGCATCTGAGAGAGGCTGATCTAGAAGGACAAGATGGAAGTCACCGGAGGTAGCTCGCTGCCTCCACACCAGTACAGTTTCCAGCATCCCGGAGTCCTCCACTTGGGGTCTGTCCCTAAACACCATGGCCCAAGGCGTCCACTGTCCCCCATCCTGCCTCATCCCTGCCCAACGAGGACACCTGGCCAATTTATCTCCTTCTCCTCAGTAAACAACTGTCAGGGAAAATAAATAGTTTTTAATAGGCTCATTAATTGAACTCCGGGAGAAACCTCCCAGAGCCATGGAGAAGGAAGTTGGAGCTGCTCAGACCCAGGGAGGCAGGGGATCCATCCTCCCGGCAAGGCTGGGAGACCCCCAAGCAGTCCCAGCCACATTAAATAACACTGACTCAACCAGGAAGGGGATCTATCCGGTGTCCAGCTCTTTGAAGCTGTCTGCAGGCTCTAGTGGAGAAAGTCTCAGGTGGGTGTTAACGAGGCTTTAACGCTTCAATAGCAAACAGACTTCCTGGGGCGGCAGCAGTGGTCAGCTAGAATTCAATGCCAGTTTTTGGCTCTCGTCATATTTATTTTGAAGGTTCTGCCTTACTCCTGTCAACGCTGTACTGGGTCTCATTGATGAGCACAAACCCAAGTATTCTTTTAAAGGGTTTTAAGAAAACTGGTTTAGAGCCAAGTATTTTGAAGGATGAGGCTTCAGAGAGGGACTGAAATTTGCGTCAGAGCACTGAATGGGGAGTCCAGAGACGAAGGTGCAGCCAGCAGAATGCCCTCGGCCCAGACCTCAAAGGTCACCCGCCATGATTCCATTTCCTCACTGCAGCTCTGGAGGTCCCACATTCCTGGCCCAAGTCCTAGCAACATCGATCCTACCACGTCAGCCCTATGGGTGGTTTTGTCTGCCTGGGGCTCCGCCACCAGCCCTGCCAGCCCATTCTTGGCCTTGAAATAGGAAGATTCAAAGCACAACTTAACATCCTTAAAGCAAAGTCAAACTTGGGCCCATGACTCACCAATGCTCCAACCCCTCTGCTCCCCAAAGCCCCCAGGAAGGACCCTCATCCTACTTCCAGGAGGTGTTAAATCCTCATCAGCAATGGCAGATATAGGGGACTTTGACATACCAGTACTTTCCACTCAAGTCTGGTCCTTCCAATCACCAGAGGGGTCTCACGTCCACTGTGCAGATAAGAAAGACTGAGGCTGGGCAGGTGACACCAATGCATGGCCCAGGGTCACACTGAGTGTGAGGCTGAGTCAAAACCCAAGCCCAGGTTCTTCAGGTGCTGAATTTGATCCTAGGAGGCCTTCTGGTAATTTCCCACAAATGTGGTTTTGACCAAACACTGGGGCTGGACAAGTCTTAAAATCACCTGATCCAATTCCCACCCCCTCCATACACAGGGTAGACAGGGATGGGCAACTTGGATATTGGTTAACCAAAATGACGGGTGGGGGGCTACAAAGGCAAGAAGTGACTGGCTTACAAACTTTCAAGAGGGAACCTAGATTCAGAGGGTGTGAAGGAAGGTAGAATCTCCACTGAGTAGTATACAATCTGTCTAGGCAGGGCTGATGAAATGAAATGCGGATAGGTCTCTTGTGATACAATAGTGAATAATTGTTATCAGGATTGCTTGTGAGGGTTGGAAATGTAAAGGTACATGTTTTGTAGCAAGGAGGGGAGTAATTAACTCTTCAGCCTAGGAGCGGAGGTCCCTGGGGCTATCAAGGGAGAAGAGCGGAAAGCAGGACCCTACCCAGAGAACCTACCCAGAGAAGCAGTGATGCCTGAGATGGAGGCAAAGACGATGACATGGAGAGATGGAGCAGTTGGGGATTTAAGACCCAGAGAGGGAGAGGGGCTGTGTGCTGACGACCGGGAGGCAGGCTTGCAGGGTATACCCTTTGGTTGGTTGATGATGCATGGAGGGGATTGTAACCATGACAATGAAACGATATACAATAGGATGAATGTAAAACTAATGTTCTCCCATGTAAACGATCACATAATTCACAAGAAAACTTTTTTTTTAATCACCTGATCCAGCCACTACATACTTTTGAGTCCCTGGCTCCTTGGATATCTGATGTTCCCTGGAGACAGGGCATCTCCCAGACTGTTTCAGGGTTCCCTGACTCCCTGAAGCCCATCCTCAGACTCCTCACACACTGTTGTTGGTGGCTACTCATCACTGCTTCTAGGTCACATGCTTCAGGTATGCTGAGGCTCTGAGAGGCTGGGTGAGTGGCCACGGTCCTGCACCCACGGGTGGTCCTCAGGGCCGCCTTTCCCTGTACCCTGAGCTGCTCTAAGCAGCAGGACAAGGAGGCATTAGCCAGCTCTTCATAAGGGGCTCTCCCAGCCATTCCCCATCTAAGTGGGGTAATTACACACCAGAGGCTGGTTAAAGAGCTCAGCTGCAAACCCAAAGACAATGGTTCGAACCCACCAGCCTCTCTGAGTGAAAACGATGTGGTCGCTGGCTTCCGTAAAGATTTACAGCCTCAGAAACCCTATGAGCCCACACTCCTCTGTCCTACAGGGTCCCTAGTGGGGGAAAGGGGGGAGGGCGTCAGAGTCGACACCACAACAGTGAGGTTTTTGTTGTTATTGTTGTTGATTTGAAGGCCAGGGTTGGAGGTCCCGGAGGGCCAGGTGGGTTCATTAGGGGAGGAGGGAGGTCTGAAGAGTGAGGTAGGCAGATCATAAAATCCTAACAGAACACAAAAAGGGGAGTTGGGCCAGCCTGGAAAAGCTACACACCGTACGTATGATGTAAAGTGAACTCCAGTACATTCCGGAAAAGGCACAACTATAGACCGTGAAAAGAGCTGCATTTTCCAGGGCTCAGGGCTGGGGGGTGGAGGATGAGGGCGTATTTGAGGCTCTGAAGAGACTCTGCATGGTACTGTTAATGGTAGACACGTGACAGGAAGCATTTCTCAAAACCCACAGTGCTGTGCGACACCAAGAGAAAACCCTCAGTAAGAGAGAAACCCAGGAACCAAACCAGTCGCTGTCCAGTGGATTCCAACTCAGTGTGTGGAAGGAGAACTGATCCACTTAGTTTTCTTGGTTGTCATCTTCATGGCGCATCCCCAGGTCTTTATTCCATGGTGCCGCGGGGGATGGGGATGGTGTTAAACTGTCACTCTTGAGTTTAGTTGGAATTAAGTGAGCACACAACATTTTTGCACCACACCCAGGGACATTCTGGAAACTACAGTTGTTGCCGTTAAGTGTTGTCAAGTCGGTTCCAACTTACAGCGACTATGTATGGGGTTGCAAGGAACAGCTGGTGGGTATGAACCGCTGACCTTGTGGTTAGCAATCCAGTGTTTATACTACCAGTATCAGACCAGGAGTCCTTCTGGAAACTATGGGCCTTGTTGTTGTTAGGGACCATTAAGTCAGTCCCAACTCATGGCAACCCTATGCACAACAGAACAAAACACTGCCCAGTCCGGTGCCAACTTCACAACTGTTGCTACAATTGAGCCCATTGCTGGAAGGGTCTCTGCCCATTGCTAAGACCCATCTAGTTGGGTCTTAGTTAATAATTAAGTGTCAGTATTGGTTCATCAGTTCTAACAAATGTAACACTAAAGTTGTTATTGTTAAATGCCATTGAGTCGTTTCTGACTCATAGCAATCCTGTACAGGGTTTCCAAAGAGCCGACCTTGCGGTTCAAACCAACCTTGCAGTCCAGGACATTTACCCATAGCACCACACTAAGATGTTAAGAATAGATCCAACTGCCTGTCATGGGAGGAGGAAGGGAGATACATGGGAACCTGTACTTGCTGCTCAATTTCTTGGTGGTGTAGTGGGGGATGCATTTGGCTGCAAGGTGGGCAGTTCAAACCCACCAGCCACGTTCGGGAGAAAGATGCCTGTTCTTGTAAAGACGTGCTGCCTTTGGCTGCAAGGTGGGTGGTCCAAACCCACCAGCCACTCTTCGGGAGACAGACTGTCTGTTCTTGTAAAGACGTGCCACCTCGGAAACCTAAACGAGTAATTTTACTGTGCCCTACAGTGTCACTATAGGAGCTCTGGTAGCATAGTGGTTACGAATCGGGCTGCAAACCTTAAGGCCAGCAGTTCGAAACTACCAGCTGTTCCGTGGGCGAAAGATGAGGTTTTCTGCTCCCGTAAAGATTTACAGCCTCGGAAACCCTGTACAGGGTCTCTATGAGTCGGAACCGACTCCACGGCACATAACAACAACAACACAGTGTCACAATGAGTTGAACTGCGCTCTATGGCAATAGATGGGGTACTTTTTCTGTTCAATTTATCTATAAACGTAGAACTCCTCTGAGCTAAACACAGGTGTTTGTTGTTGTTGTTGTCGGTTTTGAAGTGTCACTGCAGCATTATTAACAATAACCACAAGCTACGTGTCCATCAACAGATGACCAGGTAAACAGAAGGCGGTCCGGCCGTACAATGGGGTCCTGATTGTTCAGCCTTAAGGAGAAATGAAGTCCTCATACACAACACGCTACAACATGGCTGAATTTTGAAAACCTGACACACAGAGTAAGAGAAACGACACACAAAGGACCAGGAATGGACCGAGCCCATCGACACAAAAGATCTAGAACCAGGGCCTGGGACGGGAGGAAGAATCAGGGGGCTGTTGTTTAAATGACACTGAATGTCTAGGTGGTTTTAAAATGGCACTTTTGTGATATATTTTTTACCATGACTAAATGTATTAACTTTTTGTTGCTGTTTTTTGTGTTTTTTTTTAACTGTTAGGGATTTCAAGACAGCAACCCACTACCAGTGAGTCAGTTCCGACTCATAGTGACCCTATATTGGGTTTTCAAGACTATGTATTTACAAAAGCAGACACCTCATCTGTCCGTTAGCAGCAACAGCAGAGCACAAAACCAAGCACTGTCACGTGCCTGTGACCCCCAAGTGAAACCTCAGCAAACAGCAAGCGCACCCCATTTGCCTGTGGGGGGCCAGGCGGTTCTGACAAAAAGCTTCAGTTGTTTCAGTTTCTTGTCCCCTCTGTGTGCCTCAGTTTCCCCAACTGCAGAAGGGACAAAAGCTGCCACACTTTAGGATTATTCTAAGGGGAAAATGAGACGCTGCAGCTACAAGGCCCAGGGCAGGCGCACAATTAGGGCTCAGGGACACCAGCAGCCGATGTCCTGGGGGGAGGGGGGTCATGCTGCCTACATGCTATTCTCCCTCTGTGGCAGTTGTTTGGGGAATTGTAGGTTTTGAGCATCACCTCCAACCTCCCTAATTGTTCATGGAGATGGGGGACTGAAGGGAGGACATGGTTAGTCACCCCTACCGTAATGGTTACGAATCGGGCTGCGAAGCTTAAGGTCAGCGGTTCGAAACTACCAGCCGCTCCGCTGGAGAAAGATGAGGCTTTCTACTCCCGTAAAGATTTACAGTTTTGGAAACTCTGTACTGGGTCGCTATGAGTTGGAACTGACTCAATGGCACATAACAACAACTGCACACCCAGCACCATATCAACACAGTACCTACCATTCAGGGCCCAGTGGTGGAGCAGTAAAGATTCGTCACCATTTCACAGATGAGAAAACTGAGACCAGGGGAAGGCTGTGCTGGGGTTTGAACTTGGGCTTCTCAGGCCTCCAGCGTGGGCTTTTCCCTCAAACGGGTGGAGGGTGGAGTTGGCATATGGCCTCCCCAAAGCAAGCAGAACCAAGTCCTAGCTGCCCCTGCCAGGTTCAGAGAATCAGCAGAACCCACTTTCAATAATCAACTGGGCAGTGGGACCTCACAGTGTTCTAGACTTGAGGGGGATGCTGGGGTCTCTAGGGAGACTGGGGGTTCCTCCAAGAGCAAGCTAACAGCCCCTCCCAAGCGGTATCTCTTAATGCCACGGGTCGGAGCATAAACCAGGTTTTCTAAACCTTGATGCTAGGGACGTTTGGGTCTGGATTCCTCTCAAGTATGGGGGGCCATTCTGTGCACTGTAGGGTGTCAAGCAACACCCTGGCCTCCACCCATGCAATGCTAGTAAAGGCTCCCCACCCCCAAGTGTCCCTTGCTATTGTTACCTGCTGTTAGGTCAATTCTGACGCCTAACAACTATGCTCCATAGGGTTTTCAAGGCTGTGTTCTTTTGGAAGATCACCAGGCCTTTCTTCTGAGGTACTTCCAACCAGTCTGCTAATGGTTCAGTGTCTAATCATCTGCACCACCCAAGGGCAATGTCCTCAGGCATTGTCAAATGTCCGCTAAGCAAAGTCACCCTCGGTAGAGAATCCCTGGCAGAAAGACCTAAGTAGCCCGGCCCACGCACAAACAGGTAGGTTCCAGTAAGGAGGAGGGAGCGAGGGACAGGTCCTGCAGTCGGCAGATAATCCACAGCTCTGCCCCGAGGGATCTGCCGGCTGCCTCCAGCGCAAGCATTTAATTTAAGTCAAGTTTATCATTGTGGCCAATATTAATACAATAAGAGCCAACATTTATTGAGCACTGACGCTGGCCCAGGGCCCTGGTCTCAGTCCACCTGTGAATTCTCGCACGGATGTCCTCAAATAACTCAGCCAGGTGGCTTTGATTCTTAAACCCATTCTCCAGTCCAGGAAAATGAGGCTTGGCAGCAGCAAAG
This sequence comes from Chrysochloris asiatica, assembly GCF_000296735.1. Classification (NCBI taxonomy): domain Eukaryota; kingdom Metazoa; phylum Chordata; class Mammalia; order Afrosoricida; family Chrysochloridae; genus Chrysochloris; species Chrysochloris asiatica. The sequence continues at coordinate 3,930,755 of NW_006408643.1, read as the reverse complement.
AAGCCCCAAGAAGAACTAGATCTTTAAAAGATGGTATGTTAAGAAAGGGGGGGAAAAAAAAAATCTAAGGATGTAAAATGGAGTCCTGTGTGGCTCTGTGGGCTAATGCATCAGACTGCAAAGTCATTTGAACTATAAGTTCGGTGGTTCAAACTCACCAGCTGCTCCTTGGAAACCCTATACATGGTCACTTTGGGTGGGAATCGACTCAACAGCACTTCACAACAAGAAGGATGTAAAATGGGGTAGGAGACCTGGTGATGAAGTTAAGCACTTGACTCCTAACCAAAAGGTCAGCAGGTCAAATCCATTAGTGGTTCTGAAAGAGCAAAGACCTGGCAAAATCGGCGGTCATCAAGACGACCGTGTAGGAAACCCTGCAGGGCAGTTACTCTGTCCCACGGAGTCCTGGTGTGGTGCTGCAGGATAAGGACTGGCCCTAAGGTCAGTTTGAACCACAAGGTTAGTGGTTCAAATCCCCCAGCTACTCCTTGGAAACTCTATACAAGATCACTAGGAGTCAGAATAGACTTGACAGCATTTAATAACAACAATTCTGTCACACGGGATCACTGTAGTTAGAATCGACTGGCTGGCACTCAGCAGCAAACTAGTGGGGATTTCACACCAAATGGATACTTCAGGTCTTACTCAGAGAGCAGGCCCATCTGCTCTTAGAGGTACTTCTCTCCTTGGCGCCTTCTGCCTGATCCTGAGGGTGTGGGGGTGTAAGGGTGATATTCCTGCCCCAACATCCTGCCTCCATCCAACTGACCGACATCCAGGCTATTTTCATATAACCCGGTCAACTTCCTGTGCAGAACCAGCAGGTGGGCAGGCATGGCTATGCAACTTTGGGTAAGTGCCTCTCCCTCTCTGGGCCTCTACCTGACATCAGTTTCATGAAGTGTTTCCTGCGCTCTCAGGTTCCCGTCAGTGCTCACATAGGCACTGGAGCTCTGACACACTTTGGATAATCTCTGGCTACAAATGTTAAGGAGTTCTGATGTAGTGCTGAAGGATAATGCACTGGCCTACAAGGTCAACGTGGTCCACAAGGGCAGTGGTTCAAACTCACTAGCTGCTTCTGGGAAACCCTATCTATACAGCACTTAACAACAACAGATATTAAAGATGAGGTTGGGCCTCCCAAACATTGGGCCCCATGGGTTCTGTCCCTAACCAAGTCACCCCACCTCACCTCCAGCTCCATGACAGCAGTCGCCCCCAACACATGCCCTCCTTTACACTGCCTGTCACCTTAGTCCCCAATTCCCTTCAGGTCTCTCAACTCAACCGTTACCTCCTCATAAAGACCTCCCCCACAACCCCACACCCCCACTGACATGGGGCACTGCCAAAAGTCACTTAACAATCATTCTTGCCACAGCCAAGATGTTTTCCTTGCTTGCTTGTTTTTGTGTGCTTATTGGTTTCACTCATAGTGACCCTGTATAGGGTTTCCAAGACTATAAATTTTTAAGGAGTCCTGGTGTGGCGCTGTGGGTTAATGCGTCAGACTGCAAAGCCATTTGAACTGCAAAGTCGGTGGTTTAAGCTCACCAGCTGCTCCTCGGAAACCCTACACAGGGTCGCTATGGGTTGGACTCAACTCGATGGCACTTAACAACAACAACAAATCTTTTCAAGAAGCAAAGTCTATCTTTCTTCCACAGAACCATGGGTCCTGCAGTTAACAGGTTCAACGTGTAAATCACACTACACCACCACTTGCTTACTTATGTGTAAATACTCAACAGCTAGCTAAAAGGCTGGCAGTTCAAATCCACCCACAGGTGTTTCAGAAGAAAGGCCTGGCAATCTGCTGTCTTAAAAAACCCGTGGAGCACAGTTCTTTTCTGCACACAGGCACTCCATGGTAACTAACAGCAACAATTTATGGGTACACTGTCTTCTCTGACAGATAGCAAGGTTGAAGGGCCACACCACCTATATCCCAGAATTTATTTGAGAAAAGAATGAAAGATACTCATCTAGGGCTTTCTGTCTGCTAGACATATCTGACTCCGTATCTTTCCCAGTAAGGCCCTGTCATGAGTGGGGAAGCCTACAGACCCACTTTACAGATCAGTAGACTGAGGCACTTAGAGACTACATCACTAGTCTAAGGCTCTCCGGTTGGTGAGCGGCAGAGCTGGGATTTGAGGCTAGAGTCTGGCTCCTATTGAACAAATACCCACTCCTCACTCACTGACATGGTCAGGTTCCAAAGACCAGGTCGTTATGTGAAAACAGGCATTACATGAATGTTAATTATATGAATGTTATATGAACGTGTAGCGCTGTGGTTTGTTTGATGCGCTGGACTGCAAAGTCATTTTGAACTGCAAGGTTGACGGTTCAAGCTTACCAGCCACTCCTTGGAAACCCTGTACAGGGTCACTATGTGTCGGAACAGACTCGACAGCACTTAACAACAACAAGCGACCAATGCGCCTCATCTCAGAGATGGCACCCTGGGGTTGCTCTGTCCCCGGCAGCCTGTCTGCAGCTTCTTTCTCTGCAGCGTGACTTCTAGTCACTGTGGGGTAGATGGGTCAGTTTGTACCATTTCAAACCACACGCAGAGCTGAAGGGGTCAGAATTTCCTACCCACTTGGAGTTCTTGCTCTCCATGGAATCGCCCCCCATCGAGGACCACCACCTGCTGACTCCCAGTGCCCCCAAGCACACAAACAGCAGATCTCAGGGTTCCTGCCACCTTCTCACAGATTCTCCTCCCAAAGCCACATTTCAGACACTAGCCTGCAGGCCCCGCTGGGATTCTGAGAGGCCTTGGAGCACGTGTGCAGGTTAATGGCCCGAGGCCCCGGCATCCAGCCTTTAACTTTTCTTTTTTCCTTTTAACTTTATTCACATCTAAGACCGGGGAGAGAGAGAGAGACATAGGATGGGAGGAATCAAGGACTTGCAGCTCACTCACAACGCATGGCTTTTTTAAAGGGGCTCTGAATAGATTTTTTTTGCTATCTTCATAATTGTGAAATATTGGATAACAAGATGGTTGGTAAATGAGAAGTAGGTGTACTGATTGAAGAAATTAATGAATTGAAGAATGAACAAATGACTGCTCACATACTAAGTTTGGAAACAGATCCCACTTGCTCCTGAGCATCGGTCAGCGAGCCGCAGTCCCGGTCCCCCACAGCTCAGGTCCTGCAGGGGCCTGGCCCATCCCGCCACAGAAGTAGAACAGCCTTGATTTCGCAGTCAGTGACAGAGAACGCCCCAGTTAGCAGCTGCTGAGTCATCTGACATGCTGACATCTCTCTGATGAACCCACCGTGGGGCTGGGGGAGCCGACGCCGGGCTGGTCCCACCACACACCAAAGCCATCTCCGGCGACATCAGAAATACCAAAACAACAGCTGCAGCATCTCTCGACACATATTTAACTCATTTAATTCTCAACAGCCCTGATGGTGCGGTTACCGCTAATTAATTGTCCCCATTTCACAGAAGAGAAAACAGAGGCACAGAGAGGTGATGCAATCCGCCCCGGGGTACACAGCTAGCAAGAGGCAGAGCCAGGATCTGAACTCTGGCAGCCTGGGTCCAGCCCTTGAGGCAGGTGCTGAGGTTCCGGAAGTCACGACAGCATCTCTTGGTTGCCCACAACAAGGGGGACCCTCAAAACATCCTCTGTGAAAATCGGGCATTGGGTGGTCCTGGGTAATGAGCCCCCCACTATCACCTATTGGTCAGTGAAGTCCCCATCTGTGCCTCAGTTTCCCTGTCTCCAGGAAGGGAATGATGCTGCAGGAAGTGAAGGTGAAAGGCGGCGAGGAAGCTCCTAGTGTGCTTATTCAGCATAGGGTCTGGCACGGGGCGCCGACTCCCAGTGTTTCGGAGCAACTATTATTATCCCCCCGACATCCCCTCATTTGCTGATCACGGGGTTAATTATAAGCGGCATTAAATTATACACACACAGACGCGCCAAACACACTTCCCAGAACCCCTGAATTTCCACCAACACTCAATTACCCCTAAGACAGTGCAACAATGGAGCAGCGTCCCGCCTCCCCTATGGCCGGCCTGCCCCCATGCGAGGGTCCCAGGCTGTTAGAATAGGGCTCCAGCCTCGCTGAGGATCCTGAATCAAGCGTCACAGGACCAGTGCAGGTGGGAAAGGATGTGCCAAGATCCTAGAGAGGCATTTTCGCTCATGCCATGGCTTGCTTGCTACCCGGCAGGCTGCAGCTGTCCTGATTTTAGAGATGAAGGAACAAGTGATTTGCACAGCCAGAGCAGGGTAAGTGGGTGAGGTCTGGACTCTGACCCCACAGCCAGAGGTGGGGGGTAACCTCATTTCACTAGTCTAGGAGCTCCCCACAGAGAGGTTGAGGTGCAAAAGAGAGGTGGTACAAAGAGGGAAAAACCAGGATAAATACTGGAATTTTCAGTTTCCCAGACAGGGCAGGACACCTGGTGGTCTAAGAAGTTGTTGTTGTTGTTAAGTGCCATCGAGTCGGTTCCGACCCATAGCGACCCTGTACAGGGTTTCCGAGGGTTTAAATCCTTACGGGAGTAGAAAGCCTCATCTTTCTCCCGCGGAGCGGCTGGTAGTTTCGAACCACTGACCTTAAGGTTCGCAGCCCGATTCGTAACCACTACGCTAGGGCACAGACCTTAATGTGGTTAGTTCCTACTTAGTCGATGTGGCCCTATGTGTGCACAGAACAAACTGCTTCATGGGGTTTTCCATCATAGTGATCTTCGAGAAGCACATCATCAGACTTTCTTCTGAAGTACCCCTGAACGGATCCAAACAGTCAACCTTCTGGCTGGGAGTCAAGCACTTAACCATGCGTGCCACCCAGACACCCCAGCAAGGATCAAACACTCAAAAGTCTTCAGGGCCACTTGGTTACAACAGGGCTTCAAAAAGTTCGTGGGAAAGTGTCATTATCTTTTCATTCCATTTTTCCACGAACTTTTTGAAGCAGCCACATACATAAAGGGCATACCAAACCAAGGAGACAGATACGATGCAGCCCCACTTATGGTATTGGGGGGGGGGGGTGCCTGACTCAGAAAGGTCAGAGCCCCCACCAGGGTCAGCACCATGGGAAGCAAAAGGCAGCAGGATTTATTTTCAGGGTCGGTATCCTTGGGCCTCGGTGGGGCTCTAAGGGGGGGCCTGGAAGCCAAGGGACCAAGGTGGGGATTCCAAGGCCATCCCAGAATAATAGCAGCAGCCCCCCAGGTTCCGCCTGACCAGGTCAAGGGCCAGCAACTCCGCAGAGGAGAGACAAAAAAAGAGAGACAGAAATACAGCGCCGTGAAAGTGGAGTGTCTGTCCGTGAGTCATTCCCACCCGCTCGTTAATTTTCGCCTTTTCAGAAGTGTAAGCCAATTGATTTTTCATATTCCCCACGCACACACACCCCGTCCTAGATGCTTCTGAAATATCAACCAGGGACCCACAGAAACAGTATTCCGGGTAAGTGTCTGTCTGTATTTTTTTTCCCCTCCGCTTCCTTTTTTTTTTTTTTTTTGTCAGCTGTCTTTTCTTTTCTCAAAGAAAAAGAAGAAAAAGATACAATGTATCATACTTGGCACCTTGAAGTCGCAAAAGGCTAGGGAGCGGGTGAGAGCCTGGGGTTAGGGAGAGGCAGGGATCACCCACTTCCGGTGTGCCTTAGGGCTAGGGTCTGCCCTCTCTCAGAACAAAGCCCACTCAGATGTTATTAGGGGCTGTGAAGTCAATGCCTGTCATCTTTGTGGGCACAGATCTCCAGGTCTAGATCTCCAGGTCTTTTCTCCCTCGGAGCTGCCCGTGGGTTTGAACCACAACCTTTTGGTTCGCAGCCAAGAGTTAACTATTGTACCACTAGAAGCATCTGTGTCCTGCTCTAAGATTTGTTCATTCTTGCTTCCTCCCACCCGTTTCCCTGTTCCCCAACTCAATGTCAGAGGTTCTCCTTGTAAAAGATCTCACAGCACAAACACACAACCGCAACTCTTTCTAGCACCTTCTCCCCGCAAACCAGCAACTTTCTGGTTCTAGACAAGGTAAGGTGAAAAGAAGACGACAAGATTAAGAAACAGAAAAAAGACACCGGACAGTTTTAAAGTAATCCCCCTCTGCCTCAAACCATTAAGCGTAGAATCGCCATCTGACCCAGCAATTCCAGTCCTGGGCGTTTACGCAAAAGACTGGAACGAAGGGAGCCAAGTAGTTACGCGGAGGGATACCCATGTTCACTGCAGTACTGCTCACAAGTGCCAAAAAAGCAGACACAAGTGTCAATCAACAGAGATGAATGGAGACACGAAACGTGGTCCATCACTACTCGGCCAGAAAGAGAAATCAAGTCTTGATGCACAACACGACGTGGATGAATCTCAAAAGCATAATGGCGAGTGAAAGACGTCAAACCCAACAGGACAAATAGTGCACGATGCCACGTGAGTGAAATATGTACAATAGGCAAATGCAGACAGAGCAAAGTGGATTAGTGGTGACCAACCAGGGCGGCCTGACTGCTAAGCACGAACTGAAATGTCTGAGTTCATCCAGCAGCTCCGCAAGGTCTGCTCCCGTAAAGATTTCAGTGTAGGAAACCCATAGGGTGTTGAGTTCGAATCAAAGGCACACCATCACCGGGGGACAGTGAGTGCTTCGGCGGGGCTGGGTTTCTGTTAAGGGTAATGAAAGTCATTTGGGCGCAGATGGTGACGATGGCTGTACAACATGCCACTAAATGCCACACGTACAAATAGTTGAAATGGAAGATGTGTTGTATATATTTGATCATAATTTAAATTATTTAAAAAAAAAAAAAAAAGCATTGTCTTTGCGCCCTCAGTCTCCCCAACACTTGGTGTGACTTCGCCAGTGTAAAAACCACGGTAGGTTTTTATCAGCTTGGCACATGGTCTCTGCACGGGTACAGCAGTTAAGACTTAATCTGGTCGTCCCCTCCTATCTCCACTGGGGGCTAAGCTGCCCTGCCTAGAGAGGGGCTGGGGGCTCTTAAAATACCCACCCCCGCACCCGTTTGCCGCAGAGAAGGACGGAGTCAAGGGCAACTTGCATTAGCTTCGCCAGAGAGGGGCATCCTCGGGCTCACACTCCTAAAAACGGGTGTCCACGTGCCGGCAGGCCAGGCTGCTGCCCCAGCTCTGCAGATAAAAGCCCAGAGGTGTCTCAGAGTTTCCTCCCTAGATCCCCTCCGGAAGAGAGCCAGAACATACAACCCAGGGAACTTCCCAGTTTCCATAAATGGTGCCTAATGCAGTGGCGGTAGTGGGGGGTTGGGGGTGGCCACGACTGCTAGCGAAAAACATTAAGCTTTGTCAATTACCCCCAAACCTGCTGGGTTTATAAATATCCCTCTTTATTTTTAGAGTTTTCCTTCCAGCTCACCCCCATTCCAAACTCTCGCGCCCCCCTTTCCCCCCACGCAGGCGGCTGCACTTACGCGGGAAACAGGTGAACACGGGGCCACCGCCGGGTGGAGACACCAGGCATCTCGGAGCCCCCAACGCTCTGTCTTTCTCTCCCAGACCACCTCACTGACCATCACTGGGGCCACACTGGTCCTGGGTTTCTATCAGTGAGGCTACAAGTTTCTCCTCTACCGGCAGCGAAGATGTGAGCTATACACAAACACCTGTAAAATGTACTGTTGCTGCTGCTTCAGGAAACAACAGGGGAAACTGAGGCACAGCCATCAGGCCAGCCAATGGCTGAGCACAGGCCGGGCTCTGGGGAACCCTGGGTAGAGCCTCATGCTTTGTGCAACCGAAAGAATAAAATGGGAGAGCCGACTCCAGAACTGTCTACCAGATATTACTACTGAATCCCTGACAACCATGAACCTTCCTCCACCTCCACGGCTCCCATTGTGTCTCAGTGTTCCAGCGTTGAGGGACAAAAGCCCTCCCCCCCCCGCCGTGTCCCCGAGTAGGGCCCACTAGTACAGCCCCCTGGGAGGCAGGGGAGAGAGAAAAGTATTGGGTTCACCCAAAGATGGAAAGGATCAGAAAAAGCGTGGCCAACAGGCAATTTATTTCCATTTGGGCAGCAGGCAGGTGCCTGGGTTTTAGCATCCCTTCTCTGTATTCACCACACACCCATACAGGGGCTGGCAAGGGACCCTACCCTGGGGAAGGAAGGGAAGGGTCCCCCACCACACATACCCTGGAGCCAGCCCATCAGTGCCTTCCAATGCCATACCCATCCCACAAAATTTCCCATCAATGCCTCCCGCAGGGTGTGAGGAGAGGACCGGACCACTATCCCTTGGGACACTCACGAACATTATAACGACACCCCTGTAACCCCCGGGGGCCGATGTCATCGAGTAGGGTGGCAGGAATAGAACAGACCGTGAGCTCACCAGCCAGGCTGGGTCTCCCGCGACGTTTTGTTTACCTGAGTCCAATTTACTAACTCTCAGGACGGCTGTGTGTGTCGGGTGGCGGTCCTCAGGGGGCTGGGGAGTAGAGGGGGGTGCAGGCCCCACGCAGAAGTGCACTGTCATGGTGAAGGTAGCCCGTAAGCCCAGGACCGGACAGGGTGAGGTTTGCTAGAGAGCATGGAGACCCACAAAAAGGGGGCAGACAGTAAGAGGTGCTCAAGAGAATGCACTCTTGGGGTGGGGGTGGGGGGGGCCTGGGGTCCAGCCAAAGACTTAATCCCAAACCTGCAGGCTAAGGGATTGGGGCGGGGGGAGCAGGGAGCCTACGCCCCCAGGCCCAGCTGCCTGCTTTTCACCGCCAAAGTATCAGCTGGCAGAGGCAGAAGAGAGGAGCCAAGGGACAGAAGGCGAGATTGGCAGAGGAGGAGGGGGCACAGGGAACGGGGACCCCGGGAGGGGGAGGGGAGCTCTGCAAATGGCAGAATCCACCGAGTCCCTTGGCCATTTATAAAAGCTCCTGCAGCAGCCACCCTCACTGGGGCAGGGACACAGGCTGGCGATCCCCTCTCCCTGGCACAAGGCTGCTCCACTGGGAGAGGAGGGCACCCTGAACAAAGAGGGGTACCCGCCCTTGCAACAGCAGTGTTGGGGTCATTAAGAGGAGGCGGGAATCCCAGTAGCCCAAGCCTGGTGGGGTCACTGGGGGCCCAGACCGGGTGGGTCCCTGTCCTTAGGATCCTCAGGGACCCTCTGGCTTTGTCCCCAGGGCTCAGCCGGAACAAACACCTTAGACCCCACCACCACCAGGGGATTTGGCCCGGGCAGAATGGCCGGGTGATCCGAGCAAGGATTTCCCAGATTTTTAGGGAGGGCAGAGAAATCTCAGCTGAGTCCAAGAGGGGGTGGGAGGGACACCCCCAGATGGAGGTGCTGTTGGGAAAGCTGCAGATTCAGGGCAGGGAGCCCCTGGGGGAGGACTGGATTTGAGGAAAGGACGATGAGGCAGGTTTCCTCAAAACTGCATATGGAGGGGTGGGGGCTACTGAGGGAGGATCTGAGTGAAGAGAAGGGACCACTTGGGGAACCAGATTCCAGATTTGGGGAGGTGTGGCTGAGGAAAGATTCCAGTTTGTGAGGGGTTCCCTGAATTAAGAATTCTGGAAAGAAAGTAGCTGAAGGGAGTACTCCAATTTGGGGAGGCTTCAGTAGAGGGGGTCCAGGATTTGAAGGAGAAGGCCCTAAATTCTGGCGAGACACTCGCAAGGAGCAGTGAACTTAGCTACAGGCTGGAGAAACCTCGAGCCTCGGGAATAGGGACTCAGACATGAGGATGATGGGCCGGGCAGGGGGCTCCCCACAGGGCATGCCCCACCCCCGCGCCCCCTTTAACCTGTCTTGATGGCCCCGCCCCGAGATGACGTCACTGTCCCTCCCCCAGCCCCTCTAGGGGGCTCCCGGGGCACGCAGATCCCTAAGGGGCTGGCGGCTGAAAGGGTGGCTTCCTCTCTCTCGGGATCCCCACGGGGACCCCCCCCCCAATGCTCCAAGGGGAGGTCTGGTTGGCCTGCGCGTGCGCCTGTCCGCCGATGGGGCCCCTGGGGTTAGGGGCTGAGGCTCACCCTGCCTGGGGTCCAGGACCGCAGAAGGGTGGGGCAACACCAGGGTGCCGGAGGGGCGCCCCCCCCCACAAGGGACTGATGGGTCGGAGAAGGCACTAGCAAGGTTGAGCGGAGGCTCTCCGGTGGAGGGTAGACGGCGGGCACAACAGCCACCCCGGACGCCCCAACCCCCTGACCTCCAGCCACCTGTCCCAGACTCATCTCCACTCCGCAGGCGCCCGTTCAGCCCCTACCCCCACCCCAACACAGCGCCCCCTGCCTCCATCGGCCGCTCAAGAATCTCAGTCGCACGCCGCCAGGACCAGCACCCCCGCCCCGCACACACGCGGCCCCCTCTGCGCTCGCCCCGCCCGCACCCCGACTGGTGCAGCCGGCAACGCTGGGCACCGTCCAACGCCGCGCTGGGGGCAATTGCAGCCCAGCCCCCTCCCACAGCGCGGACGCAGCCCTCAGCCCCCAGCCCCGGCGCCGAGCCCTCCCTGCCCAGCCAGAGGGTGCACCGTGCAGGCACAACCCCCAGTCCCGTGCGCCGAGCCCTCCCCGCCCCAGTGCAGCCAAGAGGTGCCCGGTTGCGGGCGCAGCCCCCCAGCATCGCGCGCCGAGCCCTCCCCAACCCAGCCTAGCCCTGCCCAGCCAGAGGGCGCCCCGGGCGGGTGCAGCCGCGAAGCGGGCGGCCGGCTGCAGCGGAGCAGCCTCCGAGCACAATGGCCGTGCGGGTTTCCCCGGCACAAAGCCGGCGCGCTGCCCACTCCGCTGCCTGCGAGACCCCCATTGGAGCGCCTGGGTGGGTGTTTTTTGGGGGTTTTTTTGCACCTGAATGGATGCTCTGGGGCTCCTTTACCTGGAGGCTGGCTGGGCTGGGCTCCCCCGGCTTGGCCCCGCTTCACATCCTGGCCGTGGCATGGAATCCGAGCGGAGCCCGAGCGCCAGCGGCTCGCGGCGTGCGCGCGCCGGCCTGGCTGCCGGGCGGGCGGCGCGAGGACACTCACTGCGGCTCGCGCTCCCCTCGCGCCGGCTCGCGCGCCCCCCCAACCGGTGACGTCATCCCTTCCGCCAGCGCCGCCGCGGCTGCCGCCGACTGGAGGCAGGGCCGGGGCGGGACCCGGCGCGCGCGTCACTGCGCAGCCGCGCCGCGGCCACGCCCCCGCCAATGAGGAGGAACGGCACAGGCACGTGGCCCGGGGGCGTTTAAAGGGCCGCGGGAGCACGTGGGACGCGGGGCCCAGGCTCAGTGGAGCACGTGGGCGACGACACCCCACCCGAGGGAAGTACTCTGGCCGCTGCTGCGCAGATGCCCTGGCCGTTGAGCAGTAAAGGCCATGGTGTAGGTCGTGTCCTGCTCTAAATTCTGCTGTGGCTCCCTAGTGCCCTTTGAATAAAATCCTACCATCTCGCAGTGGCTAGGCTCTCTGCAACCGTATCCATCACCCTGCCTCCCGGGTCTCCCAAGTTCCAGTCAAGCCACCTTCTTACATTTTCTCCAACAGGCTAAGCACGTACCTGGTTCCTGCCTTGGGGGCTTGGTCCTGCTGTTCCCATTAGCTGGAATGCTTTTCCATGATCTTCTCCATCTCCTTGTTCAGATTTCGGCACAAACGTCTGAACCGTTATGGGAGAGGCTCTCTCAGTCCACCATCACTAACTCCGCGCCGCCCCCCCCCCCCATTCTCATCCGCTTATTTTTATCCTAATCACTCTGGTTAGACTCTGTAGTAAAGGCCAAGGCCCGCCTCTCTCGCCTGAGGTTCCCTACTGATGAACAAGATGAGGGAGTGCTCCCAACACAGCGCTTCTTGCACATGACACACATTGTCAATTACCATTACTGTTCCCTGATACTGGATCTAAGGAGTCCTGGGGACCCCCGTGGTTAAGCGCTGGGCTGCTAACTGAAAGATTGGAGACTCGAACCCACTATTGAGACCCAAGACATGGCAGTCTGCTTCTGTAAAGATACCAGCCTAGGAAAATCTATGGAGGAGTTCTACTCTGTAGAATTGCTGTAGGGCAGAGTATGGATTTAGTTTTGACTCCGATGGTTTTGACTGTCAAGAAAAAGCATGCTGGAAGCCCCCAGCTCAGATACTGACTTGCTGGGTGGAACCCTGAGCCTGGATCTCCTGGCTTGTCAAATGCACTTGCTTCTGTGAGTCCCACTTCCCATCTGTGAAATGGGGCCAGACCGTCTGTCCTCACAAGGAGCCTGTAGGAATGAATTGTGACAGTCTGACTGCCTAGCTTGTAGTTGGTACTCAAAAAACGGAATTTAGAAGAAGAAACAAAATTTACAGGAAAGTCTTATGGGAGGGAGAGTATCAAAGATGCCAAATCATTTTTGCGTACCCAGCTGTTGTGTTTTAAGGACGTTGAAAGTGTTTGCTTCCTCTAGGTAACTATTTGGAGAGAGCCTTGTGCTCACAAAGGGATTCAGGTTTAGAATTTGGAGTTTTTTTCCTCCAAAATGGGTGATTCATTCATTCCAGGCCAAAGATGCAGAGAAACAAAAAACATTAACCCAGGGAACAAAATGATAAGGCGGAAGTCATAAACAGGAGAAGAGAGAGGGGAGGATGAATAATTAAACAAGGACCTAAATTAAGCTCCAAGTTTCCCAGCGGCCAGCACAGCAGCCAAGTTTGCAGGGCCTGTTTTGTTCTCCTTCCTGACTGGGTGACCCTGACCTGGCCATTGACACCCAGGCCTCAGTTTTCTCATCTAGAGAATGGGTGCACAGCACCATCTTGAAGGATCAAGCAGGATGTTCTTAGCACACTTTCTTGTACACACTAGGTGCTCAAGTCTTGCGCACTCAATGGAGGCAGAGAGAAAGGAGACTGTTGGCTTTGGAGGGGCTGGACATGACATGAGCCCCAGCCCTGCCATCTCTTAAGGGAAGAACTTTGACTCTGTGACATGCTGAGCCTCACTGTTTCCGTCTGTAAAATGGAACGAGCTCATAGACTTCCAAGCAGTCTTAATGAGCAGCAAAGGAAAACATACCACCTACCCGGTCAAGTCTATTCCAACTCAGAGGAACCTCATAGGACAGAGGAGAACTGTACCCTAGGGTTCCCAAGACTGTAAATCTTTATGGAAGCAGAAAATGGAGACTTTTTCTCATTGAATAGCTGGTGGGTTTAAACTGGTGACCTTGAGGTTAGCAGTCCAATGGATAACCAATTATGCCATTGTTGTTGTTATGTGCCATGGAGTCGGTTCCGACCCATAGCAACCCTGTACAGGGTTCCGAGGCTGTAAATCTTTACAGGAGCAGAAAGCCTCATCTTTCTCCCCTGGAACAGCTGGTAGTCTCAAACTGCTGACCCTGAGGTTAACAGCCCGTGGAACCACTAAGCTATCAGAGCTCCTTTGCTAAAACATTGGGGTGTTTTATCTCCATAAACCCAACCAGTGAGTAACAAATGTCTATGGAACCCCATTCTACGCCAGAGGCATCGGTGGCTTCATAGGAGAATTCCCACCTCCCATGTGAGAGATTCTGGATCGATTCCCAGCCACAGCACCTCATTCATGCCCAGCCCCCCGCTTTCTCTCTGTGGAGTCTATGGGTTGTTAGGATGTGAGGATGTGACACAAGTGTCTGCAGGTTCCAGACTGACACAGACTAGGAAGAAAGGGCTGGCATTCAACTTGTGAAAATTAGACCACGAAATCACAGAGGTGTGATCCACAACCAGTAGTGAAGAACCACGCAGTGTTTTGGTCTGTTGTATATGGGACCATACAACAGACGAAAAGTTGGGGACCAACTCAATGACAGTGAACAACCAAAACTGTGTGCCAGACTTCCAGGTGGTGAGACAAAGAATTAAACAAAGCACAAAACAAATGTCTGCTTTATGGAGCTCCCAGACCAGTGGGGGACTCAGACAACACCCAAAGTAGAAATCCAAATTCTTCCCTTCGGCCCACAAGGCCCTGCACAACCAGCCCCCATTCCCTCCCTGCCCTCACTCTCCTTGCTTATTCCACACCAGCCTCCTTGCTATTCCTTGAAAACCCCAAGCATGCTCCAGCCTCAGGACCTTTGCATGGGCTGTTCCCTCTGCCCAGAACGCTGTTCCTCAGGCTCTTCCAAAGATGGCCTCTATCTCACCCTTCAAGTCTCTGAGAGACCCTGACCATCCAACTAAATGAATTGTTGATTTTTTTTAAAATACTTTGCTAAATAGGGTTTTTTTGTAAAAAGGGACTGTTACAAACTGACCTCTGTAATTCAGTGTAATGAACATTGCAGAAGGTGGCTGGCTGGCATAGCTAAGTGCTTCACAGTTAGCTGAAAGGTTAGAGGTTCGACTACACCCAGAGGAGCCTCAGAAGACAAGTCTGACAATCTGCTTCCAAGAGGTCACAGCCTAGAAACCCATGTGGGGTCAGTCTATTCTGCACACATGGGATCGCCAGGAGTCGGAATTGGAACCAACATTTTTGGAAAGCAGAACTTCATGGGAAAGTTTTTAGATTTTTGTCTTCATCTCAGAGCCAGATTAAGGAGCTCTGGTAGCACAGTGGTTTATGAGTCAGGCTGCTAACCTCAAGGTCAGCAGTTCAAAACTACCAGATGTTTCACAGGAGAAAGTCGAGGCTTTCTGCTCCTGTAAAGATTTACAGCCTCAGAAACCCAGGATTGCTGTGAATCAGAACCGACTCCAAGGCACAGAACCACACCACATCAGTGTCGGATCACAGTTTGGGATGATTTCATGTTTTGTATCCTGTCTGCTTCTCCCCTCTAACTGTGCCTCAGTTTGTCAATCTGCAAGTAGGTGTTATCATACTCTCTACCTCCTAAGGGTATTTAGAAAATGAAGCTAACTCAACAAGTCAAGCCCTCTGTATGGATGAATTATACCTCCCCCCCCCCCCCATGCCTACATTTAGGATGAGACCTTACCTTATCAGGGAGCAGAGTTTGCTTTATTATGTTAATGAGGACATCTGGGCATAGGGTCTGTCTTAAAACACTATTCCTGATATAGTACTGTAGGACCACCACAAGGTCAGCATTCAAGCCCACCAGCTGCTCCTCAGAAACCCTATACAGGTCGCTATGAGTCAGAACTGACTCAACAGCACTTAACAACAACAACAACGTTGTGATTTAAGTGAAGGCTTACAGAACAGATCATCAGTTTTACTTTCAACAAATCACACACTTTGTTTCATCTCAATGATTACAATCCCTTCCCTGCAACAACATCACTCCTCCACTTCCTCCCTGTGGTTCTTGCTTTCATGCCTTCTCCTTTCCCCATCCTTCCAAACTCTTTTCTTAGGTAACTGCTCTCCTTTTCATCTCAAATGGTTGACCATCCTATGGTGTACATACCTCGCTAAGTGTTGATGTTCTCTCTGTAGACCTATCTATAGCTTAGCTGAAAATTACACCACTGAGGTGTGTGTGTGTGGTGGTGGTGGGGGGGGGATCCGTTCCAGACCAGTCTCAGGGTTCCATTAGTCTGACCAGTAAGCCTGTTAAACCAATCACCTTTGAGATGATAATAATTAGGAATTAGATTAGGGGAGATACATGCCCCAGGAAGATGGCCAAGGAATTTGAGGACGAGAGGCTGAAAAGAGCCTAGGTCCTTCCCCCAGCACCCAGAGAGAGGGAAAACCTTTCCCTCAAGGCAGCACCCTGAATTTGGAATGTTGACCTTCAAATGGGTTGGAAATGGTCCAATCATGGCTAACAGGAACAAGGGCAGTGTATTCATTGCATAGTGATCAAATCTCTTTTGCAGTCAGATTTTGACTCCAGTAGAAGACAGGAGGATTCCTGCATTGAACTGCTAACTGCAAGGTCAACAGATCAAAGTCACCAGCCTCTCCTTGGAAACCTTAAATGGGGTTGATGGCACTGGGCAATAACAACAACAGGAAACAGGCGGTGGTGCTCTGCTCAAAGATGGCGGCCGACACACATGCCAAGTGGCTGGGTGGGCCGCCATCTTGGAACAGGCTTCCTACTGGACTCAAAATCCAATATGTATGCTGCCCTTGTTTCCTTCTGCCATGACACAACCATTCTGAACCATTTTGAAAGGCTGGTGAAAAGAAATTTCTGTCCATTAAAGCCACCCACTTATTGTACCTCTGTTAGAAAGCCAAAATATCCTTAGACTAGCATCTGACACCAGGTTCAATCAAGAAAGGGGTTCTTGACCAACGTGTCCTCTGCAAATAGGAAAACCAGGATCACTCGCAGAAATGAAAGGTGACCATGAAAACCAACATAATAAAAACAGAACTGTGGTTGTCTTGTGAGATACTGTTGCTAGGCTTGCCTGAGGAAAGCCAGTGAGGTGTTAAGGACAGAATAACACCAAACTGAGACTTCCTGCAAACCAAAGCTTGGAGAAAAGCAAAGTGGGAGAATGTTCTCCCCCTGGGCATAGTTTGGGCATCAAAAGGTGGGGTGTAGCAGGTGCTGGCTGTCTCTCTCTAATTCTGCCCAGGCTCCTGGGGTGTGCTCTCTCTCTCTCTCTCTCTCTCTCTCTCTCTCTCTCTCTCTCAGGGCTGCTAACCACAGGACCTGGCCTGTTCTGAGTGTGACTCATTGTTGTTAGGTGAAGGTTCAGTCAATGAACATTTTCATCCTTTCCAACGGGGTGATGGTGGGGGGGCCTCTTCCTACCCTCCCACCCTTCTCTCTCTTTCGTGCCAGCCTAACCTTTGCCCTGGCATCTTCCAGCATCTGGTAACTACCTCCTTGTATTTTCATTGAGACAACTCCAGGGGGCACCCTCAGCCACCCATCTCTGTACACAAAGAAGGCTTCTGATGCCAAGTTCAGGACCCCAGCCTCAAGGAGACACAGCCCCACCTTAAAGCCCTGCTTCCCTAGCAGACAGGTTCAAAACAGTTTCCCTCCAACCTGGTCCTGGGCCAGACATTCCACCATTCCTACATATTCGTTCTAATTAAACACTCTTTCGTTCTCCCCACCCCTACCCTCACCCCCACCTCCACCCCATATAAACTTTGAAAGTCAACTTCAAATGCCAAAGGGAAAGGGGGCAGATGGAAACACCCCCATTTTCTGAGCATCTTCTCACTGGGTCCCATGTTGGGTCTCTTTAGGGGGTACCCCCTGACGTATCTTACCAGATAAAGATGGGGACTTTGGACTCAGACAGATGTGGGTTCAAATCCCAGCTGTGGCATTTGCCGAAATCCAACACCCTTTCAAGATTAAAAAAAAAATTACTTGATAAAGTAAAAAGGAAGTTGTTGTTATGTGCTGTGGAGTCGGTTCCGACTCATAGTGACCCTGTACAGGGTTACCGAGGCTGGAAATCTTTACGGGAGCAGAACGCCTCATCTTTCTCCCGTGGAACAGCTGGTAGTTTCGAACTGCTGACCTTGCGGCTCGCAGCCCAATTCGTAACCACTACGCTACCAGAGCTCCTTAGAAAGAAAGTAACAGTATCTAAAAAGAGGCATCTACGAATAACAGGCATTCAGCACATAACAAATTATGAGCAGCAGTGCAAATTCCAGAACATTTAATTGCGCTCATGCGGAACCTGTACTGGGACCGAAAGGTAGTTCTTCAAACAGAACAAGGGGATACTGAATGGCTTAAAATCAGGAAAGATGTGTGGCAGGGTTGTAGTCTTTTTTTTATTTCTTCAACTTTTTATGTGAATTGAGTGAAGGGTTACAGAGCAGATCATCAGTTTTACATTCAACAAATCATATACTTTGTTTCATTACATGGTTACAATCCCCTCCAGGGACCAACAGTTAACAGTATTTGCCTCTATTCACTCTGACTATTGTAGTCCCCCTCTGTATCTTCCCTCTGCTAAACTAGGGTTGGAATCTTTCATCATGTTTATTCAATCTGTATGCTGAGCAAATAAGCCAAGAAATTGGACCGTATACGAAGAAGACTTCAGCAGTAGGATTGGAGGAAGACTCATTAACAACCTGCAAAATCCAAGTGACACAATTGTGCTTGCTGAAAGTGAAGAAGACTTGATGCTCTTACTAATGAAGATCAAAGAATACAGCCTGCAGTATGGATTACACCTCAAAATCAAGAAGATAAAAATCCTCACACCTGGATCACTAAGCAACATCACACCAAGTATAGAAAAGATTGAGGTTGTCAAGGATTTCATTTTACTTGGATCCACAATCAGCGCCCATGGCAGAAAATCTGCTGCAAAAGACCACTTTAAAATGTTAAAAAGCAAAGAGGTCACTTTGAGGACGAACGTGTGCCTGGCTCAACAAGTCATGGTATTTTCAATCGCTTCATATGCATGTCGAAGATGGATAGTGAATAAGGAAGAATGGGGAACTAATGTTGGGGGAGAATATTGAAAGTCCGTCCCATGGACTGCCAGAAAAATGAACAAATCTGGCTTGGAAGAGGCACAACCAGAATGTTCCTTAGAAGCGAGGCTTCCTATCTCATTCTTTGGGCATGTTGTCAGGAGGAACTATCTCTGGAAAGGAGCATCATGCTTAGTACCAGGTCAGAGAAAAAGAGGAAGACCGTCAAGGAGATGGACTGATACTATAGAGACAGCAGTAGTCTCAAACCGAACAATGAATCAGTGTTTCCTTCTGCTGGACGTAGGCTCGCTATGAGTTGGAACCGATTTGTTAGCACCTAGAAGGAGCTCTGCTAGCGTAGTGGTTACAAATCGGGCTGTGAACCGCAAGGTCAGCAGTTCGATACTACCAGTTGTTCAGCAGAAGAAAGATGGGGCTTTCTGTTCCTGTAAAGATTTACAGCCTCAGAAACCCTGTACAGGGTCGCTATGGGTCGGAACCAACTTCATGGCACGTAACCAATCGACTCCACGGTACATAACAACAACAACAACAGTGGTATAAGGATATCGTATTTGGTAGGGTGGAGGGCCAGAGAAAAAGAGGAAGACCCCCCAGTGAAATGGATTGGCCAAGTGGCAGCATTGGT
Organism: Chrysochloris asiatica; assembly: GCF_000296735.1. Taxonomy (NCBI): domain Eukaryota; kingdom Metazoa; phylum Chordata; class Mammalia; order Afrosoricida; family Chrysochloridae; genus Chrysochloris; species Chrysochloris asiatica. The sequence goes on along the minus strand of NW_006408643.1, from coordinate 3,911,784 downwards.
GGACTCAAGCGTGGCAACAGTAGTGAGGTTGGCCCAGGATCGGCCAGTGTTTCATTCTGCTGTGCATAAGGTCGCTGTGAGACACCTAACAACAACAAGTGGTGTGGTGCTGTGGATTAAATTAATGCGCCAGACTGCAAAGCCGTTTGAACTTCGAGGTCGGCGGTTCAAGCTCACTAGCTGCTCCTCAGAAACCCTATACAGAGTCTCTATGGATCGGAACTGACTCAACAGCTGACCAACAACAAAAGCAACAATAACCCTGACCTGGTCTCTGCGGATAGTCCGGGCATCTGCCCACCTGCTCAGGAAGAGTTGGGCTCTGACTGTCTACTACTGAAGATGGAGGAGAGCCCTTTCCATTGGACTTTTGGTTTCTGTCAGAGAATGATGCCAGGACCAGATTAACAAAAATTTGAGAATATTGCTGGGAGTGGCTGCAAGATAATGCACTGGACTGCAAGGTCAGTTTGAACTAGATGGTCAGTGGTTCAAACCCACCAGTAACAACTTGGAAACCCTATACAGGGTCGCTGTGGGTCGGAACCAGCTCCACGGCACTTAACAACAACAACATTTTCACCCTGGAGTCCTGGTGTAGATAAGCACTGGACCACAAGGTTGTTTGAACCACAAGGCCTGCAGTTCAAACTCACTGACCACTCCTCAGAAACCCTATACACATTGGCTATGAGTCAGAATCAACTCAACAGCATTTAACAACAACAATTTTAGCACAGGGAGCTCGGTGGCTCTGTAGGATAAGCACTGGATTGCAAACCACAAGGTCAGTGGTTTGAGCCCATCAGCAACTCAACGGGAGAGAGATGAGGCTTCCTGCTCCAGCAAAGATGTACAGACTCAGGAACGTATACTATGAGTCAGAACTGATTCAACAGCACTTAAACAACAGCATGAGTAACCTACAGCTGACATCATGCTTCCCCTACCATCTTTGTGTTTGTTGGACTGTCCAGTTTGCATGTTGCTGGGATGCCACAAATATTTCAAATACCAGGAGGGTCACCCATGGTGAATGGGAATCAGAGGCACTTCCTGACTAAGACCAGGAAGAAAGGCCTGGTGATCAACTTCCCAAAACAAATGTTCACAACAGAATATTTTTGGACATGGTGTTGGAAAATGAGCTCCCTCCGTTGGAAGGGACTCAAACAGCACAGTGACTTCAACAATGGACTTGAGTGAGCCAGTAATGGTGAGGATGACAAAGACGAGGCAGCAGCGTTTCATTCTGCTGTTCATGGGTCACCGCAACTCAGAGCTGATTTGGCCACAACTGCCAACACCAGTAATATACTTAGTAAGGATGAAAGCTTCCCCGCCAAAGATTAGAAACAAGACTAGGATGCCTGATCTCACATTGTACTATCCAAAAGTGTACTGGTGATTCTAACCAAAACCATTAGGCAAGAATATTAAATAAAAGACATCCAGATCAGAAAAGAAGAAATAAAACCGTCTGCCTTTGCACCTGGCCTCGCTTTGTAAATAAAAAATCCCGAGGAATCCACTAAAAGACTATCAGAACTACTAAATGAATTCAGCAGGGTTGCCGGATACAAGATCAATACACAAAAATCAATTGTAATTCTATGCAGTAGCAATAAATACAGCAAAAATGCTTCTAAGAAAACAATTCCATAAGCACTAGATCAAAAAAGAATAAAATGTGTAGGAATCAATTTTTCAAAAGGAGTCAAAACTTATACTCTTAAAACAACAAAACACCACTGGGAGAGATGAAAGAAGATTTAAATAAGTAAACAGGCAGCCCATGTTCATGGATCGAAAGACTTAATATTGTTAAAATGACGTCTTTGATATCTAATGCTGCTATAACAGAAATACCATAGTGGTATTTTAACAAATAGAAATTTATTTTCTCACAGTTTCGGAGGATAGAAGTTCAAGTTCAGGGCTCCAGATCCAGGGGAAGGCTTTCTCTCTGTCAGCTCTGGAGGAAGGTCATTGTCTCTTCTGAGATTCTGCTCCTGGGAGATCTCCACGTGGCTTGGCATCTCTCTCCATCTCTTTTTTTTTTTTTTTTTTT